>NW_023425401.1:47015934-47554160 GCF_014108415.1 Molossus molossus
GTTACTGGGAATCAAAAACAGGTACAAATTTTTCCAATTATCCAGGAACTTAATGTTAAATTGACTAGCATTACTGAAGAAGAAGAAAAATAACATACACCAAAAAATAAAGCAGTACTTTAACAAATATTAGTCCAGAACCTGGAAAAAGATCTGCAAAAAAGGGTATAATTGGAAAAAAATAGAAACATAAGGAGAAAAAGAAAGTCATATTCTAGAAGAAGTGATTTGTTCTTGTTTCTTAATAACCACCGAGGCAACCAACATAGAACAAGAATTTCCAGCTATCTAGATTTCTGAAACCTTAACTGTTAAATGATCAGGACTTACTGATTCCTAAGATTCCTTCAATTTCTGCAACATAAAGGTCAAGAACAAGAGAGGAAAAAATGTATCATATATAGAAGTGGGTGAAAGGTCTTTGAACTCAGAGTCATAGCTATTTATATCTGAATAAATATGGATGCGCTGTGAACCCAACAGACTTTGTGGTTTTCTACCCCGAATCTTTATGTGGAACTGTGTGAGTTACATCTCTAGTATGTGAACTCCTTGAAAGTGTGTATTGCTAAACTATCCAAACCAATTTGGGTTGATATTATTATTGGGTTCTCTTAGTAAATATTGGTAGCCTCCAATAAATAACAGTAGGAGAATTATAGATCATCTCCCCAAAACAGGTACAGTAAAAGCCTTCTCTGATTGACTTCTAATTGAAGCAGTTGAATAGCAAGCAGGATCATCCTGTTCTCTATGCTCCTTGAACGCCCCTATCCCTATCCTTTTAAATGTCCCAATAGTTCTTGCATGGAGGATTCATCAGAGGCACACACTTAGCATTCTAACTATGGAATTTAGCTAATCATCCAGTCACAGTCAGGCAACCAAGAATGCCCAGAAATCACAAGCCAGTAATTAGGCCACTTTTGAACTGAGCCTTAGGCAATTGGGCTTTGTGGGTTGTTATAGCCTGTGATGTAAGAGTAAGGAGTTAGCCAGTAATATTTATAGCCAATTCATAAATCTTTGAAACCATTAGTTTCACCAGTGAAAACATCATTATTACATTTATTATGTGTTTTTCTAGATGTTAGGTGATGAAGAGAACCAAAATATAGGCTTAAAATACATTCTAAGTAGACAGGTCTTGAATGAGTGTTCACAACAGGGGTAGCTGCCCACTTTGAGAAGGTAGATTAAAAGTATTTAATACTCACGCATTGTACTTTATATGGAAGTATTCAAAGCACATTGCAGAAAACCTCACAGTAGGGATCATGCTTTCTTCCTCTTTCTGGCAGAGTTGTGAGCACACAGTGGCCACGTGATAAATCTTCACTGAGTCTGTGTGTGTATGAGAATGACTGTCATCAACATGAATCCCCACAGAAGTATCACTGTAAATGATATGGGGAAAATTATTTTTGTCTAATTTAGCATATACTGTAATGACTTGATTTATTTTTAGAGTGTCCTCATTTTTGTTTGGAATTTTTTATTCTTATGAGCTGCATAATATACTGACCAAATATTATTATTTTAGTTCTCTTATATGGCAAAAGAATGTTGTAACTACTGTAAATCTGAACTTGTTCATTTTGCAAAGCTCCACCTAATGTTGCTCTGATCTCCAGCTTTCCACAACTAAGCTATTCACTGATGCTTTGTTCCTTATCCATGTGCATGTTGATAAGTGCTTCCTCTGAGGACTGTGAAGTGCTATAACCAAGACACAGGATGAAAAAAAAAAAAGTCAGGGGAATTGCTATGAGAAAATAAGTAGGAATATCCCTGGAGAGGGAGCTGCTTCTGTGTTCTTTTAAACGTCACAGAGTAATTGTTTCTTCTTCTTCTTCTTTTTTTTTTTAAGAAAGAACCAGGGTGAAGAGTAGCTCATTTTCAAGCTGGAGAACTTGGCAAACACCAGCTGCAGGGTTTACTTTGGTTTAGGAATCCCACTGCCTCACTGGAGTGCCAATCAAAATTCCACAGCCATTCTTGGCTACTTGGAGGTGGGGCTGACTGATGTACAGCAGTGATTTGACCCAGCACTTGGGGCAAACACAAACCAGAGTCATCAGTGTCAATCCTGTTGTCTTCCAACCAGCATTTTGAAAGTACGTTAACACTGGTGGCCTTGCACTTTTCATCGGACTTCTAACTGGTAATTAAGCCTATGTAATTGTAAACTTATCTTGCCTAACAATGTAGGAATCAAGACTGATGCCTGCAATACTAAAATTTCTTACTTTGATCAGAGTTTTGCTTTGCTCTTGTCCATTTTAAGCTATACTTACATTTTTCTCTTCTCTCAGGAAATAGAGTATATGAGATATTATAGATTTTCTGGCAACTTGTCTCAATCTTTTAGATAAGAAGTTGTATCTCCAAGAAAATGGAAGGAATTGGTCAGTGTAGTAACTTTACTATGATCTTTTCTGTAATAACTGCAGTAGTAAGTGATAAGAAGATAGTCAAAATTATTTAAATTATCCACACCCTCCAACATACATGCACTTATATACATTGCAACAATGCCGGTATATTTTAATAGCGAAACATACTACAAGGGCAAATTCATGTGCAGCTATTTTTTATCCTTAAGAATATACTAAGGGAAACTGTTAACTTGTAGATGGTCACTTTCACCTGAAGATGCAATTATAATAAATATCATTATGTAACTTTGGGATTCTATGCTATTAAGATTGTGAGGCAGAGTGGCTGCCTTTTCAATCTTGGAGAAAGAAGAATCTATCCTCCCCTACTGCTTATAGTCAGCAGTAATCAGTAGAGTTCACAGGCAGTTTCTACTGCTGGCATTCCTGGAATGGCTCTAGTCAACAGGTAGCTATTGTGACCTGCTCGAGAGATGACTTTACAACTTTATGTCACCGCCAGATCAGAGAACTCTATTATCATATTGTAAACCCGACTTGGGTTCCTGTATCTTTGATGGAATAGCAAACAGGATATAGGAAATAACATTAAAACACTAACCATTAAGCAACAGCCAGTTTTCAACTTTCAAATAATTTCTACAATTTTTTTTTTCTTGGTAATAACTAGCTACATAGAATGACAATGGGAGGCATAGAAAATCAAGTAGTAAAATTAGGTAAAATTTAACAGGTTTCAGACATAATTATTTTACTAGTCACATATAACCATTTCTAGTAATGAGATTTTATTTCTACCTGCATTGTGTTATGTTTTATGGGGACAAACAATATTATATGCCTCTAGTTTATTTCATTGTGATCATCTTAACTAGTTGGAAATTGGGCCTTGTGAATTAAAAGAGAGATTGGCAGCAATGATTTGCCTCAGTTGATATTGTGTGAAGATAGGGGACTAGGGAAAATGTTTAACGGAGACAAGGACAGGAAATGTTAATATAACCTTATTCAAGAGATAATTTTTAAGCTTGCTTACAGTTCAGATATGTACAGTTTTGTTTGACGCTTGACATTATTTAAGCCATCTACAGAAGCTATAATTAAATATTTCAATATCAGATCACAAGCAATTACAAATTTAAAATTGTTAACTGAATGTAAATAATTATTAGAAAAAAAATTGAGATGACATGCTGTGTAGCAATGCTACTAAACAGTAGGTGTGAATTTATTTTCATTTTTAATAACAAAAGTACTCAAAGAATAATATCCTACAGTGATGATAAATTACACTTGTAAAGGTATAACCTAGGTCTGAATGTGGTCGAGGCTCCTAAACAGATATATTTTTATTTTAAAAGGCAAGGAATTTATGAGGGCTAGCATTATGTAAATGACTTTGTTTTTAAAGAATTGGATTCTATATTGCACCTTGTTTATTCATTTAGCAAATATGTGTCTACCAAAACATTGTTAAGTACTGATAATTTTCTGTACTTAATTTCATCCACTAACACTTCGAGTAATCAGTTATTTCCCCAGTATGAATATTATTATTTAATAATTTAAATGGCTATCAATCCAAGGGAGACTTTATGGGAGTCACTGATATTCTGGGTAATCAGGAAGTCCTCCACTGAGTTTGGTACCACAAGTTTTCCTATTTCTCCCTTACTGTTGAAAGAACAGTGGACTCCTAAGTATCTGAAGTCTGTGGAGTCTTAGGTTGCTTAGAAACTCAGTGACTATGGTCTTGCTATGGCGACCGAATTTATCAGAGAATGCAAAACTCACTTCACTGGCAGTGTGCCAAATCTTCATATTCTGCTGGTAAGAATGTTTAGGTCAGTTATTTTGTTGTATCAGTATTTTTATAATGTACATAAGCTAAGTAATATTACAATTTACCAAATTTTGAAAATAGTAATGTATAGTTTATAATCGATAGCAACTACACAAAAATTAAGCCTAAATTCACAATGTAATTCTAGTTATTTTGAGTTTATTGTATGCTGGTTATTATCCCATTATCTAAGCATATATATATATATATATACACACACATATATATGTATATATATGTATATATATAATTTACATTAAAAGCATAAATAAGCAAGATTAGTATCATATATAATCTTTATGGTAATAAAAAGTTTCTGTAATTTTGACTTCTATTAATAGCTCTAAACAAGTAATCTATAAATTTATCCACATATATGTACTACATTTTAATGAAATTTTCATTTTATATTATTAATTTCTTATTCACATATAAATACAATAAATGTTCTACCACATTGTTTTTCTTTAAAATCTTATGCCTTAAACAATATACCATGTACTCTAACACACCAATGTATCAGAAAATTAATTTATTCACAAAGCTCATTTCTGCAGTAATGGAGAGACATTAGGGGACATACACTCATCCTCAGTTTGAATATTTACTCCTTGCAGTGCATTTTCAATTAGTTTTCCCTTTCTGATTTTAGTTATGTTTTCAGATTTTAATGACACCTATTTATTTACATATTCGTGCTATATATAAACCGTACCCCTTCATATGTTGGTGTTGTACTGCCCTTGTCTCCCTGTTGATTCCAGCTCTTGGGTTTATCACAGCCAACAGCAGGGGCAGAGCCGGTAGCCTCTCCTGAGACGAGACTGCTCCAGAGTTCTCGTTACTGTCCTTTACTCCTGGGCTTTGGTACTTATGCATTTTGTTTTGATATTTAAGAGTTCATCAGATTCAAGTTTCTTCTGGGAGTAAAAGAATCAAATTTTTTATATTATAAGGAAGGATACATTTGGTGATTTTTTTTCCTATACTTTGATTATTTCTACAGAATTCTGCAATTGATCAATTTTTGTAATCCTCTTGTCAGTTCACCTAAGTAATGCCCAGATTAATGAAAATAAGTCTCATCTCACAGCTGGAAACAAGGACAAAGACAGAGTGTAACCCATATTTCTTGAATTAACTGCCATCAGAACAGAAAAGCCTTCCCTAACGTCCTGGTATAAGGCCCCAGTGACTAGGCCCCACTGGCACCCTCACCAGACATGCATTTGGCATTCAGATCAAGGCCCACTATTTGTTAACAAAATAGATGAGCAGTCCAGATCAAGGCCACTAAACAACCCAAAGGAGTCAAACTATTAGCAAGGGATCACACATATTAGTCTATCAAGTGATGACAGATGGCCATGTAAAAAATTAAATGGTAGAATATAATATTCAAGACACTTGGAAAGAATTTTTAATAGGCAGGGAAAAAAACAACAATAATGCAACCACTTACTTATCATCTCCCTTTAATATTTAATCTTGGTTTTTGGTGTGATTGAATTATTTTAATTGATTATGACTTTCTGGCAATGGACACATAAACACAACTAGTGTTTATTAATTAAATCATTTAAAATGTTTGAGAAAAGCTTATCAAAGGAGCATGTCATGCATCCTTGTAGTTACTCACTAAATGGAGGGATGAAAGAAATACTAAAGCCCTATCAAAATAATATTTTTTTAATGTGGAAGAATCAGACTATCTGTTTAATACATTAAGAATTTTGCTTAAAATATATTACATCTGTTATTATGTGCCTGGTGTCCACTAAATAGAAAAAAAAATGCACATCTGGAAAATAATCAGTCCTTTTAAACTTGGTGTTAGATAACTTGGAAAAGTAAAGTTACTCCTCTCCTCACAAAGAATTTAACATACCCATGTCTCTTTAATCTGTGTTGTGATACCCAGAGTATAGGGTCTTCAGCATCTATAGTGTAGAAAACCATATTGCAGAGATATTTTTTCTTTCTTCCTTTTTCTGTTTTAGAAGCCTGCTGATTAAAAAATGTTTTGTGATCACACTTAATGAGCTACGTTGGTTAGATGGTTTAGTTGTTTAAAGTATATGAGCTGAAGTTCACAATTTACATGGACTGTGAGGGTAACAGTTTGTGTGCTTTCAACTCAAACTAGCTGAATCAGTATGGGGATTTTGGGGTCTCACATAATTGAAAACTCCAGTTAGTACTCTTCAGGCACAGTGGGATCAAACTGCGGGATTTTCTTAACTTTCTCTGTTCTTTCCTTTACTTGGGTGGTGACGTTGACCCAGGTTGATTTTCCTTGAGGTTCTGAGATGGCCCCCAGCCATATGATCACGGGCTTTCTCATTCTTACACATAGGATGGGGATGGGTAACATGATATTAGAAAGACTGATTCCCACCAATGTTGAACAAAGGAGCACAGGTTTTAGGAGTCCTGAAGGAAAATGCATTTTCTTATAATTTATTTAATTAAATGCAGGGTATTCAAGAAAGAACAGAAGGAAAACTTAAAACAGAAGCTTCAGAAAGAGAAAAGAGTCTATACGGAAGCTTATAAAAACAGTATTTTGGGACATGCTTCTTTATACCATGGAAAATGTTTACTGGTTTTAATGTGTTTTTTTTTTGTTTGGTTTTTTAAATCCTCACCCAAGGATGTTCTTTCATCTATCTTCACAAAGAGTGAGAGGGAGGAAGGGAGGGAGGGGGCGAGGGAGAGAGACAGACAGACAGACAGACATTGATTGGTTGTTGCTTCCCGCATGATCCTGACCAGGGCTGGAGACCAAATCACAACTGGGGTACGTGCTCTTGACCAGAATTGAACCCGTGACTCTCTGGTCCACAGCTGGTGCTCTAACTGCTGAGCCAAACTGGGCAGGGCTGGTTTTTAATTTTGAGTTGCATAATATGGTGTTGTTTCCATGTTCTGTGGACTGACTTCACCTCCAAATGTTACTTGCCATAGCCTTCTTTCCTCCAGCCTCCTGTGATGACCCAATTTCCCCTGAGGAGTTGTAGAAAATGAGAGGAAAAACAGGCCTAGCAACAATCTTGGATAATGTCCAGAATACATGGAGGACACCGCTCCAAGCCTTGTATATATAGCTTGGGAAAACAATGATATTCTCAGCATATTCAATCTCAACAGGAAAGCACTGTGTTGTCAACAAAAGGAGTTTTACAAGTACACTGAAATGTATTCAGACAACAGAAGCATCTCAATTCACATTTGTATCTTTACTCCCAAATTGGAGACATTGTGGAGTAGGATAGTTTGCTTACCTAAATACCACAACTGAGAGACCTTGGGCCCCAGAAGCCGAGAAAACAGTCTATTGGGATAGATGTGCTGGCGGGGCAGGGTAAAACTAGTAGGAATAGCAGAGGTATTTAAGGGTGACATTCTACAGCAATATAGATTTAATACCTATTGTTTATTTAAATCACATCAGAACAAAAGAGAAGGATGACATTCAGGTTTCTGAAAGAGGATGGTCACAATAAACATGTCGAGTCCTTTGTGTTTGTTGCAAAAACAATTTGGATAACAGACAGTTGCATAAAGACAGGATTGATGCTACTAAATCTACCTAGCAGAGTTAGAAGGATGCAATATTTCTTTCTACTTAATCACATGGTAAATTCCTTTCTCAAGTCCATTGTCAGTGCTCCACAATACAAAGCAAGCTTTAATGCTGATACTAATGTGTCAAGGTTAAAATGAAGTTTAATAAGTCAAATTTCTCAAAATTTAAGTGTGGAGATTCCAAAGGGAGGGTTTTACCCTGTCTCTGACAATGCTCATTTCACTCATCCAAGCAGATAATCAGCTACACAGACACACGTGCAGGACAATTGCAGGATTTTGCTATGTTAGAATTATTCTGAATTTACGTGGTATCTGTCTTATGCATTATGGAGTAGTGGCCTGCCACTGTTTATTCTATCTGGATTCTAATGTTTACAATTTCTATAATGTATTCATGGAAATATGTATAAAAGAAATTTAAACAATCCATAACATTTCCAGGGAAACATTTGCTTCTTGGAAATCTTAGTAATGTATTTCAGGTTCTTCCAAGCAGTTCATTTGAGAAGTAGCACTCTGAAACAAACCTGCTGGTCTTTTGGAAGGCAGGAAGCAGGTTTTTCCAAGAGCCCACTGAGGATCAACTTGGGAAAGGAAAGTTGATTTCAGTGTAGGGTTTGATAGACTGTTTTATATTCCTTTAAAATTTCTGGCAGAAGCTGCTGTGCCATTCAAATGCAGGGTTTGTGCCAAAAGGTTCTTCCAAGTGTCAGGGAGAAGGATCAAACTTCTCCATTGAGAGAAAGAGATAGAGATAGAGATAGAGATTGGGGGGGGGGGGGGGGGGTATCCAAAATGTATTATTTCCTGTGTAGTGGTTTTTAAATAAATTATTGTTATAAAATGTGGTTTTTAGAAATGCTTGTTTAGCTTTAAAAAGAAATCTAGGTATGCTTCTAAGTCACTAAAAATGTGTGTGTGTGTGTGTAGATGTATGTGCGTTTAACTCTTTCAGAAATTAGATGCCCAAATGTTGGGTATCTTTAAATTTTAACAAACTGTCAGATGGCATAAATGTTAATATAAGCAAGTTTTTCCAAGACAGACTTCCTAGTGTGGTTACTGTGTCTATTTATTAAATGGAAGAAAATCACTTTGTCTCATTATCTATCTGATTTCTTTATATAAATTTTTCTGTTTTTATATATTCATCATGCTCTTTAACTTTGTTAATGCTGCTTAAATAGAATAACAAAAATCTGATATTATTTTAGCATTTTAAAGCATATAACTTTGATCAAGTCATGAGCCCATGCAAATGCAAATTGATTTCTCTTACTCTTCCTAAAAAATAATTTATTTATTTCATTTTTAAGATCCCTCCTTAGGAACTATTTCTAGTCTAGATTGCATTTCTCAACATTACAATTTGTTGTACCCTCAAGTCAATAAACATTCTGTATTTCTGTTCAGTAAATTTCAAATTGATTGCATAATTTTTTCTCAACCTTTTAAAATTTGGCATTCATTAACTAAATAATTGTTTTTGTTATTGATTTTTTCCCTACTATTTCACCACACTATGTTTTGAGGCCTAGTTATTCTTTTACCTGAATATTTTTGTTTCTCCCACCCAAATAAATTTCTATATGAATACAAATTATATTGACAACTATGCACATCATATTTCCTTATGTTTCTTAGTATCATTTAAATGTTGACTTTTTTTCCCTCTCCTTAGAAAGTTAAGTCAGCTTTGCCTGCTCACTGTGGTTGAGTGTTGCCCATGGACTGAGGCCCTGGTTTGATTCCCAGTCAGGGCACATGCCTGGGTTGAGGGCTTGATTACCAGTGGGGGGCGTACAGGAGGAAGCCGATCAATGTTTCTTTCTCATATCAATGTTTCTATCTTTCTCTACAAAATACACACACACACACACACACACACACACACACACACACGTATGTGTGTGTGTGTGTATATGTTAGCTTTGTAAACATTTCAAGAAAAGGTTAGGTCTACCAACATTTTTAGATGGCCTATGAAATTTACATATTGGTCTGACCCTGCCCACATAAGCATTATCCACGGAGGTGCTCTCTTTAATCTCTCTTTTACACACATCTCCTATAATGCCTTCTTTCAAACAGATAGGTAAATTTATTTTATATGTTTAATGCAGTATGTTTGCTTTCATCCTGTGTTTTGATTCATTAGACTACATGGTTTAAATCTAAACTTCAATTATTGTGATATTCTTCATTTTATCTTTAATAATGACCTTGAAATATTAATTTAACTGTGATATTAGAAACCTCTATTTTAGACTCTCAAGCTTTCATTGGCATTACATTATACCATTATGTCTTGTACATTTAACATTCTCTTATTAATTATGTTCATATATATTTATTTATTTTTATTTCAACATGTAAAGCCCCTATATACCATACAAAGTGGTAGGACATGCCATTGATTTAATACATCTATAAATGAACATGGCAGCAATTTACAACATAGATATACATTTGACACACATATGTAACCATAGGTATATTATACATGTGCGTAAATAAGTATATGTGTGTGTATAAATCTCCATGGTTAGCTATTCCTAAGAATTAAAGTGCTAAAACAAATTTTACCCTAGAGTTTTATAGCAGTAACTAATATTTGAGATAGTTTACAGGTCTTTAGAATAAATTTTAATTGTTTTATTTAATCTCAAAATAATTCTCTTAATTGCCACTTACAGAATATGATCACTGTTTATTCCTTGTTCGTTGTGTTTAGATACATTTTCCTCTTAATACAGTATCATTTATTGCACAATTATTTAAAATTGTTATTTAATTTCTATAAATGTATTGAAAAGAATATGTAAAATTGAGTATTAATCAGGGACTTATTTATCTTGTTTTTCCTCACAAAAGAGTATAGGCTCTCAGTTAGGCTGTGTGGGTTTTAACCCTTGTTTTGGCATGTTTAGCAGGGTAACCTCAGCTAGTCGTCTAAAGAGTCTAGTAAGGTGATATCATGGGGTCACACATGTGAACTACTTAGTTTAACAACTAGCAGATAGCAAGCCCCCGATATGTGTTAACTCTGGTATTGTATTGTCATCATAATTTATGTCTTTGCTTACTTGTAAAATCTAAAATTATAATGTATATTATACTAATTTTTTTTCATTTGCTGAACTGTAAAAAAAGAAATTAATTATTTAAGAAGCTTTGCTACATAGAACCAGCTTTATTTTTTTCAATTTAAATTTACCATTTGATTTGACTTCAACTGGAGTGTCAATAGACTCCGTAGTTATATATGCTTTGACAAAAAAGGAAATCAGGAATAGGATTACTCTGTGCTGCACAGTTCATGATTCTATTATTGTTAACGAAGATGTGACCAGCACGTGGGCCATGTGACCCCTCTTCTGGAGCTCTTATAATAAGTGTCATCTGTTTCTCAAATATGTGGTAATACTGATTTTACTCAACCTACTTTACTCTTCCTCTTTTCATTCCCAAGTGTTAAATTCCATGAATCAGCTTATATAAAAGTACTGTTATAAAGAATTTTTAAGAAGTGTACAAATGCTAACGTAAGTTTTATTATTTTTATATTCTTGAAGTGGAAAAATCCTTTCAAAACAAGATTCAATAATAAATGAAATGTTATGAAAGTTAATGGCATGAAAATGGAAATTTTTGGTAATTGAAAAATGTAAGACTTTGGTGAAGATCAAAGGAGGGGGAAGTAGGAGTGTGTAGAGGAGGTAAAGGGTTGGGGGGGCTGCAATAATCTCAATATTAAGTTTTTTAAAAAAATAGAAATAAAAATAAAGTCAAAAATAGTTTAATTTTTTTATATCGTAAAATGTCAGAAGACTATTCTCTTACTAATAAGAGAAGGGGGGAACCCCTATAAAAAAAGATAAACAAAGACATTATCACAAATATTTTAAAATATAAATGGCTAATTTGCTTATGAAAATAGGTTAAACTGCACTAAAATATTTACCATTAAAAAACACTTGTTAACAACCTTAAAGTTCAATGTAAACCAGCATGAGTTATGTATGGAGATAGGTATTCTCACATGTTGGGTTACATGCATGAACAGAAATTTGGTGAAACTCTCCTTACCAAAAAAAAAAAAAAATGTACAGCCTGGCCCCTGTGGCTCACTGGTTGAGCACTGACCCATGCACCAGGAGGTCACCAGTTTGATTCCTAATCAGGGCACATGCCCAGGTTGTGGGCCCAATCCCCAGTGGAGGGCATACAGGAGGTGGCCAATCGATCTCCCTCCCTCTCTCCCTAAAATCAATAAAGAAAAAACAATTTTAAAGTACACACTTTTAACTTAGAAATTATGCTGTCTGCTGTTTACTGGTGTCAGTAAACTATATGTACATGAATTTTTAGCATGGTTTCTGTAAGATCAAAATCTAGAAACAATAAAAAATGTCTATTAAATAAGAAACTGGTCATTTAAAAGACAATACATTATTTATTATGAAATATCTTTTTTTTCCTCACCTGAGAATATTTTTTCCATTTATCATCAGAATGAGTGGGAGGGAGGGAGGGAGAGAGAGAAACATCAATGTGATAGAACCACATCGACTGGTTGCCTTCGTGTCACATGACCTGACCAGAGCCAGGGATGAACCACAACTGAGGTATGTGCCCTTGATAGAAATTGAACCCGCTGCAGGCTGATGCTCTAATGGCTGAGCCAAACCAGCCAGAGCTGGAATATCTTTTAATTTGGGAAAAAGAGTTTCTTCATGTTATGAGTGTATCTCCAAGGCACACAATATGAGAAGAGACAAGTTGCAGAAAGTATGATTCAGTATATGTATTATACCATATGCATATGTATATAACTTTAAAATTCATAAAATTACTGGGGCGGAGAGGACATACCTAAGATTTTTTTTTTACTTCTGAGGAATAGAATTGGGGGTTGAAAGAGCCTTCTTATTTTATACTTTTCTATAATTTTCAATACTTCTTATTTCCATATTACTTTAATAAATTCTCTAAATTGAAAATTTATTTAGCCAATGATCGCCATAGCAATCATTTATGAAACAAGTACTAAATGTCAGGTTCTGCATAAAGTCCTTCATATTATCACTCTCAGTCTTTTCAAAAATTCTAAATTGGAGATATTTTCATTGTGACTAAGAGAGGCCAAGTAGTTAGAAAGTGAGGGAAGATAACAAATTTAAACCCAGGTCCATCACTTTCACATCAAATGCTCTATTTCAATCAAACCATTGCATATTGTGGTATGAACAAGCAGTATAATAACCCCGAATTCTGGTTATTCTCACCTCTTTGATATATTATTATGGTTAAGATCATTGTTGTGTAAATTCATTCATTCAACCAGCTTGACCTTGGTCTGCGCTGTAGGGATTCAACCATGAACTGAATAATTAAATCCCCTTCTCAGTGTCCTCACAAAGCCAATGTTCTAGCTGATGCAGGGACAGGACAAGAAAATAAGTCAAGTGCATTTCTCATGTTGTTTTGCTATGTAATCTGTAGAAAATAAGGCAGAGAAGGGAGAATAAAGGCAGGAGCCCAATAGGAAGGGAAGCACATTTGAGTGCCTAGTAATCAGGCCCCTGGCAAGTGTTGCATAAAACTCACATCATTTATTTCTTATCACCACCCTCTTATTTAATTTTCTCTAGTTGTTGATTGAGAAAATAAGAGTAAGTAGTTATTTAATTCCTAATCCCCATTGTAAACAGAACCTGGTAACATTCGTATTCCTTTATGTCTGATTTCAAACCCTATGTGGTCTCACAAAAAAAGAGTTCCCAAAGAACTGTGCCTAACATGACTTTATTATATTGAAAATGTTATACTTTATTCTATTAAATGTATCTAGTGTGATAGTGGATTTACATAAGACAAGGGTACACTGTCATATAAAGCATATCCCTTCAAAATTTAGTGGTATATAGTCTTGTAAAAATGAAAACCTTAACATTCGTTACTCCATAATGGATGTAGCATTTTCCTGGCTTATTGTTCAAGGTGTATATATTGCTCAAAATCTAAATATATGTAGATTTTAGTTAGCTGTGCACTTTCAGGGTATTGTATGCTAGGCTACTCGGGGACTGTCATCTATGGAACTGAACACTTAACAGCTGCTTCTGGGAATGTACATTTGATTCTTTGGACTGCTCATGGGAGTGTGTGACAGTTCCCACTCCAGGAGCAGTCAGAAGGTTTGGATAGATGGCATTAGGCTTCTGATTAAGTAGTGATCCAAGTAAGTTCAATGTCAATTTAGGCATCTATTTTGCATGTTTTATTCTGAAATATCTTTCTTTAACTCTGTTCATATTTTCATTATAATTTAACTATTCTTTCAATATGTTTAAAATACATTTTTTTAAAATGGTCCTATTTGAACTCCTGTGTTGTTGAGCTATTTCTGAATTGTCATATTGGTGTGTGTGTATGTGTTTGAGAGAGAGAGAGAGAGAGAGAGAGAGAGAGAGAGAATTAGGTTCAGAAGAAAATATATCAAAGCAATTTAAATTAATAAAATTTATATGCTTAATCAAAATATTTAATTAGCTTTTATACTACCTTTTTACTAATACAACAAAGATAAAAGGTCACCATTATAAGGAAATCATCTTTTTAAGGTAACTGAAATCTCTGTAATTTATTCTTTTAAAATGAAAAGCATAAAGTGTAATAAAATTGTGCAAGGTCATTTCTACTTTATCCTAATTAGGTAGGTTGAAATTTGAGAAAACAAAATCCCAAAATACCTAAAGTATTTTATAACATGTTATTAATTTTTAAATAAATGTGACAGTAAAAATACCTCGAAAAGGAAAGCAATACTGGGAAAAAAATTTTAAAAAGAGTGTTTTAGATTATTTTCTTTAGTTGCACTGCTAACATGATAGGATTTTCCACATGCCCAGGAAGAAAAGCAGGAACAAGCCAATGATAAGACTGGTTTAAATATGATTTAATGAACTAAATATATCTGACTGTTTTGTCAAGTTGCTTCATTTCAAGGTTAACTTGGAAGCATTTATTTAGAGGCCTGATAGGTGACAGTTTAACCTTCTGAAGATTTTGATTTTGCCTGTAGAATTCTAAAAATATCTTTATACAAATGGATTCTTAATATTTAGGGTATTTTCCCCTCACAGAGTGCAAGGCCTTTTTTTAAAATATTTGACTTAAAATTAGTGACTTTCTTTTAAAGTAACGTGTGTGTGTGTGTAATTCTATTTAAAAGTTATTTGATAGTTGTATTGTGGCTGAAAACATTTAGGGAGATTTTGCTATACCAATGAAATTTTTATAACACTAACAGAAAATGATAAACAGTTAAGAACTTCCAGTTAGAACAATAGACTCTTTCCTTTTTTAAAGTCTGTTTTCATCTTTGTTAATTGACAGAGTCTCCAACTGTTTTCAAAGTTGTTAGTTTCAGTGCACTTCAGATTCATGCTGTATAGAAAAATATGTTTTATTTAAACTTCATGAAGTGAGTTTTGCAAGCTAATCATGGCAGGGACGTAAAAAGGACTAATTTTCCTAATCTAGACTTTTCACACTCGTACCCTTAGTTCAACATTTGGAATAATGATTGTGTGGTGAAACAGAATGTTTTAAGAGGCAACTTCCATTCCTTTTTCCTCCCTGGCCTCTGACTGACTTGGATGGGCAAATGACCAAAAAACTAAATAAATGAAATGCCGACTATCTCAGATATAGGTAATGGGTCCTCTCTGGTCCATAAAAATAGACCCGTAAGAGTCATACCAGTTATGTGATGTGTGTGGGTTTTTTTCTCTCTTCTTTTTTTTTTTTAATTCCTCTGGCAACAAAACACTCACTGGGACTTCAGGACATTGTGGTCTTTTTTTTTTTTTTTTAAGCATATTTAAACTCACCCACTTTATGTAATGAGGATTTCAGGGTAGGTTTTTTTTTTCTGCTGAATATCACTGGGTCCTCCTAAGAATTGTCTGTTCAAATGTTGGAACATTTGATTGAAAAATCCTTCTTAGCTTTTTTAAAGGTAAGTAGTGATTTATTTTTTTTAATATAAGAGATTTCTGTCTCCCAAATGATAGGAGATGATACTACTATATAAACACTCTTAAGAAGTTATATAACAACCACAAAAAGCAGTAGCTGTTTTCTTAAAGTCACTAGTCTTTATCTAAAAATTAGGTTTATGTTGTTTTCCAGGTTCCATCTTCTCCATTTTATGTTTAAAAAATATTAAAACCTTGTTTAATGGCCGATGACATTTATCTTCTTGATGATTAAAATGTTATGATTTCTGTAAACATTATTTGTTAATATTTAAAATTATTTACAATCCTATTAGATTATTGTAAAACTTTCATTGTATATTTAGGCTCTTTATACATGGTTTTTAATTTAAATTATGAATAGAAATCATAAATGAAATCAATATAAGAGAATTAGTTGTTATAAATGACTTGCCACTCATGTCAACATGCAATCTTGTATGCAATTGTTAACTACTTATTACTTTATAGAGTCATTAGCTTATTTAATTTTCTATCTCAATTACATAATTTTTGGTGACTTTTACTTTATCTACATGGTTAAATACAGTGTGTATTTAAATATGTTCTTCTTAACTATTTTTTAAATGAACAAACATTATAATTGCTTTGGGAATGGTAAATTATATTAATTCCAAATAATGATTCTAGATTTTATCACTGGCCCAAGTATAAATTATATAAAATGTGGTAGCAGAATAAAAATAAAACAAAATTGATGTTTTGGGATATTTAGGAAACATTACAAATATTAGCATCTTATTTTATTGAATGATGATACCAAATACAAATAAAAGATAAATCATTCTAAAGAAATGAAATGTTTCCATTTAATTACACTGAGTGCATATATAACTATAAATGACATAAATTCTCTAAAGTAAATCTAAAATGGCTACTGAAATCATCAAGTAACATATTGTAATATATATTTAAATTGTTTACATGTACTTTTCAGTTTATTCCTATGTGATTTTAAGTTAGCAAATGTTTTTTTTTGTTTTGTTTTTTTTTTTTGAGTCCAAGGTTATTTTTATTAAATGTCCGACAAGTATATATCTTTTGTAGTATTCCCATCAGGTTTTTCTGGATCCATTAGAGGTTTTAGATTCTTTACTCAAACAAGTATAAACCCCACAAGTATAAACCCTTACCAGTAATGTCTTGTGGATTGAAAAAAAAATTGCTTTTAATATTGGTTTACAAAATAACCAAAAAAGTTTTGTTATATAGAGACTCCGGTGGTCCATTGACATATATGGGAGAAGAAATATGAGACATTATTTCATTTACCAGAATCAGTATTAATCCGAACAATATATCAAATACACAGTCACCATATCATAGGTTAATCTGGGAGGAATATCATAATTATAATAGGAGAGGAACTTAGAGTATACAGAGATATTTGAAATTTACCTCCAAAGTTATAGTTGCCACCCTTATTTTTTGACGAATATATTTGGCCATGTTTACTAAAACACATTTGAATCTTATGGATTTTTTGTTCCTGAAGGAACTAATTTTGTAAATTTTTTCTGATTTAATCAATGTGTTTTAGGTCACTGGCCCACGTCATGGCTAAAAGTTTCAAGTAGCATTTTCTAACCTAGTAGCTTTTTTCCATTTGCATGATATTCTAAGTTTCTTTGTGTAAAAGGAATGAACCATCTTATCAGGTTACATTGAAAACTATGTATTTTGCAAATAATCATTCCTATTTACATAAACTGTATGCATTTATCAGGTTGTTGTTGTTTTTTTAATCCTCACCAGAGGACATACTTAGAGAGAGGAAGGGTGAGAGAGAGAGAAAAAAAGAGACATCAATGTGAGAGAGAAATCTACTGATTGCTTTCTGCATGTGCCCTGATTGGGGATCGAACTAGCAACCTTTTGGTGTACAGGAAAATGCTCAAACAACTGAGTTATTCTAGCCAGGCACATTTCTCAATATTTTATAATAATACTTTACTTGGTCAAAATGAAATAACATTATGCTATAGTTGTTCAACATAACGGTTTATAACATTTCAAAATAACAATAACATTTGCTATGGTAGGAATTTTATACATTACTCCATTTACTTTTATTTGACATTTGCCACCTTATTTATTGTATAAAATGCCCATTTAAAAGAAAGTTCACTCAGAGAGAAACCATAATATTAAGACTTGGAATTGAAGCTAATTTACTTGACTTCGAAGCCCAGAATCTTAACTATTATAGTAGAATTTTGGGTGGAAAATCAATAACAGCATTCCTGTCTAGGGTTCAGAGATTAAGAATGGCTATAGATAAGCCCATTTAAACCTAAACATATATGACTCTGATCATTCCAAACCTATAGTAATCTCTGTAATCAGGTACTCCAAAAAGTATCCCAGAAGGTAGACTTGTTTCTAGACAGATTCTTTAACACATGAAGTCCAATATACTTATCATTTTAATTGTTTAAGACTACCACCAAAACAACTTTTAAATAGAAATATTTGGAAAGTATAATTTAAAGTAGTGTATTATTGTTTTATATTATAGATGTCTATAATTTTTTCTGTTATATATATTTTACCTTCACATATTCTGATAGGATAGAAAGGAACATACAAATTAAAAGGATCATGATAACTTCAGTAAGAAAAGATGGTGGATATCTCTTAATCTAGTTATTTAAAAATGTTCTGCAGAGCCCTTGGGTTCTGTGGAGATGAGAGGCCAAGTGAGGTGTGACTGCAATAAGAACAGGTCACAGTTTCTTTCTTTCTTTTTTTTTTAAAGAAATTTTTTTTTAATCCTCACCTGAGGACATTTTTCCATTTTTTGTTCAGATAGAGTGGGAGGGAGAGAGAGGAAGAGAGAGAAACATCGACGTGAAAGGGACACATCGAGTGGCTGCCACCCGCACAACCGACCAGGGCCGGGGACTAACTGCAACCGAGGTACGCGCCCTTAGCAGGAACCAAACCCGGGTCTCTCCGGACCGCAGGCCGACGCTCTAACCGCTGAGCCAAACTGGCCAGGGCAGAACAGGTCACAGTTTCTGCCCCCATTTAACAGAATGGCTTTTCTTTTAACTATCTTTACATATTGAGATTGCATGTAAAATTTAACTTGAAATAAGAATTCTATCTCTAAACAAAAGTTTATGAAGTACTTATTTAAGGACCTTTTCTTTCCACATGATAAAACATAACCAGATTTAAATTATTGATTTACACTCATTTCCACTCCCTCGGATTCTAATCTGAATCTCAGTCATGTCTAAGAAATCATGGCTTTGGCGCTGGCCAGTTTGGCTCAGCGGTTAGAGCGTCAGCCTGCGGTCCGGAGAGACCCGGGTTCGGTTCCTGCTAAGGGCACGTACCTTGGTTGCGGTTTGTCCCCGGCACTGGTTGGATCATGTGGGTGGCAACCACTCGATGTGTCGCTTTCGCGTCGATGTTTCTCTCTCTCTCTCTCCCCCCCACTCTATCTGAACAAAATATCAAAAAATGTCCTCGGGTGAGGATAAAAATAAATAAATAAATAAATAAATAAATAAATAAATAAATAAATAAATAAATAAATAAATAAATGAAATCATGGCTTTGTAAACACACCTAGATGTGGTATAGTGTGAAAAAGGATTTAATTAATTTTGAAAGCTAACTAGCATCATTGAATTAATACCCCCCCCCCCAAATAAAACTCCAAAATGGATTTTGTGAGCAGATATTGTGTATTTTTAGGTGAGGAAGACTGTGTATCAAAAGAATAACAGTATGTGTGTAGTGAAAAACAAGTGTATGGGGGCTGCTTTCCTGTTTTAAGGAAATTGGAAGGAAGGCTTACAGATAGAATAGAAAATTTGAGGTACGAGTCACCTATGAGTAAAAAAATGTCATCCAGGTCTTGGCCTTCATCTGTGATACAACAATTCTTGTCATCAGACACTTCTTCAAGTGTTGTAGTTCACATTCAGGGAAGGTTACCTTTGTGCCATACTTTTTCTGGGTGGACTTTCCCAGGGAACATAGCTTTACCTACATATGGGAGTAAGTGCAGATTCCCTGGGAATCTTCTGATTTCCTGACCTATGTATTGGGAAGGCTTCTCATGGCTCAGTCTCTCAGTTTCTACCACCAGCTTTTCAACATAGTGGAAAGGCATAATGATCATAAATTCATTATAGAAATGCCCTGGTGATTTGACAGAAAAGAAGAAAAAGAAAAAAATTCTATTCTTTTTTCTTCTTTCAAATATAGCACAAGGGAATAAGATACTCTCACTAATTCTACAAAAGGAATTGGATTTATAATCTATAAACTGAGAGGATACAGCTGATTTCCCTAGAGACTCATGAAAGTTATAATCATGATATCTTCCCTACAGAAGTTTTTGTTTGTATACCTGTGATTAATCTTTGCTTTCTAAATTTAAGTACTTTAAGCAAGAAGCAAATTATTACCGATATTTTGTCTATTTTGTATGAAGAAAAAATAATTAAGAATAAGAATGAATCCTAAATTAGCAGGGAAAATAAATTACCTATTTTAATATGTAAGGAGCTGTGTTATTAAGAAACCAAGTGTGTAAGACACAATGTTTACATGCTCGCAATATCTAAATTTGAAAGAATAGTGGAAACAAACTACATTTTTCCCCCTGAGGGTAAACATGAGTGTAGAAACTATTGAATAGACTGTGTGATGGAGCCTGAACTTTTCCCTTATTTACTCATCACGTTTTGCAATAATATGTTTGGCCCTCTGCTGCTTCAGGTGAATGAAACTGATTGTGATTTTGCAGTCTGGGGCAGAAGGTTAAAGTAGAATTATAGTTGCAATATTTAATTACTCATGATTATGTGATGGCACCAAGGATAATAAATGAACCCAAGATTGTCAAATATCTGGCCTATACTTAAAGAAAAAAAATGTTAAAACTTACATCATATTAATAAAAGTGAATCAATCAGAAAATTTGAAAAAGTAAATAAACCTAATCTCTCTCTTCTCTCTTCTCTCTTCTCTCTTCTCTCTTCTTCCTTCTTCTCCTTCTTCTTCTCCTTCTTCTCCTTCTCCTTCTCCTTCTCCTTCTCCTTCTCCTTCTCCTTCTCCTTCTCCTTCTCCTTCTCCTTCTCCTTCTCCTTCTCCTTCTCCTTCTCCTTCTCCTTCTCCTTCTCCTTCTCCTTCTCCTTCTCCTTCTCCTTCTCCTTCTCCTTCTTCTTCTTCTTCTTCTTCTTCTTCTTCTTCTTCTTCTTCTTCTTCTTTCTCTCTCTCTCTCTCTCTCTAAAAAATATCAGTACCTGTTTGAAGCAATCTCATATTCATACCTATATCTTTGCTTATATATCACCCAGACTGGTATTTGACTAATGTAGAATCACATGGTTGGACAGTTAACAAATTACCTGACATTTCTGTTTTCTGATGAACCTGACTCAACAACACTGAGACATGTACACTATTTCACTTTAGTTTTACATTCCCAGTTGGCAGTATCTAGGCATCCCTATTTTTTGACATCTCTTAGCCCGAGGTTCTTAGAAATAATGATGATGAGTTTTCAGCTTTAAAGATGGGGGTGTTGGAGAACATGCGCTTCCCCCTGGCTCCTCAAGTAGACATTCTTGGGACTGTTTGCTCTTTGCAGAAACTCTTCCCTGTACAGGGAATTACTTGAATAAAAGAGAAAGATTCTGGATAAGTCAGATAGATTCATGACGACATTATGGCATAGAATTTGGAAAGAAGCAAATATATGCACATACATTTATTTGGGCAACTGCAGAATTGTAACTTTCGAGTCACCTTATAGTCCATCGGTCAGATTTGCAAATGATATTAATGTTGAATAGTTTTTAGTGAAATTTATATAGGACACAAAATAATTGTTCTGAAAGGATGACTTAGTCTTTAAGTTGTATTTTAAAAAAAAGATTCATGATGTTATATAAACAAAACTGGAACTTAACACTATGGATTTTTTGTCTCAATTTTTAAATGGGTTTGCAAAGCTATAGGTCTCTCTAGAGATTCTCCTAGAGTTTCTTAAAGGTGGGAAGGGGCGTGTCAGAAATCATTTAGAAATCATTTACAGCTGCTGTAATCATAATAATTCTGCCTTATTGGTCTTTCGTGTAAGAATTTGAGTGAAGAACTGTTTCAGTTGCTTACATTTAAAAACGTATCTGGTCTTAACATATTTTTTTTTGCACATGAGGAAATTGAGGTTTAAAGAGATTAAAAGGCTTGCCCAAGGTCACCTGGCAAAAGAGTGGCAAATCGGGTTTGGTTTAATCTCTACTCTCCTTATCTCAATTACACCAGGTTGGATAACTTGCAAATAAGAGTTGAAAGGTGGCCTATGCAATGAGCTTTAAGTAAATATTACTTAATAAGCTACCTTGAATATGGTTATTTGTTTAAAGTATATAGAACAGCAGTATGCTATTCTGTACTTAGCAATTACTATGGCTGTTTAAAAGATTATGTTTCAAGGAAAGTTTAAGGTGCTGTACAGTTATACTTTGCAAGGTAATTCTACTTGGCATTCTCCAATCCTTATTATCAACTTTATTTTATTTTATTTATTTTTTATCCTCACCCGAGGACATTTTTCCATTTTTTGTACAGATAGAGTGGGAGGGAGAGAGAGAAAGAGAGAGAGAGTGAGAGAAACATCGACGTGAAGGGACACATCGAGTGGCTGCCACCCGCACGACCAACCAGGGCCGGGGACAAACTGCAACCGAAGTACATGCCCTTAGCGGGAACCGAACCCGGGTCTCTCCGGACCGCAGGCCGACGCTCCAACCGCTGAGCCAAACCGGCCAGGGACTTAGTATCAACTTTAAATAACTTGTTCTATTGTATTATGACAAGTCTGGCCAAGCCATAGGTGGTAGCATGTTGCATGGTTTTAGAGGGCAGGGAAAACTATTCTTCATACTCTACCTTTAAGCAATTAATAAAAAGCCAACCCCATTTGCTCTGTGACACAAAATTACACAGGAAAAATAAGCCACAAGTTTAGGCTTTTGTGTTTTCCTTTTACATTAGAAGAAACATGTGACACTCATGACTATTCAAGCCTCTTAGCCACAGGACCTTGGTGTGAATGAGTTTGTTGCATCCTGATTTACAGTGGATGTACCCTAGGTAAAGGCATAGGTAGAGATAAATCACAATGGATAAGAACAAGTAAAAATAAATAAATAAAATTGCCATGGAAAAATTTTGTAACATTTATTTTTCTCCATTTGAGGGGGGGGAGGAGTCTATTTTTTTTTTTTTATTGCCTTACCATTATTCTCTTAGCTATAAAAATATATTTTTGAAAAACTTAATAGTCCCACAGTGGAAATAAATACTAATAAAATCATAAGACTGGTACAACTGTTGCAACAAAACTGTGGAGGGAAATTCAAGACCCTACCAAAATATAATTTTTATTATTACATTTAAAGTGTTGACAAAAAGTATGCTGTGCATGACTCTTTTGTAGCCTACATTCTCTCAGCATCTATGTTTTCCTTGGCCATGGGCATTTTGAGGTAGGGGATATTTGTTTATAAGCTACAAAGTATTCTGACTGTTCATCAATGTCAGGTCAACCCCATTTTAAAATATGCTGTTACAATCCTAATAGCTTAAATGAATGTGGTTTCAAATATTAGTCACAAGTAATAGATTCTTATTAACTTTGTTACAAGAGGATCCACTCATTCCACATCATTTTCTCCCAATCTTTATGAAATAACCACATAGTAAACAGTTCCAAAAAAAAAAAAATTTGACTAGGCGAAATACATACTGTTACGAACTAGTTCATTTTAAGAGTTGGCATAAATCAGTTGCCCATGACAATATAAATAATATTGCAAATGATAGTGTAAAAAATTATTTGAGACTAGTAACAAAGCAATGCTTAGCATTAAAACTAGGCATGCTTTACATTATACACATTCTTCAAATTCTTTGCACATTTATTCTATTCAAAAGTTAATTATTAACAATAAAATTGAAAGTAAAAGAGATTACTTCAAAATATTTTATTTTCCACAATTCAAGAAACAATTTAGGCATTTGTTCAGTGGCCATGAAAATGGGATTTTTTTTTTCACAGTAATGATAATTTTGGTGGTATTAGTATTCTAGTTGAATTTTCTAATGTTGTCTTTCCCCAAGTTACCCATGATTCTTTGTTTTAACAGACAGCTGACAATGATTAGAAGAATTGATTCTTTCTGAGACTCATCAAATCACGTTCTATAAAATCCATATCTTGGCTGTTCATCTGTGAATCAGGTATAGTAAAGAGAACATGTTACCACACTTGCTTAGCACTTAGATGGAGAAGAGGTCAGTCCACCCGCATTCAGTTTGAAGGAAAACTCCAGGGCAGGTGTGGATGGCTGTGTTTGCATGGAGAGGCCAGATGGAGGCTGAAGATGCAACTGAGTTTCACAGGCTGAGTACAGGCAGATGAGGGCAAGAGTACGATGAGTGTGTTCTCTTTAGATAAGATTTCATTGTTAATTATTCATAAGAAAATTAGGAGAATTTTGAAGAAATGCTGTATGTGACAATATTTTAAAGCTGTACCCCTGACAGATAGTAAAAGTGAGAAACACGAGGCCCTAATCTAGAAAATCAGCATCTTAAAACAAAAAGAAAAACATTTGTTTATTGATAACTGGAAAAATAATCTGATTCAGGAATATGTCTTCTTGGTACTTTGATCTGTTTGTGTTGATATTTAAATTTGTTTTATTATCTCATTTTAATAATACAGCCAGAGTTCTTAGAAACCTGGGACTTAAAGGAAGCAGGTGCCAGACCTTAGCTTTTTCCCTGAACAAGAAAAATGGGCTGCAGTCGAAACCAGGGGCTCATTGCTGGTGCTGTCATTGGTGCAGTGCTGGCTTTGTTTGGAGGTATTCTCATGCCGGTTGGAGACATGCTCATTGAGAAGACAATTAAAAAGGTACAAGTAATCTAAAGGATATTTTCTTTGTCATTCTGATTCATTCTATTTTCTGTCCCTTATTTGCTTTGGGTACTTGTTTTATATTTCCTGGTAACTGGCAACTTTGTGTCTTTAATACAAAGTGGTTATGAACCACCACAACTGTACACAATAGAGAAATGTTAAAAGCATGATGTATATTTACCATGAATGAATTGCTATCTTAAGTATAAATATTCAAATTATGATAAAAGCTATTCATAGGTATGTAGGTTAGTTAAAATAATTGTTTATGTTTAAACAGTATGAGGTATGCTTTTGAGTAAAAAATAGGTAAGTATATTTTGTCAGGGTACATGTATAAGAGTAAATGTAGTTTGGTTAATACTGAGAAAAGTAAATACATATTTATAATATATAATATATAAATGCATATTATATATAATCCTTTAAACATAATAGTGTTTAATAATGTATCAGTAATTTTTGGTAAAACTAGTGAACTCTTTTTTACTTGGTAAACTGCTTCTTTTTATAATACGTCTAATAATATATGATTGTCCTATAAATATTGCCTATACATAAAGCTTTATATTTCATAAAATACTTTTAGAAATGTTATATAGGACACATGCCAGTGTATATGCAACAAGTAGACTGTAGTTTTAACCAAATTAAAGTGATTCAATACACAGATTTACACAATGAACTAGAATTCATTTCCCACCCTAGTTCCTTCTAATCTGCTTCACTCACCCGCTGTAACTGATAAAGAGAGGAAGACATACGGATCTGCTGAAGTCCTAAACCAAAGATAGTAAATTCAAATGGTTTCAGAAGTTTGGAGACAGATTTAAAAAATAATAATAATAAAATTGAAGCTGTGAGGAACAAGATAAAATGAAGAACAGGGATTTCTGTGAACGTGAGAATGTGTGCTCTACTGGAAGCCATGATGTTTATTTTTTCAAAACATAATCCTGTCCAAATAAAACATGTCTAAGTACTGCTGTCAGCTCTCAGCCTGGTTAGATGTCAGTGGCCTAGACAAAGGGTTTATATGTACAGTACACAGTAGAGAACAACAAAGATTAGATCATAAAATGGGCTGCACCTACTAATTCATACTAAAATTTCTGTTTCTGCCAAGGCATTTATCGTCCTCATTCATTCATCTATATTTGATATCTTCCCCTTATTAGTAATATAAATAAAAACCATTTTATTTCATGGAAGCATTGGCTTAATTAATCAATATGAAGAATTAATTTTAAATCTAGTTACTCATGATGAAAATTACTAGTTTGTATTTCCTTCTTTAGCTAAAAAGTATAAAGGTTTTAAAGGTAAAAGAAATAATCTCACTTAAAATTATAGCTGCTTTCTTATTATAAGAGAAGAAAAGTAGGACATTTTTTAGGTTATAGTTTGTATACTTGCATGCTACATTTGCTTCATAATAACAGAGTCAGTTCTGGCTTTTCTATTGCTAACAGATTGTAAATCTTCAGCCCCAATAATTTTTCACTGAAAAAAAATATTATAAATGTAATGTCATCCCTCGTTTGGAATTCCCAATTTTCTCGATATTACTTTTAATGTAGTTTGATAGAGAAAGATAGATCATAGTGTGAAATGAAAGTGCCAGTGCTTAATCCCCTTGCTACTCTGTAAAATGCGCCTTCTCTCCTAGATCTTCTCTGGAGAGAGAACAGAATCCGTGTGCTTGCTAACGCACAGCTACAGTTTATCTTTTGAAAAAATCTCCGGAATAGAAATGTCACAATAATCTCCCACTACACAGCATTTTAGACTAAGACTATTTTTTTTCTGATGCATAATTGATGATCAATAGCTGATTATTGATCATCATTTATTTTTTTCAACAATATTAGTACATATAGGCCATATAGACCATTTATTAGGTGGCATACAAACTGGTAGTGTCTATTTTAGTTGTTTAATATTCATCTCTATGTTCATAATAGCTAATCCTGAGACAATAAGAATTTTGAGACATCAAAAATTTGCTGAGAGAATAAAATACATTTTTGTCTCAACAAATTTAAGATTTAACTAGGGAAAAGCATATTGTAAAGAAATAGAGAGAGACCTGTGAGACTCTTAGAATTGAATTCTAAAATGTACAATATGGAAAAATAAATGATATTTAGAAAGAGAGCTCTCTCGGTGTATTCAAATCATTTCAGAAAGAAGGTGAGACTTGAGTTGGCTTTTAAAGAACTATAGAATTTTGAAATTTTAAAGAAGGCTGCTATAAAAGCATTAAAAGGACTGATTAATACTATGGGGAAAGTTGTGAAAGTGCAATGTTGTGAATAGGAAAGAAAGAATATAGAAGATGTGACAGAAATATGGGATTAACAAGAGATGATTAGAAAGAGAACAACATGAGGTAAGATATAGGAAGCTTTGAACATCAGGCAGGAGAATATTTAATTAACCATGTGATAGGCAGTAGTCATTGTTATATGTTTTCTGGTAGGTATGCAGTTAGAGATCAAATGGCAATCATGTATTTAGTGCTACTAAGAGCTTCATATATACTTATTTACTTGATGTTCACAGATATCTATGAGATGGTACTATTATTTTACCTATTTTACCAGCACAAGATTTTAAAACAACTTGCCAACTCACCTAGCCAAAGGAGGGGGAGTCAGTTTCCAAACCTAGGCAACCTCAAGGCAGAAAATAGATGATACAAGGTTTGTGCTCTATCTACAATAGAAAATATTGGAAAGAAAGAATACAAAAAACAGAAAAACAAGAAAAAAATTCAAGGAAAATGAATGACTCTCTTTCATTTTATTTATTTTATTTTTTTAATGAATTTTTATTTATTTTTTTGTTACAGATATTTTACCTTTTTACCCCATTGGCGCCCCCCACCCCACCCCCCCTCCACCCTGTCCCCGGCTTAGTTGTCCATGTCCATTGGTCATGCATACATGCATATAAGTTCTGTGGTTTATCTCTTCCCACCCCCCACCCCCCATCCCCTCTTCTGAGGGATGTCAGTCTGTGCCCTACTTCCATGTGTCTGGGTCTACTGTATTCCTCAGACTATTATGTTCATTATATTCCGTATATAAGTGAGATCATGTGGTATTTGTCTTTTTCTGCTTGGCTTCTTTCACTTAGGATAATACTTTCCAGGTCCCTCCATGTCGTCTCAAAGGATAAGAGATCTTTCTTTCTTACCGCTGCATAGTACTCCATTGTGTATATGTACCACTGCTTTTTTATCGATTCGTCTACTGGTGGACACTTGGGCTTTTTCCAGATCTTAGCTATTGTAAATAGTGCTGCTATGAACATGGGGGTACATATATTCTTCCTGATTGGTGTTTCAGGCTTCTTAGGGTATATTCCCAGCAGTGGGATCATTGGGTCAAATGGAAGTTCAATTTTTAATTTTTTGAGGTAGCACCATATTGTTTTCCATAGCGGCTGCACCAGTCTGCATTCCCACCAGCAGTGTATTAGAGTCCCCTTTTCTCCACACCCTCGCCAACACTTGTTGTTTGATGATTTGTTGATGGCGGCCATTCTGACAGGTGTGAGGTGATACCTCATTGTTGTTTTAATTTGCATCTCTCTGATGGTTAGTGATGTTGAGCATTTCTTCATATGGAATGACTCTCTTTTAGAAGGGTCTTTGCACATTCTGTACCAAAAGGCACTGTTCTAGTGTGATGGAGTACATGGAACACTGATGGGAGGAGGAATGAGTGGTAGTCTGGATGGAGGGACTAAATTAGGAGAGAGAGGGATAGATATGTATATATATTTCTTTATTTCCAAGGGATTTTTTTAGGGATTTCATGCTTTTTTTATGGATTATAGTGGGAAACTTTCTTACCAACATTTTATACTGTGGTTCCTAATAGAATTGTGCTTAGTCAGCAGATTTATGTAATCTTGCTAAAGAGACTAAAAGCCAGTGGCTCAGGCTGCCCCCAAAGTGCAAACTACCAAAGCACTTTAGAAAAAGGTTCCACTTTAGAAAAAGGTCCATGTTCTGCAACTGTTCACAAAAGATAATTTATCACTTGACTTTGTTAATATCACTGGATAAATGTTTACTGAATATTGTGTAACCTAAGTAATAAATAATTTTAAATAACTTTTAATTTAATTTTTCTATGATATTTACTATAGAACATCAAGAAGGGATTAAAGTTTTCTTTTTATTGACTTATTAAAAGACTAATGTCCAATCATATCATTATTTAATTATGCCATCCTTTTTTCCTCCAGTTCTTGATAAAAATGATCCTTTAGTAGCTTTTAATAAATGCTTTCAGATAAAGTAAATTTAAATAATAATTATCTATGTTCATTAAAATGACTAGACTTTTGAATCAATAGATTATATTTTAATATCTTATATTTTAATATCAATTAATTTATGTTTAATTTCATAATATATGCTTATAATATTTCTACATATAACAAAAGTTTGTACATTTTTGTAGTATTTGAAAAATTCAGCCCTGCCAGTTCACTGAGCATTGTCCCATGGACTGAGAGGTTCCGGTTTAATTCCCGGTCAGGGCACATGCCTGGGTTGCTGGCTCAACCCCCAGTGGGGGGTGTGCAGGAGGCAGCTATTGATGTTTCTCTCTCACATCAATTTTTCTCTCTCTCTCCCTCCATTCCACTCTGTCTGAAGATAAATAGAAAAATATCTATGGGTGAGGATTAAAAAAAAAAAAAAATCAAAAACAATGCCTGAAGTATTAGTTGTTAAAGAAGGTAGAATTTTTAAAAATATGCCCTGTCACAAACATCTGCTTTCAAATGAATGAAACAGAACAGAAATTTCAAAGTCAATAACTCTCAAATCCAGGTGGAGACCATGCCACACAGTCATCATGTTGAATCCAGGCATTGCTGGGGCTGGAGAGTCTGCATACTTCAAGTCAGGGACAGATGATGATGCACACATCAACCAAGTGAGAGGATCTTAAATTCTATGACTTTTTCTGTGCACACAACAATTATCATTATACTTACAATTTAGTGAAGGATTTGCAGATTAGGCTAGATAGTCCAAATCCAATTTTCAATCAAGGCCTTTTAAATTCACAAAGGACATTGTATCTTTTGATCCTTTTTAAAAAGAACTTCTGCCATACTTAGTCTTGGTAGTCCAGGAGTAGCTATACAATTTTGTAATATATAATAGTGTTAACATCAGGAAAAAATGCATTCCTATTTTGAATGTTTCAATATTTTTCTCTTTGTCTCGGGACAAATCATGATGTTATAGAAACTGCACAAAATGGTAGTGAAAAGACCTGGCTTCTTTATTATCTGCTACTAAATTATCATATGTCATTGAATTAGACATCTGTTTCCTCTAGGATCCATCTCTACCTCTGAAAAAAATGGATGGTTTTAGACGACCCGAACTTTAACAGCTGATAATTCGAAGCATTCATTTTAAATCTTTGTGTTTCAACATTCCCATTTTTAAAAATATCTTCAGATGAACAATTAAGGCAAAGTGATCTATGGCCTTTAGAAGAAAGGCACAGTACACATACCATGTCTTTTAACATTAATCCATGTGCATTAGAGTTAGGGGTTGTTCTGTCTTGCCAGAACATTCTGTCACAGTCCCTTTTCAATTCGATAAGCATTTTCTTTCATTAAGAACTGAAATAAAACATGTGCCTTGAAGGGTACATGATAAATATTTGATATTGCATTAGCCCTTAAGATTCTTAGAGTGTGAGTAATGTGTGCGTGTGTGTGCGTGTGCGTGTGTGTGTAGGTTCGTATGTGTTTTTCCCTCATAAGTCTCTTGAAATGGGTAAATTAATACAGCTTGCAGCTTCTACATAGATTTCAGCTTCAACATACTCATTATACATCCTTACATTTAGAAGAAGAACCATAATACATCATCTATTTGTAATTTTGTCTTAATACGGGGCTTGTTCGTACAGAAATCAGACCTTTTGGGAGCAGATGACAAGTTGTTCCAGGACAGTTGGTTGTAAAAGCAATAGGGCCTCCCATTACTCACAGTTCCAGTGTACCCAGTGGAGATGATTGCCACAGCAAGGATTTTGTAACGGCGGCTTAGACTGGTGTCCTGTTCTCTAAGGAATTGCCCCTTCTCTGCTTTAAGCAATAAATAAAGTTTCCTGAAGATATGTAACTCAATTTGACTTTTACCAACTAAGTGTAGAGGTGACAGAAGAAAAAAAAAAAAAAGGCAGTAATAGCATGGTGTTAAAGAGGACTAGTCTAAGGGTCAGAGACTGGGATTCTCAGTGTGATTCTACTGCGCTGTGCCAGGTGGTCCTGGGGCCAGCCACCTGAATTCTCAGTGTCTCCGCGTGTTCTACTAGAAAATATGATAATAACGTTCAGTGTCCTTTCCTGATCCTTCATTCTGTGAACTGGTACTTCCAGGTGAAGAAAACAAATAGATCAGATTGTGTTCCCATATTCGTGGGCCTCTTTAGGTTCATTTACTGTGAAATAGTTTTCTTCCTCTTCCTTTTGCACACTAAGGTAAATTGGAGTTTTCCATCTGGGCATTTTTTCCAAGGTTCTTAATTGGAAGTACATACTGCCTGCCACAAAGTTGCCTTTGTTGTTGTTACGAAGCTCATAGACTTTCAGCTCAGGGAGTGAATGCCATAGAAGGAAACCCCTGTTTTTCACAAATAATGAGATTAACCCGCAGGATTAACCTGTAGGGGTTTGGTGACTTTCCATTTAGTCCCACAGCTCCTGAAGAAAGGGACAGATTCTAATATAGGGTTTTCTAATTTTGTCATTGGTATTTTTTTCTGCCTCAGGAGGTATTAATAATTTTTAATGGATTTCACAAAAGAATACTAGAACAACTTCTTTATTTAATTCTTTTATTTAAAACACAGTATCTTAGTAATAATTAATTAGACCTGTAATCTTTGGAAATGTACTGTTGGGTTGCTGCAAATATATTGACAGTTAGCCATATTGAGCATGATTTTGAAGTGGGAGAGTCAACTTTGTTTTTCATTCGGAAGCGTTTTTTTTCTTATTAATAAATATTAAGTGATCATCCCCTAAAGTATCCAACTTTTGAAGAAAAGAAAATAGCTTCCATTACCACCAGATTTTTCTCAGTTTTTCTGTGTTGCTTCATCAACCCAACTCATTGAGGGCAGAAGACAAGTTAACAATCTACCTGATAGAACTTTTTGAAACAGCTTTAATAAAACATGCTTAATAAATGGTGTTGTGTTACTAACTGCTGCAATATTGCCATAGGGTTACTGTGTAAGCATTGCCCGTGATTGACCTTCAAATCAGCAGACACGTATGCAGTATTACACACAGATTCTTTTTGTAAAAGGTTAACTAAAGAGGTTGCCATAATAATTTGTTGAAACATTTGTGTTGCAAGTATGTGGAAAGATTGCAAAGGTTCTCATGTACAAGGTACTTTTGCATGGTCTTGTTATTGGCTGACCAAAGGTTAAAATGCCCAGAAATGCCCTTATATACTGCAAACAAATAACCCGAACTTGTTTTCTTTTTTTATAGGAAGTTGTTCTTGAAGAAGGTACAACTGCCTTTAAAAACTGGGTTAAAACAGGCACAGAAGTTTACAGACAGTTTTGGATCTTTGATGTGCAAAATCCAGATGAAGTGATAGCTAACAGCAGCAATATTAAAGTTAAGCAAGTAGGCCCTTACACGTACAGGTGAGTGAGTCCACTCAAGTAAGTGGCATTCTTTCCTTGACCTTATGCATTTCTGAGAAGACTTCCATTTGATAAATGCCATTAATTTGAAATGTACTTATATTATTTTTCCAATAATATACAGTGAAATATTTTGTTTCTGTCGATATAGAATCCTAATCTTAGGATTTAATGATTATAAGAAATACAGATTTTAGGTATCAATTGACCACCATCAAATAATTGTCCTACATTTAAGAAGTTACAAGTGTTTTACACTTGTGGAATATATTCTCAACAACTCTGGAATATGCCTGCTCAATAGAAAAAATATCAGAATTTTTAAAACTAGAGTATTTTAACTTTTTAAAATTGAATGTATAGGTTACATCAGTGGTTCTGAAAGTGTGGTTCCTGGGCTAGCAGCATCACTTGGGAACTTGGTAGAAATGCAAATTCTCAGACCCTACCCCACATCAAATGAATCTGAGATGCTTGGATTTGAAACCAGAAATAAGTTTTATAAACCTCTCTGGGTAATTCCAAAACACACCCAAATTTGAGAACCACACTAAACAGATTTTATGTAACTACAGTACCTGCTAAGAATTTCTATTCAAACTAATTTTCAGATCAAATGGGCGTTCTATGTATTCAGTAGCTTCATTATCTATTATTATTATTATTATCATCATCATCATCATCATCATCATTATCATTATTATGCTCTACCTTTATCTTACATTCCCTAATAGCTTAATGCACTTTGAATGGTGTCTTGGACTATTCGAACTAGGGGAAATAATTAGCCAGAACTTTTAATTTTGTTCAATTAAACAAAACTGATGCCAGGGATGTGATGTAATTTGTTCATGTTTATACAGACCTTGGAACTGGTAACTCCTAGACTTTTGGATTTATTTTTTCCTATTTAAGTTATAGACTATGTCTTTTTTTCCCCACTATCAAAGTGAAAAAAGGAGAAATTGAGGTGCTAAAAACATCAACCTTAACCAGTGATTAGGCATATACATATGAGATCCATATGGGAACATAATTAAATTCTGCTGTGTCATTTGATATACAAATGTGTGATTTTTCCTCAAATAGTTATATACCATGATCAAGTCTTACCACAAAATACACTTATAATGATTTTTTATAATTTATAGTGTTAGTATCATATTTGTTTTAGATCATCTGTAATTATATATAATTTTTTTCTCTCCATGCATTATTATATTTCTAGATTGACAACTCACACTCAAAACACAATGAAATAACAATAGCTGTGAGGGCAGAGCCTGTTACAATAGAACATGATGAACAGAGGCCTCAGTGCCCATGTTGTCCGAGCCCTTATTCCATGTCTCCCGTCTCTGTGCTTGTTCGTAACCTTGCACAATGCTGTCTGAGAAGACTTGCTTTTTAGTTACCAAAAAAGCTTATTTTAGAAACTATTTTTCTTTTTGATGTTCTTATAGTTTTGTGTTATCAAAAGCCTATATGAATATCTTGATTCCAAAAAAAATGTAGCTATGATGTGTACCTATGAATATCTAAGCATATTGTTTAAAAATCATAACCTGATTAATTGAATTCATGTGAAGAAAGAGAATAGTTGTTAGAATTTGAAAGCTTATGTTTTCTGTTTAAATTTATGTTTGTGGGAAGTTATGTTTTTTACTTTATGGAAAATATGGGGATACATAAGCTTACTATTGACTCTAATCCTAGTCCTACTCTGATAACAAGTAATATATATTTTATCCTTAGCGGCTTTAACCTCTGTTCCTAAGAGACAAAGGGTTGTGGGTTAGATGTCTTTGGAGAGACAGAGATGGGAGGGTTGGAGAAAACAAGTTGGAATTACAGCTAATGTTTATAAACAATAAAGTTCTACTTATATAACTATGTTAAAGGGATTTCTGACCATGATGGGGTCATCCTGTCTCACAGTGTCACCAAAAATGAGTCATTAGTGTCTGCTAGGATGCCTTAAATAATGGGAAACCACCTTTCAGAAAAAAAATTAATAGCTTGAGAACCTTCTGTCTGTTGAGGTGAACAAATTATGCTCTGACTCCAGTTGAAACTGGAAGTGTAGGAGACTATTCTTTCTCAAACAGAACCACAGGCTTACTTGGTTGATGGCTGCTTAAGTGACTTTGATGAAACTTTGATTGACAAGGTATGATGTGGTTCAAAGCATAGCATTTTCTGGATTGAGATCCTAGTTACATATATTCCAACCTACAACATCTCTAGAATTTATATGAATATTTAATAATTCCTTCAGAATATTTTTAAATCCAACATAACTTGTTTTGGTTACTTTGTTTTAGCAGGAATACAAAAAAAGCAGTCTTGGCAAAATATAAGGCAAATTTCTCCCTTTGACCTTCTTAACCAACACTTTCCAAAACCTGTATACATTCTAATTTTTAAACCAAAAAAAATGAGTGATTATTTTTTAATTTTTATTTTATTTTATTGCATTTATCCCCTCTATGCTCTCTTCAACCTCTCGCCAACCACCCAAAAGCAGATTCTAGTAACAGGCCTCAGTTAAAGAATTTTTTTCTCAGCGAGTGCCATCTACTGGTATAATATTGTAAGTACAATTCACCTAAACTAGAGAATTTAGGTCACATTTTTTAGCTATTATTTCAATTAATATATACATGTATATATATATGTGCGTGTATATATGTATATATATGTGCGTGTATATATATGTATATATATACACGCACATATATATATATTCCTGAAAACTAAAGTATTTCCATTTTAAATGTTAATAATATGTACTACAATTTTAAAATACACCTTTATAAGAACAAATAGTAATTGAATAGTAATAAACTGTCCTGGGTGCTGTTTTAGATTTTTATATTCTTTATATATCTTTAGTACTCCCATAAGAATAAATAATAAAGCTTTGATGAAATAGATTAAAAATAAAATATTTTAAATAATAGGGAGTTCTCTTTTGAAATAATATGAACCATTAATTAATTTATTCATTCAAAAATTATTTTTCAAGAACTCACCATACACCAGGTACTGTGCTGGAATTACAAAACCCTCATAATCTATACCCTGCAGAAATTTACATTTTTGTCATACCTGAGTGAAAAGTATTGTCTTTGTACATTTCAGTCCTATTTTTTGCCTTTACATTAGTTATCTATTTACCTTACATCATTCACATTCAATAGATGATAGTGCAGTAACTGATGTGTCTATTATTTCATCTCAGTGAGTATCTTGTGCCTGCAAAATATTTTTCTCCATAATAGTCACCCTTCAACACATTCATAAAATGTAGTTGGTACTTTGAAGCCTAGATATGTTAGAGCCAAGAGCTTAGAACCTAACCAGTATGGGAAGGGGAGGGAAATTAGTCTGTAAAAAGTACATTATATTTCATTAGTTACCTTGAATTCTCTTTAAAGTACTGGGAAATATGAAAAAGCCAGGGCTGAATAGATTATGTATTTTGAGCATTCTTTCTAAGACAATGTGTTCTTAATATTCTGCTGCTTAAATCTTTCTCCTGCCCCTCCTTACCTTAAGCCTAGAGGCTAAACATTTGAATTGGAGATACAATCTTTTATGTTTGAGGTCTTGCTTATTTCAGTGGCTTTATTTCCCACAGTTTTCCTTACTCTCTCACATTATAATCCAACTAAATTCAACCATTTGCATTTCTAAAAATACACCATGTTTTTTAGCTTTTACGAGCCACTTCCTAACCTGTTTTGCCTAACTAAACTTCTATTTGTAATTCAGACCACTTATGTACAATTGCTACAGAATATGTCTTGACCCTTATCCCCACCATGACCATCCCAAGCCTGGATTTGTATGTGTCCTGTGTTTTACCATGGACTCTGTGTAAATTCCTGTAATAACACATATTACTTCTCCCCTGCTATGCAAATTTAAGACCCCCATTCTCTAATTTGCTAAAGACCTGCATTGGTTTCTTTATCATTTCAACCCAATTGTTTAGCATAATTTCTGACATATTCTACAGACCCCCCAAAATATTTGTTGTACAAACGAATGACATTTGATGCCTAATGTTCACGTGACACAATAATTTTGGATTTTATTTACTTTTGTATTTCAGAGTTCGTTATCTAGCCAAGGAAAATATAACCCACGACTCTGACAACTACACAGTCTCTTTTGTACAGCCCAATGGTGCCATATTTGAACCGACACTGTCAGTTGGATCAGAGAATGACACCTTCACCGTTCTCAATCTGGCCGTCGCTGTGCGTAGGCAAACGGAATTACTTGTTTTGAAATGCTCTAGAATCATTAGATAGTACTTATTTTGTGCCTATGTCATTATTTGAATGGAGCTTCTGTCATTATAAAAGATGAAAAAAACACCAACTGAATTGGAAGACCACTTAAAGTGTGTCATTAAAAAAAATAAGAGTTAACTTTGAACGTCTTCTTCTGGCTGAAGCAGAGGCAGTTAAATGGATTCATCTAGGCACTAGAAAAATTACACTTTTAGTTCTGGCAAGATTTGGCAGTCACTTTAGAGATACCGTTTTTTAAATTTTATTAAACTTCATTTTGATTTTTAATCCATCTATTTGTTACATATTTAATACTGAAAATGGTGTCTTGAACTGTGCTTTTATTTTTGCAGGCTATACCCCATCTCTATCCAAATGCATTTGTTCAAATGGTACTCAATTCACTTATCAAAAAGTCAAAGTCATCTCTGTTTCAAAGGAGAACTGTGAAAGAACTCTTGTGGGGCTATAAGGATCCATTCTTGAATTTGGTACCATACCCTATTGCTACAACAATCGGTGTATTTTTTCCTGTGAGTACTAAATATAAATGTCAGTAATGTTATACTTCAATTGGATAAATATAATGGCATTGGGAATTAATAATTTTATAACTTAGTGTGTTAACCCTATTTATTATCTGAGACTATATATTCTAATTTTTTAAAAGTCTTTATCTCATGCCTGGCTGGTGTGTCTCAGTGGCTGAGCGTCGACCCATGCACCTAGAAGTCGCCAGTTTGATTCCCAGTCAGGGCACATGTCCAGGTTGTGGGCCAAATTCCCAGTTCAGGGCCAATCAGTGTTATCTTTCACAGATGTTTCTCTCTCTCTCTCCCTCTCACTTCCTCTCTCTCTAAAATCAATAAAGAAAAAAATTTTAAAGTCTTTATCTCTTATGGTTTCAGCTTCCAAGCGCATAAAATTACTTATCTAAATTTAACTATTAAATTTAAAATTAAGAAGCTGATATTTAATCAGAATTTAATTCTTTGATAACTGTATAGGTTTTTTGTTTTTTGGGGTTTTTTTGGGTCTAAAATTAGGTTATACACTGGTAAGGCTTTGCATACTATTTTTTTTTTTTTTTTTTTTATCCTCACCCGAGGATATTTTTCATTTTTTGTACAGATAGAGTGGGAGGGAGAGAGAGGAAGGGAGAGAGAGAGAGAAACATCGACGTGAAGGGACACATCGAGTGGCTGCCACCCGCACGACCAACCAGGGCCGGGGACAAACTGCAACCGAGGTACATGCCCTTAGCGGGAACCGAACCCGGGTCTCTCCGAACCGCAGGCCGACGCTCTAACCGCTGAGCCAAACTGGCCAGGGCCTGCATACTATTTTCAGTTTTCATTTACTTTCTCAGAAAATAAAGTTTAATACAACATTTTCATTGTGTTGAATGTGTTCACTCTATCATTCCTTACTCTCTAGACCTCTTACAAATTGTTTTAATGTAAACTTGGAGCCAAAATTCCCACACATAGGATTGATAGTTTATTCATGTCCTATTTTATGGGGTTTATGAATAAGAACTTCTGGTGCAGCCCTGGCCGATTTGGCTCAGCAGCTGGAGTGTCAGCCTGCAAACTGAAGGGTCGTGGGTTCAATTCCCAGTCAAGGGCGCATACCTCAGTTGCAGTTTTGATCCCTGGCCCCCACCAGGGTTGTGTGGGAGGCAACCAATCAATGTGTCTCTCTCACATGTCTCACATCTCTCACATCTCTCTCTCTCCCACCTCTCCCCCTTCCACCTCCCCTCCCCCCTTCCCCCTCTCCTCCCCTCCCCTTCCTTTCACTCTATCTCTGGAAAAATATCTTTAGATGAAGATTAACCAAAAAACAAAACGAAACAAAACAAAAATCTTACCAAAAATTTAAAAAGGAACTTCTAGTGCTCTATAAATATCATGAAATGGCTGTTTGGAGATTAAGGAAAACGTGAACTCAGTGATAGATTTAGCTATAGCTTAATGTTTTGAATTGTAAATAGGACAAACTGATTAACTTGAATTGGAACTTTGACAGTGATTTGACATCTATGTGATATTAGTTTTATTCTCCAGTACATTGTTGTTATTTTACTATTAGAGAGTGTTTATGGTTGCAACATTATCTATCAATTAAGTATCAATGTAGAGAGTGGTAAGGGATCAGAAATTCAGTATTTCTTTAGCTCAAATATCCATAACTCTTTCCTTGGGTAGTTTATTAAACTTTTTTATTTGGTATACCTAATTTTTGGTAACGACTTAGTAAAGATCATAACATTTAGAATAATTCTAGAAATCTGTCATTGTTCTCATAAGTTTTGTTCAATATCCCCTCACTTCAACATAATAAGAGTAGTAATCAAAATGGTCTTACTGGTTTAATTATGAAAGAGTCTGGGTTACATCAACTTCTGATATGTTTTCATCCTTTGTCTCATCATCTAGTACTTACATCTTGGCACCTTTTATATTTTGTCTTTTTAACATGTTAAAGACAAATAATTTTAAAACTTCATTGCATAGCCCAACAGGTGTGGCTCAGTGGATTTAGCATCGTCCTATGAACTGAGAGGTCCCAATGGATTTCCAGTGGGGCACATGCCCAGGTTGCGGGCTCGATCCCCAGTATGGGGCATGCACTAAGCAGCCCATCAATGTTTTGCTCTCACAATGATGTTTCTATCTTTCTCTTCCTTCTTCTCTCTCTAAAAAAAATCAATAAAAACATATTTTTTAAAAATTTTATTGCATACGTATTTTCAATCATATAAAATAACTAGGAGTAACTGGTCTTTAAGAAATGTCAAAGTGAATTAATTACATATTTTATAACGTGGGGAGTATCGGTTGTTCTAGAAGTGATTTTTTTTCTTGTACATGTCTTTTCAGTACAACAATACTGTAGATGGAGTTTATAAAGTTTTCAGTGGAAAAGACGATGTAACCAAAGTTGCCATAATTGACACTTATAAAGGTAAAAAGTAAGTATCCAGGTAAAGTGTGTGTGTGTGTGTGTGTGTGTGTGTGTGTGTGTGTGAGACTAGGGTGCTCTAAAGCAGGAGTGGTGTTCATTTAATGTCTGGGAAGGCACATAGACACCCACCTGTAGAACAGACCTGCCTGTATCTCACCCTGAAGATTCTGTTCTACCAGGCATTACCCGTTAGTTGTGACAGCTAGTCACACTAGTGTCTAGCTGCTGGAAATCAGCCCCACTGCAGGGTTGGGTTTACCTTTATATACAGGTTCTCTAAAATAAAGAAATCCAAAGGTAAAATTTTCATTTCTGGGGTTAACCAGCATTACAGAACACTGTCCAATTAGATAACCACAGAATGAAAAGGGAGAAAATCAATACATCAACTGATCATCTAGCAGGTGTCGAAATATGTTTTACTGTGTTTTTAAACTTTTTATTGAACACATAAAATAAAAATTGTTCATTCACTGATAGGACCTAATATATCTCTAGAGAGAAAAGCTTAATAAATCCATGCTAACCGTTTCATAACTTTCCTCTTCAAACATTTTTTGAAATAATGTCTATATTGATAGCTTAGCATTTAAAAATTCTTCTCAATATAAATATAAAATTAATATTTCAAGTAATTTTAAAATTTGCATATTAAACTTGAAAATAAAGACCATGTCTCATTTGAAGCAGTACTAGAATGAGATGTGTTCATTTAGCCATGTTTTTTTTTCTTTTCCTAGTTCCTGCCTATTCAACTGGAATGTAGGTAATTTATTATATGTATAAATTAAGAAGAATCCTAACTCGTCAGGGGAGAAAGCCTTTTCTTCTCAAAGTTAATAAATATGCTTTAGACAACTTATTTTCTAAAAAAGAATAAAGTATTCAAAACTGAAAGGGCACTGGCTGGATGGCTCAGTTGGTTGGAGCATCCTCCCGTACACCAAAAGGTGGCGTGTTCGATTCCCGGTCAGGGCATGTACCCAGGTCACAGTTCAACTCCTAGTCAGGGAGCATGCAGGAGGCAGCAGATCGATGCTTCTCTCTCACATTGATGTGTGTGTCTCTCTCCCCCTAACTTCCTCTCTGAAAGAAATTGAAGGAGGTAAAATGTGTTTATTAATATAAGGAACCATTTCCTTACACCTGAGTTTCTATGTAAAAATTGATTACAACAGTTAAGTATTCACTAGTGTAGTACTTTTTCTTCTACAGAGACCATAATCACATATTTTCTAGAGAAGTCTAGTGGAGGAAAACAAACATTTTTAAATGGTCATTTCAGGGAAAATCACATCACTGTTTATATATTGAAGAACATGAACATTTCCTCCATTTTAGTATTACAGAGAGTTTTGAGGAGAGTTGCTAAGTGCTCTAAATTGGAATAAGAATGTCACATCCGTTTAAGATTATGATAAGGTTAATGCAACTGATCATGGCAACACTGAGCATGATTGGCAGCTTAATTCTGTTTTTCAAAAGAAGCATCAGCCTGCATTGATATCTCAGTGGATGATATGTTAGGAATAAGAAAAAAGTTTTCCATCACCAAAAGGTGGCTGGGGATACAGAGCAACTATTACTATTGTGTGTGTGTGTGTGTATTCTAGACAGCAGAGTATAAATTAATAAACTCTGTTCTACTATAATGCCAGCTCATGCAAGAGTTAAAGGGGGGAGGGGTTTATAAATTGGTTATCCACGTTTCCTGTCTCTATGGATTGAACATCTTCTCTTTCTTTTCTCCTCCCCATTCCCCTCTTTTCTCTTATATTGAGCTTACATCCATTACTTAATATTTTTCTTCAGTTTGAACACTCAGCAAACTACCAAATAATTTAATTCTCCAATTGTAAAAAAAAAAATATATATATATATATCCCATAAGCAGAGATCTAATTTCTGGTCAATTTTTCTCAATTTTCTTTTTTCAGACTCTGTTTATTCCCAATTGTTTCTACACAAGCAGTTTTTATTTTATAATCTGGTTACTTAATGGTACCTGGCACTTTATTTCAACAAGATGTAAGCTTCAAAAAAAATGTGGACTGAAGGATTTAGAACATTTCTTACACTTAGCATCTGTCATGTCTAATCTTCATTTTAGCAGAAATATTGTATCCTAATAGACAAAGTAACATGAGAAAGGCACTGTTGAAATAAGAACATTTCTTCATTTTCTTTCTTTTTATTCCTAAGGACTCTCGGCTATTGGCCAAGTTATTGTGACCTGGTTAATGGTACAGGTAAGATCATTTTCTTGGCAATAATCACAATGAACTCTCCTCCATCTCTCCCACAAATCCACCATCACACCTGCAGGATTCTGAAGGGGAAAGTATGTATTTATCAGTCTTTATGTCCCCAAAACATAATTCAGAGTCTCTGTTCTTTTATAGGTTTAGTAAATATCTGTTTGATGTGATAGAATTTCTGAAGATTAACCATTAAAGATTAGCTTTTATTGAATAACTAGGGAAATGTTTGCTTTGTAAAAGCTTAACTTAATGAACTGCCTTCCTGGCAATAGGGGTTAAAAAAACAAACAACTTAGAGAAGTAGTTACTATTCACATCTTTTGTAAATACTATAAAGATAATAATTAAACAATAAAAACATCAAGATAATACAAAAGGTAAATCATACTTCCAAGTACGGTTTCAAGATGAGGTAGAATAAATTATGTTACAGAACAGAGCCATCAATTTTGAATAAGATGGTCAGAATGAGAAATAAAAGAACAGCAAAAAATAAGGTTAGACATGTACTAACCATGAAAAATATATGCAAATATGCACATTTTGAATTAGAATTGGGAAAAGGGCAGGACTATGAACTTAGAGTATGGTTAGATATGGCTAATTGTACTCCTTGAAGAAAAACAAACTATGCATATGCCTATTAATTTAAGAATTTAGATGTTAAAGAGAAATAATCAAATACCATGAGTAATTAAAATCAGAAGAGAGCTTTCAACAACTAAGAAATACAGGCAGAAGAATGATGTTTGGAAAGTTGGTGAGGCAATATCCTGTAGGAAAATAACATAATAAAGACAAAGGTTACGTACAAAGTTATGCAAAAAAAACCAAAAAAGACAAAAAAAACGGAATAAAATTGAAACACAGGAATACCAAAGTATTGTTTACTTTGAAATTTTTAATTTTATTATCATACCCTTATAGAAAAACAGCAAAAACACTGGTTTGCTTTGTAGCAATTTGAACCATGGGGGTAGATGAAAGGAAGAAAGGAGAAATTCCTTTCCAAGTAAAGCATTTCTGCAAATAAAGTGTGAAGTGTTCCAATACTATTAACTCTAGTAATTGCATAAGCATAATACTTCAGTTCTTAGATGCTGAGTGAAATTCACTATGCTGTTCCTAAATCCTAAAGAGTTCTTGGTCTAAGGAAAAGAAAAGAAAAAAAAAATCCTTATAAATTTCTGTCCAACGCTAAGAAATTTTAAAAGAGGAGCTAGAGTATTCCTTAATGACAATAGTATAAATAAATGAGCAACTGGCATGAAATTAAAAGATCTAAGAGGAAAACAGGAGTAAAACAAACCAAGAGCAGAGGTAGATTGGACAGGGCAGGGGACTCTGATGTAATCCCTGTGAGACAGATTCTTAGCAACAGCATTAAAGAAAAGAGACCAACGAAACAGAAAAAGTTCCAATGTGTTTTCATTACAATTCCCAAATGCTTCCTCTGCCTTCTTCAGGAAGTTTGAAGAGACATAAAAATATAAATACTAATAAACATTTTAATTTTTTAATGTCCTGCTGATATCAGCTAATCGCTGATGTGATTATGATGTAATTTTCAGTGATATTTTAGATAATGATTTTTAGAGCTTTTTAATGCATCTTTTTTCTTTAATGGTTAAGACATTGGTAAGGCAGTTGTAGGCAATGCCCATTCAGGGATCTATCTGGGGAGTTTAAGCTAATCTTTAATATTCAGTTCTCTTAATGCCAGAAACAAGTTCACTATGATCTTCTGTTATATTTTACTTATCACAAGAGTATAAGTGAAAGGTAATAAGATTACAAGGTTGGAGAATTACCAGAAACAGAACCTAAAATTTATAATTGAAGGACGGGTCTTATGATTTTGAACAAAAACATTCGGTAGTGGCTCAGTTTGGTGATATTCATTTAAGGAGAAAATGGAGGAATTATCTCATTATTTCTTTATCTATCCAGTGTGTGCCGTGGATAATAACTGCAGCAGAAATTCAGTAAACTAAAAAAATGCCCTTTTCAGTTTGATGAATATATTTTCAAACCATATGCAAGGAATTCTGTTTATGTGGAATCTAATGAACAAAATAAACTGATGCACAAAATTGATCCAGAAACATGGAAGTAGGGAATAGACTGACGAATCTCAGAGAGAAGGGGAAGGGGATCAGGAAGATATTAACCAAATAACATATGCATGTATGCATAACCAATGGACACACACATAGTGCAGCGAAGTCCTGGTTTGGGGGCAGGAGGAAGGTGGAGGGAGTCAATGGGAGGAAAGATGGGACATCTGTAATAATCTCAACAATAAAGATAGTTTAAAAAAAGAAATTCTGTTTAGTGAGAGAATTTAAAAAAATGATTTCAATAATATTGGCCAGCCATTAGAGCAGATGAATGAATCACTATCACTACTACATGTTTAAATGACATATTTTAGCTATATCAGGTTAAATAAAACATACCTGTTTTGTTTTACTTTTTATAATGTGGCTACTGGAGAATTTTACAATTACATGTACAATTTGCATTATCATTTCTGTCGATCATGCTAGAACAGAGACATCTAGAGTCTTCCAGGACACGTATTCTATCTAACCCCTTGCCACTGGCTTATCTTTCAAACAGATGCAGCCTCGTTTCCTCCTTTTGTTGAGAAGACCCGGGTACTGCAGTTCTTCTCCTCGGACATTTGCAGGTGAGACAAAGACACTGATATATTTCTAAGTCAGAATTTTTTTTCCCCCAAGAAACAAAACACGGGCCAAGAAGCTCATACTTAATAATGTTGCGGAATAAAATACACTTAGTGAAACTTTTCTTAATTCATGAAGAATAAATATAATATGGAAGTCATACTGTGTTTATTAATGCTTTAAAAATTAAGAGGTGTAGAAAGATATTTTGCAAAATGTAAATCATTCTCTTCTTGTCATTTCTAAGCAAGAAATCTTTTTTACTCAAGTCTAGCCTTCTATGCCCAGTTTTTCTAAAATGCCCAGAGAATGTGATATCGCTGTCACAGGACTATGTTAATGAATGTGCTCAACCCTCACTATAGCATCTGTTCAAGTTGATGGAACCTGGTGGATGCCACACAGCATTGGAACCCACACCAATAGGCTTGAATCCTAACCCTGTTCCCAAAGGCTGTGTATTTAATATCTCGGAATCTTTTCCTTATCTGTGAAATTGAAGACAGCAGTGTTTCTTCATATAGAGTTATCTGGGGATTGGAAGAAACATTTTTTGAGCCCCGGCACATTGCCTAGGTTATGGTGGACACTTGGTAAATGATGGAAGTATAGGATGCATTATATCAAGCACACACCACAGCGAGTGAATGACCTTTCTCTCCATGACTGTTTGGAAAGACATTTTATTTTTCCTTCATTGAAGTGGTCACAAAAAGGGATTTGAGGCAGTCATATAAATATTTAATCTCTGAAGGAAATAAACTATGAGAAATGTCTTTAGTATCAATACACCATGGGACTTCACAAGCAAAAATTATTCTTAGAAGATTTTGAAAACAAGATAAGAATAGTTCACACTCAGGTATTGAGTTCTGGTATGCCTTAAAATTTCACAAGAGGTTTTTTTCCTAAAAATTAAACAAGAATTCTTACAAGAGTATATCAGATATTTTTTCAAGTTAAAGCTAGAATATAAATCTAAAAAGAAGAAAAAAAGGAATCTTCAGAATGTAGTTTAGTTTCCTGGAATCAAGCTTTTTCTTCTCTGTGTTTAGGTCCATCTATGCTGTGTTCGGAGGCGAAATTAACCTGAAAGGAATTTCGGTGTTTAGATTTATTCTTCCACCCAAGGCCTTTGCATCTCCAATTCAAAATCCAGACAACCATTGTTTCTGCACAGACAGAGAGGTCTCAAATAATTGTACATATTATGGAATCCTAGACATTAGCAAATGCAAAGATGGTGAGTAAATGTTCTCATTATTATAGTCCAGGACATAACCTACAGTATTCTTTAAAATGTCAATTTTACCCAGGATCCCTTTTCACCAAAAATTTAAAGTGAGAAAGCAACAAGGGGAGAAAGTAAGGTAGGGAATTTTGGTTTTGATTTTGTGTTGTGTTCAAGGTCCCAGTTGTGTTTCAGTGCAGCATAAGTTAGTTATTATTTGAGAAAATCAAACTAGTATTTTCCTGTATTGCTTGAGAAAAATGTCTAGGCCCTTTTCCATTTTTTAACTAAGTTATTATTATTATTTGTTCTTTGTCTTTTTGAGTTGTATGGGTTCCTTGTATATTTTGGATTTGGGGATATCAACTACTTATTGGATATCTGGTTCTACAAATATTTTCTCCCATTCTATATGTAGCCTTTTTTTTTTTTAATGATTTCCTTTACTATATAGAATCCTTGTATTCCTTTTAGATTTAGGGCAAGGAAAATAATTCCCAGAATACTTTGAGCATTTCAAATTATCCATCTGCCATTTTTATATCCTTGAAAATGGTAAATAAAAATAAATATATTTCACTATCTCTCTGAAGCAAAAATTGTCTTACACATAATTTGGATATGTCTTGTTTTATTCACCTTCTTCATATTGGAGTACTGTGAACAAAAAAAGAAAAACCTCTTAAATTAATTAATTCTCAGTCCATAGAAATATTACTACCTAAAACAAAAACATATATGGTTTAAACTGTTCAGCAGGTAAACCTTACATATTAAAAATCAACTCCCAAAGAATAAACAACAGATAACTGACTGGATAGTAGGATAATGCAAAATTTTGTATTTTATTTTTGTACAATAGCAATCAGATGTTATAAGTCCCCCTCACCCTCATCTACCAAAATTAGTGTTCAAGCCCAACTATGCATTTTTTTATTTAAAAATATTTATTTTCAAAGGATCCTTTCTGAATGGTATATGAAATGAGAAAAATTATTCATCCCCAATTATCTTCTTAAAACTTACTTTCAGGAAAACCTGTGATCATTTCACTTCCTCATTTCCTGCATGCAAGTCCTGAAGTTTCAGAAAAAATTGAAGGCTTAAGACCAAATGAAGAAGAACATAGCACATTCTTAGATGTTGAACCTGTAAGCAAATATACTTTTGATCTGCCTTGTTTAATATTGTTTTATTTAATGAAGTTAAAGAAAAATTAAATTCTCTCCTTGTCAATCACATTTATTGATCACATTTATTGAATCACAATCTTGATACATTACTTTTATTTCAGTGAAAATTACGTAGTTTTTTTATTGCTTTATGAAATATCAAGGAAATTTAATTTTAGTTTTTAATAATATGGAACTTATAAAGCATTTGTTTTTTAAATCCTTACCCAAGGATATTTTCCATTTATCTTCAGATAGAGTGTGAGGGAGAGAGAGAGGGAGAAACATCACACAAATTGGTTGCCTCCCACATACCCCTGACCAGGGCCAGGGACTGAACCACAAGCAAGGTACGTGCCCCTGACCAGAATCAAACCCTCTGCTCTGTAGTCTGCAGGCCAAAGCTCTAACCGCTGAGCCAAACTGGCCAGGGCATTAAAGCGTTTTTAATGGTTCATAGGTCAGGAATACCAGTGATGGGAATAATTCTAATTGGCTTAAAACAATTTGATGTAAAATACAAGTTTATGTTTATTTTGCAGTTATATGCAAGTATTGCTTATATGAAGAGACACTGTATGTTATGAAAGATCAAAGGAGATTTTAGGGGTATTATGAATTTGAGACAAGAAAAATCTATAAAGAACCCTATAAACCCAACAGTTTTAATTTTTAAATTATATTAATATTCTCTTTTAAATGGAATCCCAGAAGTTTAGTAGTAATTTTTTTTATTTTAATAATGATAGTAACATCATTAAATTGATGATACATGGATTCTGACTGAATATATATTTGACCATGCATAGTTTAGAAACTAAGTAAATTGTATGAGCTCTTGTGTTTCCACACTGTTATTATTGTTGTTGATTCCCCAAAATCATTTCTGGTAAATATCACAACTCTAACTAAAACCTTAAAATTAGGGTGGACAAAGAAAATATGCATGTGTGTGTGCATGTATATGCATGTGCATACATACCTGCATATGCACGTAATGTAGTAAATGTTTAATATGTCCAATTAATTATTGAATAAATTTCACAAGTCTAAAGTAGAACAGTTTCACCTTCAGTTCTATATAACATTAAAGGTAAATTTTGACTATTATAAAAGAATCATTTGAAAAGAAGTTAAGAATAATTTTAGTTTGTTCCTTTTTTAGATAACTGGATTCACTTTACAATTTGCAAAACGGCTGCAGGTCAACCTATTGGTGAAAACATCAAAAAAAATTGAGTGAGTCTCTTGACCAAGGTTATCTTTACATGATTTTTAGTATTTAAGTATGTGACTAAATCTATGGAAGTATGTGGAAATAATATAAACCTTCAACTTCTGTTTGGCTTGACTTTATTAAATAATTATTAGTAAATGCTTATGACTTGTATTTGTAATTTAGAGGTATATCCGATATTCACTGAAATGATATTTAGATATAGTTTGAAATATTTTAAAGTATTAAGTGGCTAGCTCTCCAAATATTTCTATGACAATAGTTTCTAGAATTCATATTTTACTTTCCTGAGTAGAATTTGTTTAACGGAAAAATCTGTGCTTAGAAAAAGGTTTTTAGAAAAAAAGATGTCTGAGAAAGAGCCACATTAAAATTTAAATGATTCATTACAGGGAACAAAAATTGAGGAATTTAAGTTGCAAGAGCAACTAATTTCTGAATATTTATTTACATTGGTAATTACTAAATTTTTTGTTATTTATGTGTAATATAATTTATTTTCATAATTTTAAAATTTATATTACAGTGTTTTAAAGCGTCTGACCAGTAACTATCTTGTGCCTATTCTTTGGCTTAATGAGGTTAGTATTTTATCTGTTAATAAAAACAGTAAGCTTATTTTCATATAAAAATACTTTTGACATTTCAAAATTGACAATACAGAATGGGGCAAAAGTAGGTTTACAGTTGTGAGTATGTGAAAGTTTATACTTGTATTATTATTCATTAATTGTTGTATCATTTTCCATACTAACAACTATAAACCAACTTTTGCCTCACCTTATAATGTATAATATTTTAAGTTGTATGTGTTTTCATTGTCCATATAGATGAGTTTATATATTATTAACTGTAGGTATTTGAGAGAACCAAGCCACATAGAAATATCAAATTTGTGTTAGTTTTCTGTGTTTTTCTTTTAGATAGATAAAGCACTTTTTCTCATTTTAGATTATTTCTGATGCATCTATTAAACTTTTTTTTTTTCCTTGTCATAGTACTTGTGTTAGGAAAAAGTATTCATACATCTAACTTCAAATAATTTAGGACTCACTGAATATTATAGTTAATAAAGGCAACCAAACTTATAAAAGCCAGGTTAGAGCAGGTGTACACAGTCTATCTTATTGCCTGACAAGATATTTTTAGTGAATTATGAAATTGATTAGCCACAGAACTAGGAAATGCATTGCACAAGTCTTTAGAGGAAATAAAATAGTTGGCCCTTGCCATTTTTCTCTGTCACTAGGAAACATCCTTTGGAAAATTGTGAAGATTTCAGAAAGAGAGTTTTAAAGATTAGTGGAGCCTCATATATTGAAGAGGATCAGATAACATGTCTAAAGGGAGGGAAATTATATTTCACTCTGTATTCTATCTTGGCATTTAGTGCCTTCTTTAACATGCAAAAAAAAATTTATTGGTTTGTCTTACAGATACAAATGACTAATACCTTTATAAGTGTTTGGAGAAAAAAGTGATATATAAGTGGAGGATTTTAAGTATTTTGCTCCACTGATCTACACAATTAATGATAATTATTATCTTGATTACAGACTGGTACCATTGGCAATGAGAAGGCAGAAATGTTCAAAAAACAAGTGACTGGAAAAATAAATCTCCTTGGCCTGGTACAAATAGTCTTACTCAGTGTTGGCGTGGTAATGTTTGTTGCATTTATGATTTCATACTGCGCATGCAGATCAATGAAAGCAAAATAAGTAAGTATATAGTTTTAACAAATTGTATATATATATACATGTAACTTTGGTAACATTAATTTATATATTACTTTTTGCATTTTATCAAAGAGGTGTTATAAATTAAGTTGTAATTCTTTCTAGATATGTCTAGCCAATTATCATTTTTAAATATATTCTTGAAGTTTTGCGATGCTTAATGTAAATTAAGACATATATGAAGACTGAGTAAATAAGGCCTATAAATATCAAGCAGATCACTATATTACATCTTTATTTTGAGAGGAATGAGATAAAAGATAATATTTTTACCTCTGAAAAGTTAGTACCTATATAGCTTTTGTGCAAAATTCTGACTTCATTTATCGATTATTTCTAGTTAATTAATTTAACAATTAAAAATAATTTAACATATTGATTAGGAAAGGTTGTGTAAAATTGAAAATGGTAGATATTTGGGGAGATTGATATTAACAAGGGAAAATAAAATAAAAAGAGGAATTAAATGAGCTAGAAATTAACAAGAGACAAAACACTCAATAATAAATGATAGTGATAAAATATGCCATTAAAAATAAATACTGAAGTAAAACGAAATTTCAAATGAATGTAATATTTGCCTGGCCAGTGTGGTTCAGTGGATTGAGCATCATCCTATAGACTGAAAGGTCCCGGTTCGATTCCCAGTCAGGGAACATGCCTGGGTTGTGGGCTCGATCCCCAGTAGGGGGCGTGCAGTAGCAGCTGATTGATGTTTCTCTCACATCAATGTTTCTATCTCTTTCTCCCTTCCCTCTCTCTACAAAATCAATGAAAAAACATATTTAAAAAATGAATATAACATTAATATAAATACAGAATTGCTACATATAGACAGGCTGGCCATGCATTGTCCAAAATCACAGCGTGTACCCCAGATGCTTAATGTGAAAGTCTGATTAACAATTACAATTCATGAGCTAAAATTTGAATATGACAATATAAGAGAATAGGAGGAAGTAGTGTTCAATACAATAAAATCAAATTACTCAGAGTTCAGAGGGAAAATCATGTATATATAGACATTTGAGTGTTAGCAAAACTCTAGAGGTGGCTCAGGCCTCTGTGTTTTAGATATTGGTGTCTATGGCCCCTTGTACATAAACAAGGATGAATGCCTGACCCCATCTCCCCTAAGTGGAAGCCTTTACAAAAATGTTAGATTTCCTTAAACAAGCCTCAGTTTTTAATATAAAATTCTGCCTTTGGGAAGATTTGTAAACAACTGAAAAAACAGATGTACAAAAGGAAATAAGATATAAGATGGTGGAGCTAAAGAGTGGTTTTATTCAATGGATCGCAGAAAGAACAAGCATATAGCCCTTTTGAAAGGAGTAGTATAAACACATCTACATGGAAAATGATCTGAAGGGGAGAACTGCTTGCTCAGAGCAGGTTAATTAGGCAGCACTCCATACCTGACTATGTGCAGGTCTTGAGAGTTGGGAAGCATATCCTTCTTGAATGGGGACATGTGTTGTCTTATCTATAAAGTCCACCAGAGAACATTCCTCTGCAGCTTGACAAATTAGGCTGACTATCAGAAAATATATCTTGAATATATAAAATTTGAGTATTATCTATTTTATTTTTCCACTGCTTTTGATAAATAGTAACATTTCTTCTACTTTCTAGACAGCAAATGAATCTTTGCATTTATGTACCAGCCACATCAGGACCCCTTTGTTAATACTGACCTACAAAATGAAGATTTCACATGCTTTATTTTTACAAAACATGCCTCAGCTTATAGTTGAAGAAATGGTGGCACTATTCATTTTTGCTATAAGCAGCAATACAATTCTGAAGGATTATTAAGATGTCATTAAAATCCATGTGAACAAGAAACCGGCACCTTTAAAAATTCATCATGTGTACAGTTGAATTGATTTCAGTTTTTATGGACCAGATTCAAGCAGGAAACAATTATTTTTATTTGGTACTGATTCACTAATTGATTCCATGGTGACAAATTCAGCAAGGAGTGGACATTCTAAACAAAGTCTGGATCCTGAACTCATCTTCCTCATCAAGGGAAAGCAGCATCACTCTTGGTAGGGTCCCTGTTCAGTTGCAGGAGACCCCAGGACGGGTAATACATTGTATTTTATGAACATCAATTATTTTGAAAGACATTTAAGAAAGAAAAATAAATGATTAGCCTATGAGTTATTTATTATACATTACTTTAATTTCTTTATCTAATGGATTTTTGTATAGCAACAGCAGGCATTATAATTATGTTCTTTATAACAATATGAGCTTACATTTTTGTCACTGATTATGCAGATGGAAGTCATTTTTAGCACATCTTGGCTCTCCATGTTAAGGACTTTGTCATTTTCCATGTTTTGCAGCCCTTCTGGAAATCTGAGTTGATTTTGATCTTTCTACTCAGTTACATATAACTTATGCTTCACATCTTCAGAATGCTGTGCTAGTATGAAAAGATGTAAATGAGAATAAAAGAATTGTTATATGAAAGAATACAAAGAAGATGATGCATTAGTGGTTATTTATTGTGATTTTTTTTTTGCTTTCATAGGCACATCAGAAAAAATGATTTCAACCATTAAAACCGTTCTTACTTCAACTCTTGCACTTTGCCTACTTCCTCTATGTCACAAAGTATTCACACTGATATTCTATTTTTTTTTTAATTTCATTATTGATTTTAGAGATACAGGAAGGGAGAGGGAGAGAGAAACACTGATAAGAGAGAACATTGATTGGCTGCCTCCTGCATGCCTCCCACTGGGGATCAGGTCCACAATCTGGGCATGTGACCTGACCGGGAATTGCACTGGTGACCTGTTGGTGCATGGGTCAATGCTCAACCACTGAACCACACCAGCCGGACTCACCCTGATTTTCTGTCTGAAGTCTTTTCTTTGAAACCACATTTCTTTATGAATCCATATTTCCTTCTGAAATAGCCTTCCTAAGTCAATCTTGACACTTTGTCCTAGGCTACTTTTTTTAGTCAATTGTAGAAAAAGCAAAAAATACTTGGTTTGATTCATTATAGCTGCATGACTTAGGTTCTGGACTGTGAAAGATTTCTTTTTTTATCAGACATATTGTTAGGTAATCCTGCTTTCTATAGCAGGAGTTCACTTAATGCAGAGAGCACCAGTCTGCCTAAAAATCTCTTTATAGAAAGAGAAGATGAACCACATTCTGTCTTTAGTTTTATACAGAGAGGTTTAGAGGATGAAGTATAGAAACTGGTTGGTTTGGATACTAAAATGAAGAACTACTTGGTCTCCTCATGTAAGTTTCCAAGGTAGATAATGAAAACCCCAACCAAGACACCCCAGGTTCAGAGGCATTTTTTGTAAATCTGAAGGTTCTCAAAGCATACTTACTTAGTATCTCTCCATTTAATTGAGAAGGGAAAATGTATTCTCCCTAAGATAGATTCTAGAAACATTCTCTTTGCATTAGGATATTTGTGAACATGTTGATCTAAGAGAAATATAAAGGACCTTTCTTTCATTCTTGAACAAAGATGGTCTAAATTACGTAAAATAGAGAACTTGCTAAAGAATTGAATGAGGAATTACATATCCACCTCAAGTCAGCTCTGTATATCCAATCAATGATTCATATTTTAAAATCTTCATAAAAAAATACATCTCAGTATTTAAGTACGAGGGAAATTTTTTTTACTTATGTATCTTTAATATTATTTAAATACCTACATATTCTAATTTTTATTGCTCCTCACCATTTTTCTCTAAATTGTATAAAATATGAAGAAAGACAATCCATATACTAAGATAAGTGGATTATATTAAAGATACCCAGTAGAAAAAACAATTCTCTAAAGAATGGCCCACACGTGCACAAAGGTGGGGGTGCGCAACATTTGGGGATGTATTGAATGTGCGGCTTGTTGTATTGCACAGTATGGTGTTCAGAGAAGGTAACTGTATATGGCTGAGTTCGTATACTTTATTTATTTATTTATTTATTTATTTATTTATTTATTTATTTATTTTAGTTTATGTACATCTTTATTTCAAGTTGTTTGACTCAAACAGTGACATAGTATACAATATTATTCTTTTTAAATTTATTTTTGTTACAGATGTTTCTTTTTCCTCAATGATTCCCCCCTCCCTCTCTCTCCCCGACCTGTCCCCAGCTTTGTTGTCCATGTCCATTGTTCATGCACACATGCATATAAGTTCTGTGGTTTATCTCTTCCCCCACCCCCTCTTCTGCAGATTATCAGTCTGTACCCTACTTCCACATTTCTGGGACGATTCCATTCCTCAGACTGCTATGTTCATTATATTCCACAAATAAATGAGATCATGTGGTATTTGTTTTTTTCTGCTTGGCTTGTTTTGCATAGGATAATACTTTCCAGGTCTCTCCATGTCATCTCAAAGGATAAGATATCTTTCTTTCTTACAGCTGCATAGTACTACATTGTGTATATGTACCACAGCTTTTTTATTCATTAATCTACTGATGGACACTTGGGCTGTTACCAGATCTTAGTGACTGTAAATAGTGCTGCTATGAACATGGGGGTACATATCTTCTTTCCATTGGTGTTTCAGGTTTCTTAGGGTATATTCCTAGAAGGGGGATCACTGGGTCAAATGGCAGTTCAATTTTTATTTTTGAGGTAACCAGTGGCTGTACCAATCTGCATTCCCACCAGTAGTGTACTAGATAGAGTCCCCTTTTCTCCACACCCTCACCAACACTTGTTTGATGGTTTGTTGATGGCGGCCATTCTGACAGGTGTGAGGTGATACCTCCTTTTTGTTTTAATTTGCATCTCTCTGCTTATTAGTTATGTTGAGCATTTCTTCATATGTCCCTTGGCCATTTGTATGTCCTGTTTGGAGAGGTGTCTATTTAGTTTCTCAGCCCATTTTTTAATTGGGTTTATGTCTTTCTTCTGTTGAGTTGTATGAGGACTTTATATATTTTGGAAATTAACCCCTTATCTGATGTATTGTTGGCAATTATGCTCTCTCATGAAGTGGGTTGCCTTTACATTTTGGTGGGGGTTTCTTTTGCTGTGCAGAAGCTTTTGTGTTTGATGTAGTCCCATGTGTTCATTTTTTCCTTTGTTTCTGTTGCCTTAGGTGATGTATCAGTGAAAATTCTGCTGTGTATGATGTCTGAAATTTTGTTGTCAACATTTTCTTCTAGGATTTTTATGAATTCATGAGTCACATTTAAGTCTTTTATCCATTTTGAGTTTATTTTTGTGTATGGTGTAAGTTGATGGTCTAGTTTCATTTTTCTGCATGTAGCTGTCTAATTTTCCCAACACCATTTATTAAAGAGGCTGTCTTTACTCCATTGTATGTTCTTGACACCTTTGTCAAATATTAATTGAGCATATTGTCTTGGGTCAGTTTCTGGGTTCTCTATTCTGTTCCATTGATCTATCTGCCTGTTCTTGTGCCAGTACCATGCTGTTTTGATTACAGTGGTTTTGTAGTATAACCTGAAATCTGGTAATGTGATCCCTCCAACTTTGTTTTTTTTTTTTCAAGATTGCTGTGACTATTCAGGGTCTTTTTTGGTTCCATATCAACTTTTGAAGTACTTGTTCTGGTTCTGTGAAATATGTCATTGGTATTTTGATGGGGATTGCATTGAATCTATAAATTGCTTTGGGTACTATGGACATTTTAATGATGTTAATTCTTCCAATTCATGAACAAGGTATGTGCTTCCACTTTTTTATATCTTACTCTATTTATTTTTTCAATGACCAGTAGTTTTCTGTGAATAGGTCCATTATTTCTTTGGTTAAGTTTATTTCTAGGTATCTTAATTTTTTTGCTGCAATGGTAATGAGATTTTTTTTTTAGTTTCTCTTTCTGTGAGTTCATCATTGGTGTATAAGAATGTCGTCAATTTATTGACATTAATTTTGTATCCTGCTCCTTTGCAAAATTCATTTATTAAGTCTAGTAAATTTTTGATGGAGTCTTTGGGTTTTCTACATATAGTATTATGCCGTCTGTGAATAATGACAGTTTCACTTCCTCCTTTCCAATTTGGATCCCTTTTATTTTTTTCTTCCTGTCTGATTGCTGTGGCTAAGATTTCCTGTACTATATTAAATAAGAGTGGCGAAAGTGGGCATCCTTGTCTTGTTCCTGTTCTTAAGGAAAATGCTTTTAGTTTTTCCTATTGAATATAATGTTGGCTGTAGATCTTTCATATATGGCCTTTATTATGTCTAGATATGATCCCTCTATTTCCAGATTGCTGAGCATTTTAATCAGAAATGGGTGCTTTATTTTGTCGAAGGCTTTTTAGGCATCTATTGATATGATCATATGATTTATATTCTTCATTTTGTTTAAGTGGTGTATCACATTTATTGATTTGTGAATATTGTACCAGCCTTGCATCCCTGGGATAAATCCCAGTTAGTCATGGTGAATAATTTTTTTGCTGTATTGCTGGATTCCATTTGCTAGTATTTTGTTCAGGATTTTGGCATCTATGTTCTTCAGGGATATTGGCCTGTAGTTTTCTTTCTTTGTAGTGTCTTTTTCTGGTTTTGGAATTAGAATTATTTTGGCCTCATAGAATGAGTTTGGAAGGCTTCCTTCTTCATGAATTTTTTGAAATAGTTTGAGGAGAATGGGTATTAGTTCTTCTTTGAATGTTCAATAAAATTCCCCCGCGAAGCCGTCCAGGCCTTGGCTTTTGTTTGCTGGGAGAGTCTTGATTACATCTTCAATTTCTTCTGTTGTTATTGGTTTGTTCAAGTTTTCTATCTCTTCCCGGTTCAGTTTTGGGAGACTATGTGTTTCTAGAAATTTGTCCATTTTGCTTAGATTGTCAAATTTGTTGCATTATAATTGGTCATAATATTTGTCAATGATCCTTTGTATTTCTGTGGTGTCAGTTGTTACTTCTCCTCTTCATTTATGATTTTGTGTATTTGGGTTCTCTCTCTTTGTTTCTTGGTGAGTCTAGCTAAGTGTCCATCAATCTTCTTTATCTTTTCAAAGAAGCAGCCCTTTGTTTCATTGATCCTTTGAATTGTTTTTCTGGTCTCCATGTCATTTATTTCTGCTCTGGTCTTTACTATTTCTTTCCTTGTACTTGCTCTGGGGTTTTCTTTTCGTTTGCTTTCTAGTTCTTTAAGTTTTGATGTTAGATAGTCTATTAGAAATTTTTCTTGTTTCTTGAGGTAGGCCTGTAGTGCTATGAACTTCCCTTTCAGAACTGCTTTTGCTACATCCCATAGATGTTGTGTTGCTGTGTGTCCATTTTTATTGGTTTCCAGGAAGTTTTTAATTTTTCCTTGATCACCATGGTAACCCATTCACGGTGCAATAACATGCTATTTAGCCTCCATGTTTTCAAATGTCTTCGCATGTTCTTGTTGCAATTGATTTCTAGTTTCATGCCATTGTAATCTGAGAAGATGCTTGATATGATTTCAATCTTCTTGAACTGGTAGAGACTTAGTCTGTGCCCTAACATGTGATCTATCTTTGAGAATGTTCCATGTGCACTTGAGAAAACGTGAATTCTGTAGTTTTGGGGTGTAATTCTCTGTAGATATCTATTAAATCAATTTGATCTAGTGCTTCATTTAGAGTCTCTGTTTCCTTGTTAATTTTATGTCTATGTGATCTATCCAGTGATGTCAGCGAGGTGTTGAAGTCCTCTGCTATGATTGTATGCTGTTGATTTCTCCTTTGAAGTCCTCAGAAGATATTTAATATGTTTTGGTGCTCCTATATTGGGTGCATATGTGCTTACCAAGGTTATATCTTTCTGTTGGATAGATCCTTTCAATATTATGCAGTGGCCTTCTTTGACTCTAGTTATGGCCTTTATTTTGAAATCTACTTTATCAGATATGAGTATTGCTACCCCAGCTTTTTTTTCCTTTCCATTTGCTTCAAAGATTTTTTCCATCCCTTCACTTTCAACTTATGAGTCTTTTGTTGTGAGATGGGTTTCTTGTAAACAACATATATGTGAGTCATGCTTTCTTATACAGTCAGCTACTCTGTGTCTTTTTTGTGTGTGTGTGTGGTACATGCCTGCTAGGGCCTGGCGGAAACTGAACCCAGGACTCGCTGGTCCACAGGCCGACGCTCCAACCACTGAATCAAACTGGCCAGGGCTACTCTGTGTCTTTTTATCAGAGCATTCAAACCATTCACATTTAAGGTGATTATTGACATGTACTTATTTATTGCAGTTTTTGTTTAGTGTGGTTATATTTTTCTTCCTGTTTCTTCTAATTACAGCAGTCCTTTTAGCATAACTTGCAGTGCTGGTTTGGTGTTAATATATTCCCTTAGACTTTTTATGTCTGGGAAGCTCTGTAGTTGACCTTCTATTTTGAATGATAGCCTTGCTGGATAGAGTAGTCTTGGATTCAGATCCTTGTTTTTCATGACCTTGATTACTTCATGCCACTCCCTTCTGGCCTGTAGTGTTTCTATTGAGAAGTGAGCTGAGAGCTTTCTAGGGTTTCCTTTGTAGGTAACCTGTTGCTTATCTCTTGCTGCCTTTAGGATTCTTTGTCTTTAATTTTTGGCATTTTAATTACTATATATCTTGGTGTGGGCCTGTTTGGGTTCTTCTTACTTGGGGCTCTCTGTGCTTTTTGAGATTGTATGCCTTCTTCCCTTACCAAGTTAGGAAAGTTTTATGTCACTATTTCTTCAAATATGTTCTCTAACCCTTGCCCATTTTCTTCCTCTACAGGGACTCCTATGATGTAAATGTTATTATGTTTCCAGTTGTCCCACAGTTCTCTTAAGCTGTCCTCCTGTTTTTTAATTGTTTTTTCCTTTTTGTTTTCTGATTGGTTGATTTTTTTCTCCCCCATCTTCTAATTCACTGATCAGGTCCCCAGCTTCCTTTACTCTGTTGGTTAGTCCTTCCAATGTGTTCTTAATTTCTGCTATGTCATTCTTCATTTCCACTTGGTTGGTTTTCAATGTTTCTATATCTTTACATCTTTACTCATGGTGCTGATATCAGTCTTTACTCATGCTGTTGAGCTTCCTCAAGATCATGGCTCTGAACTCTATCTCTGATATTTTGCTTAACTGCATTTCATTTATCTCATCTTCGATGGAGTTCTCTTGTTCTTTCATTTGGATTTGTTTCTTTTTCATCATTTTGGCCATCTCAGTGGATTTTGGAGCCTGCCAAATTTTCCCTGGGGGTGTTGGTGTTCTGCTGTTTGTGGCTCCCTCTACTGGGCTTGGGGGAGTCTGGGTGGGCCCGCATTAATCACCACTGTCATGTCTTACTTTCCTGGGTATATTTACAAGCCCAGGAAAGGTTCAGTTATCCTCTAGCTTTTTCCTGGAGGCTAGTAGTCTCAGTTACTCAGTGCCTTGGAATGTAGCCCTGTTGTTCTGCATAAGAGAATTTCCAGAGGGTGGAATAGATGCTGGTTGTTAATGAGCCTCAATTTGCATTTCTTTACCTGACCTGGGAAAGGCTGAATATTCAAGGTTGGGCTGCTGCTTTTCCCCACAGCTCTGGGAAAGAGCACACTGGCCACCGTCCTTTGTGGCCACCACTCAGCAAAAACTCTGAGTGCCCTCCAAATCTCAGGTGTCTCCATAGAGTTCCAGCCCAGTCTGCCCTCCCTTTGCCAGAACTCCCTGGTGAGTGGCTGTGGCTATTTTAGTGTCTATCCCGGCTCTCTGCACTGTGGAGCAGGCTTGGTCTTTACTCCCCAAGGGTGCTGCTCACAGCTAAGACTGCTGCTGTTCGTGGGCTCCCAGTCTGCCACCCTCTTGCACCTACACAGATCTTACCAGTGTCCCTGGTTATATGGTCCTGTCCTGCTGCTTTACTGTTGCTTTTTTCCAAGGATTTGTATTTATTTTAGTTGTAATTCCTGTTTGGTCCTGGGAGATCATCTGTGTAGCTTCCATTCACTCCGCCTCCATTTTCACATCCTCTATGCCTATCTTGTGTGCAGCTGGGTCTCACAGGCCTTTTTGGTGCCCCCGCACCCTGCAGGTCCCTCAGGTAACTAGATCACACAATCTTTTTGGGGACCTGGCTCTATGCTTATCTTATGGGCTGCTGGGTTGCACAGGCCTTTCTGGTGCTTTAGTACCCTGCAGGTCCCATGGGTAACTTGATTGCACAGTCCCTGCTGGGTTGCACAGGCCTCTCTAGTGCTCCCGCACCCTGCAGGTCCCACGAGCAGGCAGCTGGATCACACCAGTCCCTCTTGGGCTCCGGCTTCCCACTGTTCTTGTGAGCTGCTGTACCCCACAGGCCTCTGTGGAGTCCCAGGTCCTACCGATGGTGGCTTGGGAGTGTTGCTGCCACCCCGTGGGTCTCAACTCCTGCTCTGCTTTTGCTGTAGTTTTTGGGGATGGGTCTTAGCTGCTGGTCTGTGCTTCTGTTGCCTGGGGATGGATGTCTGCTCCCCGGCCTCTGTTGCTGGGGGTATATCTTGACTCTGATCGGGCTGCTACTGTGGGGGATGGTGCTGGGCTCCCAGCTGTCCATGGCTTCTGCGACAGGCACCTTAGGAGCTCCACTACTGTGCACTGGTCTGTGTTGACACAGAGTGTCCACTGGTCCGATGGTGTGCTGGTGGGCTCAGGTTGCTGGGCCCTAGCTGCTCTCACTGCCTCCTCCCAGGGAAGACCCAGGATCTTCTAAAATGGTGGGACCTCCCCGTGGTGCAGGTAGAAGCGCCCTGAAGGGCCACTTACCTGTTAGCCAGCTGCTCCCGTCCACAGCACAGGAATCTTCTGCTCCGCATCTCTGCACTGCTTGGGTTTGGTTGTCCACCTTCATATCCACTCACACTCTCTCACACACTTGCTCACTCTCTCGTACACTCACCTTCTCTCCGGTCCTGCCCGCACCATCTTCCCTCATCTTTACCTCGAGTTTGTATACTTTATTCCATAGAAAAACTGCACCATTTGGTAGAGAGGCACATTTTTGTTTCAAACTTGTTTAACCACCACAAAAAATATAATTGTTGTTCACAACTGAAGTTTGAAAATCTATAGCACGTGTTATAGTGCTAATCTGCAGCATCTGAAAATGGATTAATGCTTATTGTTGCTGACAAATTCATGAAGAAGGAGAATAGTCTATATAGCTTTTAGTGTTCAGGGGAAAAAAAGAAGTCAAGTGAGTATCATTTCAGGAAAAAAATGTTTTTTTCTGAAAATATATTCTGAACATTTAGGATATTTGTGTTTGGATTTACATGTGTGCAATATTCTGTCAATCTTTAACATGTTATCAATGTCCGAGCTACACAATATCTCTCTAGGTGGAGTCTGTTTTAGTTGGGTTCTAGCTGACAGTTCAGTTTTTTCCGATTGAAGTGCAATATGCTTGCAATATGGTGGCTGCTCTCCCTTTGCCTGTCTCTTTTGGCTTGTCTACCATTCTAAGTGGATTTTGAACTCAAACAATCACAGTTCATTATGTTTTCCCAATCACTGGTGATTGATTTTTCTGAGTTATTTGAAGTGATTCTGAGCTAATAAACTAAAAATGAGTTTTTTATATTTGTATCAAATATACACACGAACACTGCTTTTTTCTTTTATGGCTCAAAAGTAGCTGCATTTTGAAGTATTTGTGAAACTACAGGCCACTACCTTATTTTATTGTGCCTCACGGATGTTGCAATTTTTTTTTTTTTTTTTTTTTTATAAATTGAAAGCAAGACCCCTCTGCCAGCAAAAAGATTATAACTTTCTTTTATTGCAGCACTCACTCTATTGCAGTGGTCTGGAACTGAGCCTGCAATGTCTCTGAGGTATGCCTGTAAATACTTTTGTTATGAGAAAAATAATTTTGCTTTTTACTTTTGATTTTTGAATATATTTGATTTCAATGTTTAATATTGCTACTATAATTTTATAGTAGCTGTTTTTGTCTATTCATGGGTTATTTACATGTTATTCTTATTTTTGTTTGCCAACTGTTCTCAGATGGTAGTATACTTATGTCTACACATTTCAAAAATGCTCCAGTCTACACACACATGAAGGGAAACTGTAACAAAGCTAGGAGAAACATAATTGTTTAAAATATATTTCTTCTTTAATTGTGTTAAACCTGAGCCAACAGCCTCAGCCTCAGACTTGTTAAAAATGCAGACTCTCAGGTTCTAGTCCATGCTTACCAAGTCAGACTTTATAGTATAACAGGATCCCCCAGTGATTTATGACTAATCATTTAAAAATAATGTTCCTATAAGTTTCTGGAAACTCTATCTGTTTTGGCTACTAATTTAGTCATTTCTCTTTCCCCACACCCCTGTCCCTTGCACCCCCTTACTGCCACCAGCTCACATGTAGAGGTTTTAGCAGAACTGCTAGTAGAAACAGGGAGAACAGTGGAGCAACCAACTAAGTGGACAGTTGGATCACTTGTATTCTAAAACTTTTCCTACAAATAATTTCTTACTGAAATGTTTTGCTGTGTTATTTAAAATATTCAGCTCTGGTTCTGGTTTAAGGTGGTAACACCCTGACTCACCTTCTACCACAGACACATTGGATCTACAGCTACAGATAGAACAGTTTTCTCTGGAAAAAAAAAAATCTAAAAACTAGCTTACCAACTCCTACATATTAGACAACCAAGCAAACACATTTGAGATCTTGCTTCCTGGCTATGTCATCAGTTTGGGCTCAAATAAACTCATAACAATTCTCTACAGGTTTGGACATTTTTATATTGACATCAGTACTGGCTTCAACAGTGGGCTTGTGCTAGAGCAGTCTTTGGACTTCAGCATGATTACTTCCCAGCTGCTGGCTAATGTGGCAATTTCAGTTTTCTGTGTCTTAAACACCAGCTCCCTGGACACCCTTATTGCAGCTGTTTATAAGTATGCAGTGATATTGCCTAATGACACCCTTCCACCATTGTCCCGTGAAGAGGTGTTGGTGTTAACAAATCTGGATCTTTTGGAAAGAGTGATCATATCAGCAGCAAAACAGGGTGTGCATATTATTGTGACTCCAGAAGATGGTATTTATGGCTGGAACTTCAACAGGGAATCGATCTACCCATTCCTGGAAGATATCCCAGACCCTTGTAATCATGGCCATTACCAATAGAACACTGATGTGGTGTTTGACTCTCAAAGAAAATTGGTGGCATGCTACCATAAGTAAAACCTTTTTTGGGGTGAAGATCAATGTACCCAAGGCACCTGAGGCTGTGACCTTGAACACCACCTTTGGAAGGTTTGACATTTCCACGTGCTTCCATAATACGCTTCCACAATTCTGCTGTGACCCTGGTGAAAGATTTTCGTGTGGACACCATACTGTTTCCCACAGCTTGGATGAATGTTTTGCCACATTTGTCAGCTATTGAATTCCACTCAGCTCGGGCTATGGGCATGAAGGTCAATTTCCTTGCATCAAATAGACATCACCCTCAAAAAAATGATAGAAAGTGCCATCTGATTTTTCAAGAGCATTTCATTATGATATAAAGACAGAGGAGGAAAAACTTCTCTCACTGCTGAATTCCACCCCAGACCACCCAGTCATGGTGAATTGGATTTCTTATGCCAGTGATATAGAAGCACTCTCAACAAGAAACAAGGAATTTAAAGGCATTGTCTTTTTTTATGAATTCACCTTCTTGGAGCTCAGAGGAGTCACAGAAAATTACAGTTTGTCAGAAAGATCTCGCCCTGGCCAGTTTGGCTCAGCAGTTAGAGCGTCGGCCTGCAGTCCAGAGAGACCCGGGTTCGATTCCCGCTAAGGGCGCGTACCTCGGTTGCAGTTTGTCCCTGGCCCTGGTTGGTCGTGCAGGTGGCAGCCACTCGATGTGTTCCTTCACGTCGATGTTTCTCTCTCTCTCTCCCTTCCTCTCTCTCCCTCCCACTCTATCTGTACAAAAAATAGAAAAATATCCTTGGGTGAGGATAAAAAAAAAAAAAAAAAAAGATCTCTGTTGCCATCTAAGCTACACGATGCCTGAGAAGGGAGCCTACGAAATGCATGCTATGGGGGCATTTGATGGACAACACACTGTGGAGGGAGCTACCATGTACAGATCCATACTCTGTTGAAGTGTAAAACAACAAACTCACACACCTGTGGTCATTCAGCCAACACTGCTTCGGCCAGGTTTGACGTGTTCTTCCTCAGTGGCATTTTTGGAACCCAGTATGTCTTTTCTGAGTGCCTTTCCAGGTGTTCCTGGGTGGAATTCAGCTGGCACCTGGAGAACTACAGGTGTCAAATGATGGATGCTTGTTTAGCCTGAAGCTGCCATCTAGACCTGTCTTGACAATCACTCTCTTTGGGAGGGTATATGAGAAGGACCACACAGCTAATGCTTCATCAGACCTCATGGCATAAACACTAACAGTAATGCTCATAGTTATAATATCTGTGGTATACTCATTAATTTGGTAGCATTTTTTTATTTTCAATAATTAAAAAATGGATGGATGAGAAGATGGGTCTGAGCTTTTGATGTTAGTGGTTATGATATGACCTCTGGTGTAATAGAACTACGGAAAATACAAACACACACACACACACACACACACACACACAAATATGTGTGTGTGTATTTAATTTTATTTAGACAACCCCTCCCATACCAGACCATATAAGCCAGATATATAGTGACATTTCAAAAAGGCAAATATGTAAAATGAGGATAATAATTGTACAGACCTTTTAGTTTTTTTGGTGAGATTAAGTAAGTTAATACATTTAAAATGCTCAAACAGGATCTTGGTTCATGGAAAGCACTGTATATGTGTTAGCTATCACAGTTATATATGACTGTTACAGTAAAATCAATTGTGCCTATTGATTGCTAAAAAAAGAAAAGAAAAAAAAAACACCCACATTGAAGAGGGTAGGAGAGGCTGACACCCAGTCCTGACATAAATCTTACCCTGGCATGGCAACACACATTCAAGAGGGGGATCAAAGCGTGGAGCTTCTCCTTGAGGAATGAAGGGTTTGAACCCTACATCAGACACCTCAGATTTTAAGACCTGTACCTGAAAGATGAGCTTCCAAAACATGTAGCTTTAAAAGCCAGTAGGTAGTTCAGCAGGTGTGGGTCAGTTGGTTGAGCATCATCCCATGCCCTGGGAGGTCACTGGTTCGATTCCTGCTAAGGGTACAAGACCCAGAAGGGGGTGTGCAGGAATCAGCTGATTGATGTTTCTCTCTCATTGATGTTTCTCTCTCTCTCTCTCCCACTCCCTTCCTCTCCTTCCAAAATCAATAAAAACATATTTTTAAAAAACTTTTAAATAAAAAATAAAACCAGTGTATCTCACATTCATTTGACCAACATGGCTATAACAAACTGAGAAACAGCTTTTAAAGGACTTGCACACTTGGACTCACCTGACCCAGTGCCTAGTGCAGAAGTAGCCAATCAAAAGTCTTCTAGACTTTATGTGAAAGAGACTCATGTGTTCATCTTAAAGGGTTGGCCTGGGGTGCAGGTTATCTGGTTGAACACACATTAGGAGCCTCTTGGGATACTCTCCAGGGACAGAGGCTGACAGGCACCATCTTTTTTTACACCTGGGCAGGTACCATTTTTATTCTTCCCATCTGTCTCTCTCCAGCCTGTGGGTGCCAATTTTGTGTTCTTCCTCTGCTGTGCTACAGAACACTGACAGCTTCTCAGGGGAGTTTTCTATACATCTGGTACATCGGTTTTTATGTCTGATGTCCTCGTTTTAGAGGCTGCTGCCCCTTGAATGCCCCATAATTGCCTGGCTTTAGCAGAGAGGCTTGTGTTCCCATGGAACTGTAACAGTCAGAAAGATGGTTCTTGGCAGACTACCATCCCCAGCATTGCCCAGACAGCAAACTCAAACATAACCCCAGACTTTTTGTGAATGAGGCCTATTTGCTTGTCCTAGAGTTTTAGTCTAAGGGGTAGGCCTAAGTATGGCACATATCTAGAGGATAAAAAAGATACTATCAGAGAATATAGGCCTTTCAATATCATCTTAGCTTTCTCCCTGTGTCTTGCTACAGCTTACTGGCATCTCCAAGAAAGAGGCTTATACAGTTGTCTGGAGTCCTCACTTTTGCAAATTGCCACCCAGGGAACACCCCCCAGAGCACCTGGCTCTGATGGCCAGTGGGGCTGACAGTAATGACCCCAGAGAACTGTATATATTTGTAGCTTGCAGTATGGCTCTCAATTAGCCTAAATTTAGGAGCTCACAGAGATTCTCCCCTTTGAATACTGATATGTCTTGGCACATCCTCAATTACTGGGGGACATTAAAAATAAAATTGAACAAAAGTAAAGGTTTGAGAGGCAAGCAAGAGCTAGGGTAGAGTTGAACAATAAGTTTAATTTGCTACACAAAGCCCTCCTTCAAAACTGGGAGAGATGGGTGCTATTTTATCTAATTCATAGAAACCAATACAGAGTCAAGAAAAATGAAGAAATCAAAAAATTATGTTCCAAACAAAAGAATAAGATAAAACCTTAGAAATTTACCTGATTTACAAGTAATTTACCTGAATGTGTTCAAAGTAATGGCCATAAATTTGCTCACCAACTTCACAAGAATAATAAATGAACACCGTGAGAACTTTAACAAAGGATATGGAAAATATAATACAGTACCAAATAAAAGCCACAGGGCTAAAGAATATAATAACTGAACTGAAAAATATACTAGAAGGGCTCAACTACAGACTAGATAAAGCATAAGAAAGGCTTCGTGAACTCTAAGATAGGGCAATGGAACTTAACCAAACAGAGTAGCAAAAAGAAATAAGAATAAAATATTGTAAAGATAACTAAAGGGCCTTATGGGACAACATCAAACAGACTAACATTCCCATTATGGAAGTCCCAGAAGGAGACAAGAGGAGAGAGGGGCAGAAAACGTGCTTAAATAAATAATGACTGAAAACTTTCCTAACCTGGAAATGATAACAGATGTACAGACACAGTAAGCAAAGATAGGTCCAAATAAGATGAACTCCAAAAGATCCACACTAAGACACATTGTAATTAAAGTGCCAAATTAAAGATAAGAATCTTAAAAGTAGCAAAAGAGAAAAATCTTATATATAAGGGAACCCCATGGCAAACTATTAGCAGAATTTTCATCAGAAAGTTGGTAGGCCAGAAGAGAGTAGTAGCACAATATATTTAAACTTTTGAAAAAATAAATACTTCCAACCCACAATACTCTACTTGGCAAAGCTATTGCAGAATTGAAAGACAGATTAAGAGCTTTCTAGACAGACAAGCTGAAGCTGAAAAAGTTAATCACACTCACCCAGTGTGGTTCAGTGGATTGAGCATTGTCCCATGAACTGAGAGAGTCCTGGTTGGATTCTGGTCAAGGCACATGCCTGGGTGCAGGCTCAGTCACCAGTAGGGGACATGCAGGAGGCAGCAGACTGATGTTTCTCTCTCACATTGATGTTTCTATCTCTCTCTCCCCTCCTCTCTCTCTTAAAAAAAAAATCAATTAAAAAAAAAAATATATATATATACATATATATATAAAAAGAAAAAAGTTAATCACCACTAAATCGTCATTACAAGATATATTAAAGGGACTTTTCTTTTTTTAATCCTCAGATAAAAACATCAATTTTAATTTCTTTTACTACAAATTATTTTTTAAAAGGGGGACAAATGAATCAGGCATTCAAATCAAGTATTTAGAAAAGTAACAATAAAATAAACACAAACAGCAAAAATAAGGAATTAATAAAGATAAATGCAGATATAAGTGAATTAGCAAACAAAACTGGCAGAATTGGTTCTTTAAGAGAAAAGAATAACATCCCATAGTAAAATAAAGTACTTGCTAGACTAATCAAGAAAATGTAAGAAAGGACAAAAACACAAATTAGAAGTAAAAATAGAAAAATAACACATAAATACAAAGGAAGTTTAAAGAATTTAAAACAATATTTTGCACAACTCTAGCTAATACATTTGAAAACCTGGATGAAAAGTTACTCATATTTCTGTCTGCCAGGTTCCCAGCTTCAAAGGGACTTCTTTAAGCTGAAAAGAAAGAGCGCTAATCAGTAACAAGAACACATATGAAAGTATAAATCTCATGGATAAATATATAGTAAATGTAGTGGATTAATGACTTATAAAGGTAGTATGAAGGTTAAAAGACAAAAATAGTAAAAATAACTAGCCATAATAATTAGTTAAGGAATGCACAAGACAAAAAGTTGTAAAATGTGACATAAATTACGTGAAAAGTAAGGGGAAGAGTAAAAATTTAGAGTTTTAGAATGCATTTCACATTTAAGTACTTATTAACTTAAATTAGACTTTTATAAATATAAGTTATTAGATGTAAGCCACATGGTCACCAAAAAGCAAAAACCTATCATACATACACAAAATATTAAGAGAAAGGGATTTAAGTATACGATTAAAGAAAGTCATCAAACCACAAAGGAGAATAAGAGAAGAAAACAATAGAAAAGAAACAAAAAAACAGCCAGAAAACAATGTACAAAGTGGCAATAAATACATAACTATAAATAATTAAATTTAAATGGACTTAATTCTCTAATATAACATAGAGTGACTGTGTGTGTGCATGTGTGTGTGTATGTATGTGTTAATAAGATATCTATGCTGCCTACAAAAGACTCACTTCAAATGTAAGAACACACAGACTGAAAGTGAAGGAATGAAAAAATATATTCTATGCAAATGAAACCCAAAAGAAAGCTGGGGTAGATTTACTTACATCAAACAAAATAGACTTTAAAACAAGCTATAATAAGAGACAAAGAAGGGCATTACATAACGATAAAGAGGTCAATCCAACAAAAGGATATAACATCTGTAAATATTTATGCAACCAACATAGCAGCACTTAAATATTATCAGACCTATAGTGAGAAATATTCAGCATTAAAATAATACTAGAGAATTGTAATACTCCACTAACATTAATGGATTCATCCATAAAGATAGTCAATAAGGAAACATTAGCCATCAACAGATTGATCTGATGGATTTAACAGATGTTTACATAACATTCCACCCAAAAGCAGCAAATACACATACTTATCAAAGCACATGGAACATTCTCCAGTATAAATCATCCATTAGGCTACAAAACAAATTTTAATACATTCAAGAAGATTAAAATCATATAAAACATCTTTTGCAATCAGATAACATAAAACCAAAAATTATAAGAAGAAAACTGGAAAATTTACAAATATGTGGAGATTAAACAACATGTGACTAAAAAAATCAATGGGTCAATGAAGAAATCAAAGAGGAAATAAAAAAAAATACCTTGAGAAGAATGAAAATGGAAACACAATTCTCCAAAATTTCTGAGATGCAGCAGAAGCAGTTCAACAAGGGTTGTTCATAACAATAAATGCCTACATCATAAAACAAGTAAAATCAAATAAACAACCTACCTTTACATTTCAAAGAACTGGAAAAAACAAAACAAATCAAAGCCCAAAGTTAGTAGAAGAAAGAAAATAACAAAGATCAGAGCTAAAAAAATAATAAAGAGTAAAAAAATAAAAATAGAAAAGATCAAAGAGATAGTTCTTTGAAAAATAAACAGAATTAACACACCTTTAACTAGAGACATTAATAAAGAGGACTCAAATAAATAAAATTGTGTATTATTCTTTAAAATATGTTTTTGCATATGAACAACTGTAAACCTACTTTTGCCCACCCCGTATATGCTGAATGAGGTATGTGTATACCATTCATGAAACTGTTTAAGCTACTGAAACAGGAATCAGAAAAGTTTTCTGTTGAGACCAGATAGATAATATTTTAGGCTCTGCAGCTCATATGGGCTCTGTGGCAGTTGCCACTACTCAGCTCTATCATTGTAGTATGAAAGCATATATAGACAGTACCTGACAAATGAGTGTGACCATGTTCAATAAAACTTTATATAGAACCTCACATGCATTAGGAAGGATGGGCAAAGGACCACCAAAAATGAGCTATGTTATGTAGTATTCCTCAAATATATTTTTGCAGAGCAATTTGCAAATATAGTGTTCTACAGAGCAAGATCTGGGAAATGGTTATCCAGACAAGTTATAATCCATATATGTGAAGGGGGTATGTGAACTGATTGAAGAAGAGTAGATCAACAGACAAGAGCTATGAATTCATTCCTAACTGCCAATAACTTTCTGGTTGGACTTCATTGGTCTCATTTATAAACTGAAAAAAATTGAGCTAAACTTAGTGCTTTTTACCTTGAAAACTCTAGATTAAAAAAAAACAAAAAACAAAACTTATGCTAGTTATAATATACTGTTATAGAAATACACTGAACGCAAAGAGTGGTATTGTTTCTCTAGTAAAAAACATTGATATTTCCAAAATAATCTGATCCAAACTATTTAAAACATTTAAATATGTTAAATATGTAATAATAATTATTTGAAAATTTTTCCTTAGTTGAAACAGTATTTTTCATATTTAAGCTTTTGTTCAGGTTAAAATTGATTCGAACACCCCTCTAAGACCACATGGCTACCTTAAATACCCTGGAGAGACATCTTGGTCTGATAAATGTTTCATGGGCTAGACGGGTGTTTCTCAAACTTGAATGGGTAGTGAATCACCTGGAGATCTTGTTAGCATGCAGATTCTGATTCCATAGGTCTAGGATGGAGCCTGAGAGTCTGCATTTCTCACAAGCTCCCAGGTGATCTCAGGCAGCAGCACAGAATTCAGCTTTAAGTTATTTTCTATAACTGCCTGCCTTTGGGAGATAGATCAACTAAATACTTCTGTCCCTCTATACTCACTGGCAAATAGTGATAATAGCACCTGCTTTAAAGCCTCAAAGAGCTATTGTAAATATAAAATAAAATTTAATGTGATGATTCAATAAAATTTTAAGTATTCTATCCATATGTGATGTAGATTCAATGGTTCTCTCAATGGGTATTTTTAATCTTCTTTCCCATCATACATGTGACATACATTGACCATCTTTTAACACTTCATTTAATTTTCCACAATTCTGGCCTTCTGACAACTCACTAATCCATAGGAATGATTCAAGTAAGGGTAGGGAAGAGTTAGGTATGAAAACAGAGAAACAGAATCAATAAAATAATTGTACTTATTTTTACTTTTCAGTCAAGATGTCATATAGTGCCATATAATTTTATAACTTAAAGAGATTTTTAACCTAATTTTGTCAAAGAGTAAATGGAGATTTGGCAAAAAGAGAGAAATAAGTGTCCTAGGACACATGTTAGTAGTCAAGAGCTAGATTGTACAGCCCTGGCTAGTGCGGCTCAGTGCTTGGGTTTCATCCTGAGTACTGAATGATTCAGTTAGATTTCCAGTCAGGTCAATGCCTGGGCTGTGTGCTCAACCCCTCCGTGTGCAGGAGGCAGCCAGTCTCTCTCTCTCCTTCTCGCTTCCTCTCTCTCTAGAAATCAATAAAAAATATTTTAAGAAAAAATAAACATATTTCATTAAAAGGAACTAGGTTGTACAAAATTTCAAGATAAAAAAATCACTAATTTTTGTGATTAAGAATAATCTGCACATAGAAGTGTTTAAAAAGTGTAAGGTAAAGATAAAGACATTAAATTTTAGAAACAGATTGGATAACCTACTCCAGGGAATTCCTTAGGTTTTACTTGTAGTTTGTAAAAATTCCACTGGATGGCAGAAGAAATCCAATGTTAAATATAGCGGTGGCAAAGAGGGAGAAAAATGGTCAAGCAACTATTTATTGAAAGACTGAGCCTTTGACTTTGACGTTTCATCAGTTTATTAATGCGACTCCTATCGCTAATATGCAGAGATATACCTCATATAAAAGATTTTCTTTACATTGGTTTACATTGAACCAATGGCATGGTTTTTTGGTATAGAGGAAAGAGCATAAGAAGAGCCTTGGACCTGGCCAGTGTGGTCAGTGGATTGAGCTCAGTCCCATGGACTGAGAGATCCGGGTTCAATTCCCAATCAGGGCACATACCTGGCTTGGGGACTTGATCCCCAGTAGGGGGCATGCAGGAGGCAACTTATAGATGTGTCTCTCTTTCTCTCTCCCTTTCTCTCTCTCTAAAATATCAATTAAAACATTTTTTTTTAAAGATACATACTCAAGAGTTGACAATAAAATTAATGTTTTAAAAAAGAAATCTTGGGTTCTATTCATAGTTTTGACACTAAATAGAGGAATTGTGTGGGAGACTGTTTGCATGGCATCTATTTTGCTAAAATCTGCTCTGCCATCTCCTGCCCCAAGGCAGGATACCTCTGTATACAATGTTTCTGCATTCCTTTAAGTAACCATTTACTCAGCCAGTTATGCTCTGTTTATCTTTTGTTCCACCCAGGATATTTACGTGATATTTGCCTGAAATTGCTTCGGGGTGGTTACCACAAACTTATCGCTTGGCAACAAATGTTCTTGTTTTTCTGCTTCTTGCCCTACATATACTGTGGATCTCCCCAGAATAAACTAGACTTGATCAGAGCCCTGTCTTGTCTCCATTTCTCGTGTCTCTTGCCCCTCCTCATCCTCACTCCCCCTCTAGAGTCCCTTGTTGCTCGACCTGCGGGATGGGTCAGAATTGTATTAAGTTATCTAAGAATGTGAGATTCATATTCATAAGACTCTTATATTCTTACCCATAAATTGTGGATAACAAATAATAAAGCACTATTTAAATGGGAAAGTTGTAGGGTTATATAAAAAGTTGTTTTGCAAACTATAAAGCATTGCACAAGTTGATTACTAATATTATTTCAAAGTCTGTGCGTCCCCTTTTGGACTGAGATGGTGGGGCTGAGGACCTCAAGTCAGGTGACACCCCCCCCCCCCCCACACACACACACACACACACAACTCTGGTAATCACCCTTAGAGCCTTCAAGCTCCAGGAAGCATCAGTTTTCACTGATTCTGGCTGGTGCCTGTATTTGGCTCCCAGATGCCTTTGGACACTTGCAAGTTTCTCTATTCCAGGTAAAACATTCTATTGGTTCTAATACTGTGTATCACAGGACTTTTGCTCCCTCTGTGAGTTAAAGTCCTCACTTGGCTTTCAAGAGAGACAAACAGAAAACTTCAGGGTCATACTTGCTGGAGTCACTTAATTTTCAAATCTATGGGACAGAAGCCAGATAGTGTCATACTTGGCCCCTCACCCTTCCCTCTGCCCTTCTAGGATCCTTTCTGTAGAGGTTTTACTTCTCCTCTGGTACTGTCTAAACTCCAGTAAGTCAGATTCAGCAATAGCCCCAAACCCCTCTGTATCCCCAGGAAGGGCATAGAGTCACACTTTCAAACACAATCACAACAATAAAGCTTAGTTTAAGAATCAAATTAATTAGTACAGTCTGAGGTTCCATGAAATATGACTCAAAGCTCTAACTATAGCAGCAGCACGTGAAACACTCCTACTATCCCATCGTGAGACAGGAATAGAATTGACTTATCAGATCTGTAGCTGGATAGAACAATAGGCTGAAAAATATTCCCCAGTAAAGGTTGTGGCCAAGTCTCATTACTGGAGAGTGCGGCCCAAGGGCATTCATCAGAGGGTGACCTAGCTATTCCATGCAGATATGGTGGAATCTTTGAACACTCTGATCATTCTAAGTAATAAACTCTGAATTCAAATAACAAAACATTTATCAGCTACTTACAGGCAGGTGTTTTCTATCATGAAAACTTTTACTCTGCCTTTTTTGTTATTAATTTTTTATACCAAAACTTAAACTCTTCAGCTGTTAAAGTTATTATCAAGATATGCTTGTCCTCACTGGTGAAGAAGGTGAACTTGATCCACTGTGATTTCCTCTGGTAATATACCACTCCCAGTGTCCACAGTGCCCTGCAGTCAAGCTCTCCTCTTTCTCCTACCCATCAAATCCTACTGCCCAGACTTGCATTTACACTGAATGATAAATACCTGATGAGTTCAGAATGAACTCCTTCTAATGCTTTTTACATTTCGAAGAAAGTGGAGCAGGATAAAGCTGGAAAAATGGTTGAGATTTTAACCAGCTTCTAAGGCCCCTAAAACGTCACCCCTGTGGTCTCCTAGCACCTTTTACTGGTCTATATAAATACATTTATTTTTTTGTCCTTTGTTACCAGATTGAGATGAGTGATAGAGTTGCAGCCAACTGAAAGATTATGTTTGGAATACTATGACTTAAAATTGGGCTATGTGCCCTGGCCATTTTGGCTCAGCGGTTAGAGCGTCGGCCTGCGGTCCGGAGAGACCCGGGTTCGGTTCCCCGCTAATGGCACATACCTCGGTTGCAGTTTGTCCCCGGCCCTGGTTGGTCGTGCGGGTGGCAGCCACTCGATGTGTCCCTTCACATCGATGTTTCTCTCTCTCTCTCTCTCCTTCCTCTCTCTCCCTCCCACTTTATCTGTACAAAAAATGGAAAAATATCCTCGGGTGAGGATAAAAAAAAAAAATTGGGCTACGTGAACATGTAAAATGGACTTGAACTCACCTCAGAGGTGCATCTCAAAGAGTGAAGTGGGCGGCCTCCAGAGCAGAGGCAAATGGGGTACACATGAGGCCCACGTGACTTCCAACCGAACAGAGTCCTATACAAAGTAGGATATTTCATATGAAGATAACATGCAGTACTTTTAATTGAAAACCACCAAGTTGTAAGTGGCAAGAACAGATTATCCAAAATACAGGCATTAATATGTTACTAAACAGCTTTTTTTAACAACTCCAGGAGTGGAATCGTTTACACAGACTGAGCAACATGAAGGAGGGAAGGTAGTAAATACATGTTAATAACGGTGTCTGTCACAATGTTAATATTAAGCTCAAGTGAGGAAGAACACTTCAGGCATGTTAGTGAGTACCTATAGCAGAGTGTAAAGCAATGTAGAATAACTTCTGGTAAGTTGCCAACTTTGGCATATTATGATCACAGCCCTTAAAGGTGTTGGATGGAGAGTGAGGGACAATGCTCATCCTTCTATGTCTTGCTCAGACAGCCCATGACTTCACTCACTAACTCACAGAGCAAACGGGCCACTGTGTCACCAACTTCTCAGATTGCTTTTTACCCATTAACATGATTATTTCCATGCACTGCTATGTAAATCTCTCATTTCCATGTCAGGGCAGGAGTAGTCTCTTCTACTTGTGCATATGCTAAAATATATTCCATATTTAAACTGAAACAAATAAAAATCTCTTTGCTCTTGCAATATTCTAGGCAAGGGGTCAAAGCAACCATTGTCTTTACTAACTGGAAAAGAGACTTCCATGCTTGCCATTCTCCCCACCTCCTATCCTAGTGTATTCTCAACCCAGTAGTCAGCGTGTCCCTGTTAAAGTGCCGATCCATCTCACTCCTTGGCCTAAAACTCTCACTCAGAGTATAAGGCAAAGTTTATGAATTATCCTTCAAGATCCCTGGTGATCTGTCCACCATCCACTTTAACTCTTACCTTCTATTATTCTCTTCCTGTATATATAATAGAAGGTAAGAGTTAAAGGTGGATGGTGGACAGATCACCAGGGATCTTGAAGGATAATTCATAAACTTCCTGTATCACTCAGTTCCAGGCTCACTGACCAGCTTGTCCATCACTGCATATGCCAGGCACACTCCCACAACATGGTCTTTGCATTTGCTGCTCCCTTGACCCATGGGGATATCGATATTCCTAAATATTCACGAGGCTTTTTCCCTCACCCATTCAACTTTTTGCTTAAAAATAATCTTCTCATGAGGTCATCCCTAATCACTGTATTTAAATTTGCATTCTACCCCTAATCCCTTTATGCCAGCTCAGGAAATAGATGTTGAATGTATGTTGTATGGACTACTGCTACTGGGAGCTAGAGTGGAGAGGAGAGGATAGATTTGAGCAACTTGTAGGAGACAGAGTGTCAGGATCAGTGAGTGACAGGATATGTCATGTTAGAGGAGAATGAGCTGTCAAAGGAGCTTGAGAACAAACAAACAAAACAGCCAGGAGAGCGGGGACTTAACAAGAAACAAAGAATGAACTCTTCCTTGGGGTAGGAAAATAGGAGTATCAGAGAAGTTAAGGACTAAAAATGTTCTATTGGATGTGGCGACATGAAGGACTCAGGATGCATTGTTTGTAATTCCACAAAAGTTCCAACTGTGCTGCTTCTCACCAAACAAGCCTTCTTTTCTGTCTCTTCCCTTCTGACCAGCACACAAACAGACCCATCCACGCATCACACATGCATGCAGACACCTCTTCGCTGGGTGTGGGGGCTCTAAAGCATATGCACAAATTCTTTGCTATTTCTTCAGTCACAAGGTAGTGTCAAGCCCTCCTCCCCTTGATTACAAGTTGGCTTTAGTGACTTACTAAAAGTGATGCTGCCAGACTGCTGAGGATGAGTCATAAACACTAATACAGCTTCTGCCTGGCTTTGACTCCCTATGGAGACATGTCCTTTTGGAGCACTGGGTCACCACGTAATAAGGCTGACTGCTCCGAAACCATCATGCTGATGGGACCACACGGAGAAAACACAAGGAACTAGAGAAGTATAAGGAAACCTTCAAGGAAGTGATTATCTAATTAGTGAGAAAAGATATAAACATTAAAGAAATCTAATTATAGAGGAGATAAATGACTTATTTAAACATATTAAGATCTGATACAACCCAGAAGGAAATAATGCATGTAAATAAGTGACCAACACTATGCTCAAAAATACTTTTTCAAAGTTGGGACATTTAATATTTAGGATTATGAGCTATACTGAGCTGAAACACAAGAGGAACTACTTATATGTATACATTTTATTAATATCACAACTAAAAAAAAATACAGATATCCCAAATTAAGAACTCTCTATTAAATTTTCTAATTAAGAAGAACAAAAGTGATATCCTATGGGATCAACAAGCACATTTATTATTAAGTTTTCTCTTTCAACTTTATATTATTTAAAGGCTTTAATATCAAAAGTTTTCTTGTAACCCAAGGAAAAATGCTATATCAAATTTGGTTAAAGTCATCAAGTAATAACTGAACATTTCTTACTATTATTCTCCCTGAAATTCATATATCACATTCCAAAAGTATTATTGCTTGTTCTGTTGTAGGCTTTGAAGATCAACTTGATCCTTTTTCTCAACAAAAATTGCAGTTTTTCTCTCATGTAGCACTGCTTAGCAAAAACTGGGACCTCAAAGAACTTCACCTTGAGACTTCAGTGGCAATGAAAATAGACCCTAACTTGGTCAGTTTGTTATAGCATTTCAGTACTGTGAATGTTTGAAGAGGTGTTTTCTTGAAGAGTCTCAAGATTCTTCTCCCAATTAACTTGAGTACAGCCTCTTTTGATAGTCTTTGAAGGGATAAACACCATTATCTCCATGTCAAGAGCTTTCCTCATTGAGTGTCCTACCTACTTCTAGATATGATGAAGGCAAAGCTAAAGCTACTTGACATTCATAATAGATTCTGATATTATAATCAGTCTGGATAACCTATCACTTAGGCAATTTAACTGTTTCTTTGAGTAGATTTAACTTGTTTTTATTTATTTATTTTTATTTTTTCAATTATATCTTTGTTGAATATATTACAGATATTCCTCATTTTTCCCCCACTGACCCCCGACCCCCTCCTGCATTTCCCCACACTGTTGTCTGTGTACATTGGTTATGCATACATGCATGTAAGTTCTTTGGTTTATTTCTTCCCATCCCCCAAACCCCGTTCCCTTTGAGGTTTGTCAGTCTAGCAACCAATTTGTACTTCTTAATTCCTTCACCTTTTTCACCCATTCCCCCATCCCCCCTCCCAGCTGGCAACAAACAAAATGTTCTCTATATCCATGAGAATGTTTTTGTTCTACTGTTCATTTTGTTTGTAGATTCAATTGTTGATAGCTATGTATTCATTGCCATTTTGTTTGTTCATATTTTTTATCTTTTTCTTCAAAAAGACCCTTCAACATTTCATATAATAATGGTGTGGTGGTGGTGAACTCCTTTAGCTTTTACTTGTCTGGGAAACTCTTTGTATGGCCATCGATTCTAAATGACAACTTTGCAGGATAGAGTAATCTTGGTTGTAGGTTCTTGCTTTTCATGACTCTGAATATTTCTTGCCACTCTCTTCTGGTCTGCAAAGGTTCAAAGTAATGGGAACTCCCTTGTAGGTTACTAACTGCTTTTCTTTTGCTGCTTTTAAGATTCTCTCTTTGTCTTGAACCTTTTGCATTTTGAGGATGATGTGCCTTGGTGTGGGCCTCTTGGGATTCATCTTGTTTGGGACTCTCTATGCTTTCTGGACTTGTATGACTGTGTCCTTCACTAAGTTAGGGAAGTTTTCTGCCATTGTTGTTTCAAATAGGTTTTTTATTTCTTGTTCTCTCTCTTCTCCTTCTGGCACCCCCAAGATGCAAATGTTGGCATGCTTGAAGTTGTCCCAGAGGCTCCTTACACTATCCTCACTTTTTTTGGATTCTTTTTTCTTTTTGCTGTTCGGATTGGGTATTTTTTGCTTCCTTATATTCTAAATCAATGGTTTGCTTCTTGGCTTTATCTACTCTACTATTGAATCTGTGTAAATTATTCTTTATTTCAGTTAGTGCCTCCTTCATTTCTGACTGTGCCTCCTTCATTTCTTACTGGTCCTTTTTAATGCTCTTGAGGCCCTCACTAAGTTCACTGAGGTTCTCACTAAGTTCACTGAGCATCCTTATAAGCAGTATTTTGAACTCAGCATCTGTTAGGTTGCTTATCTCCCTTTCGCTTAGTTCTTTCCCTGAGGTTTTGTTCTGTTCTTTCATTTAGGAACTGTTTCTTTGTCTCCTCATTTTGGCTGCCTCCCTGTGTTTGTTTCTATGTATTACTTAACATGAGGTATGGGGCTAGCTGAGACCAGATGCTGCTTGTTTGAAAGAATTTGGGAAAACCTGAAGCAGGATCCAAGACAGGCCAAGCCTATAGTTAACCAACTGGCAGCAGCTAGGGTGGGCCTGAAAGTTGGGTGGGGCGGGACCTCAGGGAACCACTAGGGCAGGGCTACCAGTGTGATCCAGGTTGCTGGAGTCCCAGATATGGCTACTGTCTGCTGCCCAGGGAAGGGCTCACCAAAGGAACAAAGGCCTCTGACAGCACACCTGTCCTGGAGAAAGCCCCCTCTCCAGCCCTCCCTCCAATGCCAAACAGCTCAGTTCTTCCCTGTATGTCTCTGGAGCCCCTCAAACTGCCTCCCCTTCAAGCTTAGAGGGAGACAGTCTATCAATTCGTGTGTGGGCCCTTTAAGGGGAGCTGCCTGGGGCTCCAGCCACATCAGCCTCCCTCAGCCTCAGTTTCCACTGGTTTTTCCAGCCAGACGTGATGGGGACTTCTCTTCCTGGCACTGGAACCCTGAGCAGGGCACCTGGTGTAGGGTGGGGAGCCCTCACTCCTCAGGGAGGACTTTCCCAGCTGAGGATCCTCCTGATTTTTACCGGCCCCACGTGGGTGTGGGACCAGACCGTCTGCCTCCGCCCCTCCTACCAGTCTCAATGCAGCTGCTTCTTTAATTCTGTAGTTGTAGGACTTCCATTCAGCTTGATTTCAGGTGGTTTTGAATGATGGTTGTTCTGTAGTTTAGTTGCAATTTTGATGTGGTTGTAGGAGGACGTGACACCGCGTTTACCTATGCTGCCATCTTGACCAGAAGTCAGTTGTTTTGATTTAAATGGCTGTTTACAGTGGCATTTCATCTGGATAAGAAAAAAAACACTTCATTTCAAATGATCAATCTGCTTGAAGGTAAAACAAAGATTTTTGGTACTTCAAAAAAGAAATAGAAAATTTGTCTAATACAAGGTTGAGTCACAGTATTTCATTTGTTGTTTGTTTTCAAAAACCTGCCAAGTTTCAGCTACTTTTGGTGGATACTTGGTATAATCAGATATACAGCTATGCTTTTATGTCACTTCCCCACTTAAGAATTTTTCTGATCTGGCATAGGCCAGTGAGATAAAGGAATTCACCAGAATTAACACATTTCATAGCTTTTGAGAAGTATTGAAACACTGAGCTTTAGAGCATGGATTCTTGAACCAGAATGACTGGGTTCAAATTCCATCTCATAACTTATTAGCTATGTGACATTGGGCAAATTAGTTATCCTTTCCATCCTTCAGTTTCCTCGTCTGTAAAATGAAGATATTCTTGGACTCTTGCATATTAGATTGTTATGAAGACTGATTGCATCAATAGTTTAAAGGACTTAGAATGGTGCATAGTGCATAATACTATGCATAATATATAATAAGTGATGAATAAATACTTGTTAAACAATATGACACATTTTAATCTGGACAGGTTTAAATCACATCTAAATTGAAGTTTATTGAGGATAAACTCCAAGAAAGAACATTCTTTCCACATCATTATCTCTCCTGGGTTGTCTGGCATGTTCGTCTGTACATGGAAATTTCTCAATAAGTTTATTGATTTTCATTTTATTCATAAAACAAAACAAAACAAAACAACACTTAAATAACTTTGGAGAATTAGAACCAGGATTTTTTCCTACTGCAAGTCAAAGAAGAAGACAATAAAATGGGAAGTATTACAAGAAGACCACAAGTTTAATAACTGTACCGTACTCAAATAGTGGTAATTTTTGGTCAGAGCTGTAATTTTCATGCTAATAGCAAGCCATTTCCAAATGCTGAAAGTGTGATAAATACTGCTGTCATATCTGTTATAAATTTTTATTTATTATTACCAAGCTGGTCTGGCCTACAAATGAATTCTCCTGGTGACCTAACTGTCCTCTTCTTGTATACATAATTGACCTAGCCTGGCTTCTCAGAGTCCCTGGGGCATCCTTTGGCTCTCTTCTCACACATAGTCCTTCCATGGTGTATTCAACACATTGCACATCTCATTCTCAGGCACACCCACCTGGACTCATTCTCCTTCCGACTTACTAGTGGTCCTGCCAAACTGTTCATCATCATCTCGAGTCACTACTCCCCTGTGGTCTTGCATCTGGCCCAGGGATTTGGAGAGTCAGGCCCAAAATTCCTGGATAGCTTGAATTGTCAATGGGGATTAACATTTGGGCTAGATTAACCATGCTTTCAGCTTCTATGTATTAGAGTACAGTGGACCTAAGTGTATTCATCATGACAGCTGACCAAGTCTTGATTTCACAAGCGAAGTTGAAGCCTTCTTCAGCACACAGCCAAGATTTAGAATTTCTCATTTTTATTCCTCATTCTATTGCATGAGGGACACTCCTATTGTCTCCTTATTCTAATGATTGCCCATGAGGTTAATAATACTTAATATAACTTAAAGAACTTTAATTTGTCTGGGGTTTAAAATGCCAAGGTAAAATAATTTTAAAGCAGTACAGAAGCTTTCTAACTTGATAAGGCCTATTTTACTTTGAATATGACTAACTTTTAGAAAAAGTTTTTAAAAATTTGTTTCTGGTGTATAACAAAGTGGTTAGATAATAATATACAAAGTGATCCCCCTGATAATTCTAGCACATACATAGTTATTACATTATTATTGATTATATTCCCTCTGCTATATTTTATATTTTTCAACTTCTTATTCCCTTCACCTTTTCAATAATCCCCCTCACCTTCCTCCCACCTGGTAATCCACAATTTGTTCAGTGTATCTATGAGTCTGTTTCTGTTTTGTTTGTTAAATTTTTTTGTTCTTTAGATTTCACAAATGAGTAAAATCATATATTTATCTTTCTCTGACTTATTTCACTTAGTATAATACCCTCTAGGTCCATCCATGTTGTTGCAGATGATAAGATTTCATTACTTTTTATAGCCAAGTAATATTCCATTGTATATATGTACCATATCTTCTTTATCCAATCATCTGTTGATGAACATTTGGGTTGTTTCCATATCTTGGCTATTGAAAATAATGCTGAAATAAACAGAGGGGTGCATATATCACTTCAAATCAGTGTTTTAAGTTTCTTCAGATATATACCCAAAAGTGAAATTGCTGGGTCATAAGGTAGTTCTATTTTTAATTTTTTGGAGGAAACTCCATACTGTTTTCCATAGTGGCTACACCAATCTGCATTCCCACCAACAGTGCATAAGGGTTCCCTTTTTTCCACATCCTTGCCAACACTTATTTGTTGATTTATTGATGATAGCCATTCTGATAGGTGTGAGGTGATATCTCATTGTGATTTTAATTTTCATTTCTTTGATGATTAGTGATGTTGAGCATCTTTTTATATGTCTGTTGGTTATCTGTATGTCCTCTTTGGAGAAATGTCTATTCAGGTCAACTGCCCATATTTCAATTGGATTGTTTGGGGATTTTTGGTGTTGAATTGTGAGTTCTTTATAAATTTTGAATATTAACCCATTATCGTATGTATCATTGGTAAATATCTCTTTTTATTCTGTAGGTTGTCTTTTAATTTTGTTGATTTCCATTGCTATGCAAAAACTTTCTAGCTTGATGTGGACCCATTTCTTTATTTTTCTTTTGTTTTCCTTGCCTGAGGAGATATATCACCAAAAAAAAAAAAAATTACTCAGAAATGTCAGAGAGTTTACTGACTATATTTTTGTCTAGAAGTTTTATAGTTTTAGGTCTTAAATTTAAGTCTTTAATCTATTTTGAGTTTATTCCTATATATGGCATAAGAAGGTGGTCTAGTTTTGTATTTGCATGTGTCTGTCCAATTTTTCCAACACCATTTATTGAATAGACTGTATTTCCCTCATTGTATATCTTTTTTTTTTTAATTGTAGAGAGCAAGGAAGGAGGAGGAAAGAAGAAAGAGAGAGAGAGAGAGAGAGAGAGAGAGAGAGAGAGAGAGAGAGAGAAACATCTGTGTGAGAAAGATACATCAATCAATTGCCTCCTTGTAAACACCTTGAATGGGGATTGAACCTGCAAACTAAGTATGTGCCCTGACCAGGAATCAAGCCCAAGACTTTCTGGTGCATGGGATGATGCTTCAACCAACTGAGCCACGCCATCCATGCCCAATTATATATTCTTGCCTCCTTTGTCATAGATTAATTTGACCATATAGATGTGGGTTTATTTCTGGACTCTATTCTATTCTATTGGTCTATGTGTCTATGTGTCTATTTGTATGCCAGTGTCATACTGTTTTGATTACCTTAGGTAGCATGATACCTCCAATTTTGTTCTTTTTTTTCAAGATTGCTGTGCTATTCAGGGTCTTGTGTGGGTCCATATAAATTTTAGGATTGTGTTTTCTAGTTCTGTGAAAGAGAAGACCATCATGTGCATTACTCTCTAGTGCCCTTGCAGACTTTGGTAGAAAGAATAACAAAATACAGCAGGTTTTCAAATAATGTCATTTCATTAAAAATTTTTCATTATAACATTGATGAGATGCCATGGGAACTTAACACTTGTTTATATAATTAGCCTATGGTAAAATTGGTTCCATTATATGTTGTTTTGCTTAAAGTCAGAACCCACTGATGATGTTAAGTGAGGATTTACTGTAGTTGACTGACCATATTAGGTCATAGATATCAAAGGCATCGATTAGTTAATCATGCTAACATCAATTTCTACTTGCAGCTTTTATCCAGATTGAAAGTAGAACAAAGTTAATCATTTCTATGGCCCTATTTAGCTCTTTAACTAGTTAGCATTATCCCTCATGATTCCATATATAAAGGAAATTTGAAATAGAAATTAAGTCCAAACAGAAATCCTTTAAAAAATAAAAATGCAAAGCTGATATTCTTCACCTAGTGACCAGATTTTCTGTATGCATTTCCAGAATCAACTATTACATCAAGAAATGTTGAAAGCACAAAATGAAATCATGGTAAACTATCTCCTTCCAGTAAGATAGCTGAAAATGATTCATCTTATGGAACCACAAAATGTAGAATGTTTACCATCACTCTTACGGGAAAAAGAAGCTGAGGGAAGAATCTCCCCCTCCTATCTCGCAGTGCTATATTGTGCCCTGAAACAGAATATCAGGTTCTCTTATCTGTATGTGAAAAGGTTTTATCATATTAGCCTAAGGTTTTCAAAGATGATTTTAAGAGTATTCTACTCACTGCATTTGCTTATTATCTTGGAATCTGCGTGTACCACTACTTCAGGATCTGGTGTCCTGGTAGTAATGAGTTGTAACACTCTGACTAGTGGTGTCATTTAACAGCGTGCCCCCAAAACAGCATCTATTGCTACAAATCAACAAGGGCATTAATAGTTCCTTAAAGCCAAGTAACCATGGGGTCCAATTTTCTCCTTCCAAAATAAGAGGGTATTATATCAAAGAGATGAAAATTGAAAGCTCTCACACTCAGCAATCACTGAGGGTGGTTTTGTCTTCTAGACACTTGATAGAAGCAAGAATGTGAGTATTACCAGCTATAATAATATCCTAAATATTAATCTATTTTGACAGAATCTTTAATATAATGCACATCATATCAATTAATATCTCTATTGATTATATAAAATGTAGTTTTCATAATATCAAATATTTATAAAAGAAAATACTAAATACAAATGTAAATTAGGACTGATGTCACCAAAATGGCAACATAGGTTATTCTTTGATACCCCTCACAAGAAAAACAACTGACAGCTGTTTACACATAAGACACCACTGAGAGAGTCCTAGAACACGGGATGGGGCTGAGGCACACCCCTGCACCACAAAGACCAACACAGACCACATTCGAAAGGCAAAAAGAGTAGCTACACACTGATCATATTGCCCCTGCCCCAGGCCAGTGCAACTCCATGTGGAGCCAATTTCCCTTGAACTTCCAGTCTTGCAGTAAGAAAAGAGAGTCTAAGGTGAACAACTCCCAGCACTGTGGATCACTTACTAGGCGGCCCCACTCTGGTCTCATCCCATGGGGGTTGCAGAGAAATCTTCAGGACTTTACTACTGGGAATCTGATTGTGAGGAGGAAGAGGGGCATGGCTAGCCACAACTACTGCTAAGAGAATGGCAGACCAAATTTCAGTCTGCAATGCCCAAGTTGTGGTCCCAACCAGCAGCTTTGCTCCTCTGTAGAGCCCAGATGGTGGCACAGTCTGACAAGAGTACTTGGTGGATATAGGGCTGCCTGATTCAGATCCTCAAATGTAGAGCTTTGCCTGTCCTGGAGACTGATCTGCCTCTGTCCAGGCAGGCAAGCCCAACTCATTGTTGAATGTAACTCCCAGTCCCTCCCAAACAGAAAGCCCACTTAGATATACCTGGAAGCTTCATAGCCCAGCAGTTCTATCCAACGCTCTTAGCCACTGGCACCCCCACCCCTGACCTCAGAGCTTGGGCAGTAGCCTTGCTCAAAAATAGACCCTTAAAGTACCACCAGCCATGTCCAGAAAACCAAACTGTGAAGTCTGAAGACCACTTACTGAAATGTGCAGATACCAACATAAGAAATAAAGGATTACAAAGTCAAGTACACATCGCGTGGCCTGGCAGTCAGAGCTGATCATCTGCAGGGCTGCCAGGGGACTGGGGAACCTGGTTGGCTTGAGTTAAGATCACCACCAAAGGAAGCTCATAAAGCTTCGGTAACTGATGCTAAAGAAATGAAGATCAATAAGCTGTCCGAACAGAAGTCAGAAACCTCCTCTTAAAAAGTGTAGTGAACTATAAGAACATGGAAACAGACAACTAAGTCAGGAAAGCAATGTATGAACAAAATGGCACACTCTAAAAGCAAGTAGAAACCATAAAAAGAAGCAACCAGAAGTACTAAACCTGAAAAATGACTGATCTAAATAATTTAATAGGGAGATACAAAAGGCGGTTCACCATGCCAAAGAAAGAAATCAACGACACTGAAGGACGTTTGATCTTATCCACTCAGAAGAGAAAAAGCAAAAAACAAACAAACAAAAAAGAATGAGAAAGAGTAGAAAAGCCTATAGGAATTATGAAACATAATTAAAAGAAGCAATATCCACATTATGAGGAATATAGAAAGAGAAGGAAAGAAAAAGTATTTAAAGCAATAATGACTGAAAAATTCCTAAACCAAAGAAGAGAAATGGACATCCAGACCGATGAGGTTCGCAAGATACCAAATAGGTTAAACCTGAATAGGGCTTCATCATAACACCTTATAATTAAATTGTCAAAAATCAAAAGACAAAGCATTTTGAAAACAGTAAGAGAAAAGGTACATAGAAGGAAACCCCAAATGAGACAACTAGCAGATTTCTCAACGGAAACTTTTCAGGCCAATAGAGAATAAATGGACATATTCAAAATACTGAAAAAAACAATGTTAACCAACAATTCTATTCTATATCTGCAAAGCTGTCCTTTAAAGTTTGAGAAAGATTTTCCTGAATGAACAGAAGCTGAGGGAGATCATCACCACTAGACCTGTCTTCCAAGGAAGGCTAAAGGGAGTTGTCAAAAATAAGTAAAAGAATGCTAATTAACATCACTAAAACATAAAAAGATGGGAAGGAGGGGCTCAATGAGGGAAAAGGGGGTGCTGAACATCTGTAATACTTTCAACAGTAAAGATAAAATTTAAAAACACATAGAAAGATAGAATAAAACTCATTGGTAATGGTAAATATATAGTCAAAGTTAGATCCTGTAATATGGTAATAGTGATACATAAATCACTTAAAATCTTTGTTTAAAAGTTAAAAAACAAACATAGTGAAAGTAACCATTTCTACAATAATCTGTTATTGGTTGCACAATATTATAGCCAAGATCTGGAAACGGCCCAAGTGCCCATCAGTAGATGAGTGAATAAAATGCTGTGCTGCATTTACACAATAGACCACTACTCTGCTATAAAAAGAAAGAAAATGTACCCTTTGTGAAAGCATAGATGACCTGGAGAACATTATGCTAAATGAAACAGACCAGTCAGAGAAAGACAAGTACCATTGATTTCACTCATGTGTGGAATTTAAAGAACAAACTGAACTACCTAGCAAAATACAGACAGACTCAAAGATAGAGAGCAGGCGGACAGGTGGGGGGAAGAGGGGTTTGGGGGTGGGCTGGGGAGGAGATTAAGCAAGAAAGGAAGAAGAGAGGAAACCCGAACAAGGACAGCAGTGTGGAGCGTGGGGTTCAGGGGGAGGGTGGAGGAGGGAGAGGGCAGAGGGGATGAATGGTGATTAAAAAAATTTAAAAAAGGATACATTTTTCTTTAAATGTTTAAAAAATGTAAACTGTAATATTAATAACCTAAATTATTGGAGGGAGCAAAAGTGAAGTATAAAGTTTAGAAATGTTATTGAAATTAATTTGTTATTAGTTTACAATAGGGTGCTATAATTTTAATATATTCTATGTAAGCCTCACAATAACCACAAGGGAACATAATAAAGAAATCAAAACATATTGATAATAAAAGATGTACAAACACAAAGAAAAATGGCAAAATAAAATTTAAAAAAATATTGTATCTACAAAATAGCCAGAACACAATTAACAAAATGGCAGTGATAAGTCCTTACCTATCAATAATTGCTTTAAATATAAATTGATTAGATTATCCGATCAGAAGACAGAATGGCTGAAAGGATAAAAACCCAGATTCAGTGATGTGCTGCATACAGGAGATCTGACCCACTTCAGCCTTGAAGACACACACAGGCTGGGAGTGAAGGGACTGAAATGGATATTTCAAGCAAGGTAATCCAAAGAGAACGAAAGGGAAAAAAAAGCATGAGTAACTATACTAAAATAGACAAAATAGGCTTTAAACTAAAAATGATTAAGAGACTAAGAAGGCCATTTGATAATACTAATGGGATCAATCATCAAGAAGATAAAACAGTTGTAAATACTTATGCTCCCATAAGAACATCTAAATGTGTTAAGCAAAAACTAACAGTTAAAAGGAGAAATAAACAGCAATACGATAATAGTTGAGGATTTTATTTATTTATTTATTTATTTATTTATTTATTTATTTATTTATTTATTTGCATTTATCATCAGATAGAGTGGGAGGGAGAGAGGAAGAGAGAGACACATCAAGTGGTCGCCACCCACACGACCCCAGCCAGGGCCGGGGACAAACTGCAACCGAGGTACATGCCCTTAGCGGGAACCGAATCTGGGCCTCCCTGGTCCGTAGGCCAATGCTCTAACTGCTGAGCCAAACCGACCAGGGCAATAGTTGAGGATTTTAAAACTTTACTCTCAACAATGGACAGATCAGCCAGACAGAGAATCAATAGGAAAGAGTGAATTTGTATAACACTATGAAGCAAATGAATCTCATGGATGTATATAGAACATCACATGCCACAACAGCAGAATGCACATTTTTCTCAAGCACACATGAAACATTTTATAGGATAGACAATTAGGCTACAAAACAATTATTAGTAAATCTAGATAGATTAAAATCATATCAAGTATCTTGTCTTATCAAAATGGTATGAAAATAGAAATCAATAACAGAAAGAAAGCTGGTAAACTCATGAATACATAAAAATTAAATAACACTTTCAAGAACAACCAATAGATCAACGAAGAAATTAAAGGGGAAATAAAAAAAATATTTGAAGCAAATGAAAACACACCAAACTTATGGAATACAGAAAATAGTTTTAAGGTGGAAGTCCTTAGCTATAAATGATTACATTAAGAAAAAAGATTACAAATGAACACCATAACTTTATAGAACATGAAACAAACAAACAAAAATTTAACGAAAAGTTTGCATAAGAAAGGAAATAATAAATATTAGAGCACAAATAAATACTAGAACAGAAATAGAAAAGGTTAATAAAACTAATTGTTTCTTTGAAAAGATGAAATTGAAAAAAACTTTAGTTAGACTAATAAAAGTAAAAAGAGAGAGGACCCAAATTAAAATTATAAATGATAAAAGAGACATTACAACTGATACTGATACTTTGGAAATACAAAGGATCATAAAAGGCTATTACTATTAACAACTACATGCCAACAACCTGAAAAATATGGAAATATTCTTAAAAACATATAAATTACCAAGACTGAGCCCTGAGCAGTGGTTAGAGCGTTGACCTGCAGACCAAAGGGTCTCGAGTTCAATTACTGATCCAGGGCACATACTTAGGTTGCAGGTTTGATCCCTGGCCCTTGTCAGGATCATGTGGGAAGCAATCGATTGATGTCTCTCTCTCATATCGATGTTTTTTTTCTCCCTCTCACTCTCCCTCCCTCCCTTCCACTCTCTCTAAAAATCAATAGAAAATATCCTTGGTGAAGATTAATAAAAACGAACACACAAATAAAACAAAAAACAAATTAACAAGACTAAATTAGAAAAAAATAGAAAATCTAAATAAAAAAAATTACTATTAAGTAGATTAAATCAGTAATTTAAAATTAAAAAAAATAAAACAGGATTAGATGGCTTCATTGGTGAATTTTACCGAACATTTAAAGAATAATTAATGCCAATTCTTCTGAGACTCAAAAAAATCAAAGCTAGGGAATACTCCCAAACTTATTTAATAAGGCCAGCAATACCCTGATACCAAAGGCAGAAATGGATACTACAAGAAAGCTATAGGCCAATATCCCTGATGACTACAGATGTAAAATTCTCAATAACTAGTCAACTGAATTCAGCAGCACATTAAAAATATTGCTCACCATGCTCAGATGGGTTTTAGCAATGTGACACATCACAAAATGCTTCTTGACACCTACGTATTCTATAAACGTTCTGACCTTCCTACTGCCCTCTTATAAGGACCGTTGTGATTACATTGGGCACACCTGGGTAACCCAGCACACTCTCCCATATTTTAAGATCCTTAACATACTCACATGGGCAAATATCCTTTTACCATGTAAACTAATGTATCTACCGGTTCCAGGGATCAGAACATAGATATCTTTGGGGAGCCATTGTTCAGTCTACCAGAGAGACTCCTTATTTTCATTGTTCTGGTGTCAGAAAGCCAAATACTATCCTATTAAAGATGAAAGGTTCAAAATTTTAATAATCATTTCAGGAACATGACAAAGTCAGCTAACTACAATTTCCAAAACAGAATCAGAAATTCATTTACTGAGAAAATAGGGCTTCAATCTTTAATGTGCTTTTTAGATGAATGTTTATGATAGGAAAATACCAGTGTAGGACATCATTATCTGAGAATAATTGACAATGTAAAAGGCTTTTAAAGTAAATCCCTTTCAAATAGGGAGATAATTCCATAATAAATAATAAACAAGGTTGATTGAATGTTTTTTTGACAGATAAAATTTAACATTCTAAAAACACATAAGTCCCTTAAAATTTAGATTATATTTCAATCGTGCCCTAATTTGTTGAACAAAGAGCAAAGCAAGTTGACTCTTGGTATAGCATTTTTCAAAAATGTGAGTATGACTGCCTTCATATTAGGCTGTTATGAAATGAACTTAAAGAGGTATTTCCGAAAATATATTTGAGGGCTTACCACATTTCTTAAGCACTTCTATTAACACTTTACCTCTGAATAATTTATTTTATAATCATTCTTATAAATATTACTATTTATTTGTTAACAATTCTTATAATGCTAGATCTTCATTTCTTATGGGATTTGATTACAGTATTTTCCAACATTATTTTCATCACTTGCATTAAATCTAGTCTTCTCAACATAGGTAATTTTACTTCATAGTTGATTTGAATCATGTTTGCATAGACTATCAGGTCATAACAAGCAAATACAATAATTAAAAGCCTGGATGGGCAAAGATGTTTCTGTCTCAGCTGATGTAATCCACTCCTAATAACAGAAAAGGGATGTTTGAGCAGGGAATAACTGAATCAAAAGTTCTAAATAAAACTTACCACATAACTTTTTCTTCTTTATGCAATACAGACACACACACACACACACACACACACACACATATATGTATGTATGTGTGTGTGTATATTTTTCTTTTCCCTATGGAGAACTCAAATAATGGATAACCACATATCCCATTTAGGCTTTTAGTTGAATAGAATTGTAGTAATTTGTCTAAAAGTATATATTTGAGACTAAGAATCACATTAAATTTACCTTAAAATATTGTTCATTTTACTATTATATTAAGTACATTTAATAGAAAAGTGGTTAGTTTTGTTTTTTGTTTTTCCTTTATTGATTTTAGAGAGAGAGAGAAAGAGAGAGAGGTAGAAACATCAGTGAGAGAGAACATTGATTGGCCGCCTGCTGCATGCCCCCCACTGGGGATTGGGCTCACAACTTGGGCATGTGCCCCAACCGGGAATCAAATCGGTGACCTCTTGGTGCATGGGTGGATGCTCAACCACTGAGCCACAGCAGCCAGGCAAAAAGTGGTTAATTTTAATAATATTTTTCTTACATAAAAGCTCCATGAGGGCACCAATAATTATGTCTCTATTGTTCACTACTGTGTTCCTAACAATAAGATATTGTCTAACATAGAGTAGACACTCTTTTAGTATTGAGAAAGAAAGCATGATATAAAACTTTTTAAAAAGCAATTATGTTGAAAGAATATTTATTACAATGTAATATGTTGAAAGAACATTTATTAAAATGTAATATTTACCATAGAGAATGTTATATTTATATCAACAAAGAATCCACTATAAAAAAGTAGGAGAATTGAGTTAAATATTTTATTACCAATTTAACATAGAAAAGTATAATTTTTTTTTTCAATCCTCACTCAAGGATATTTTTCTATTTATCTTCAGATAGAGTGGGAGGGAGGAAGAGAGAGAGAAACATTGACATGAGAGAGATACATAGACTGGTTGCCTCCCACATGATCTCAACCGTGGCTGGGACCGAACCACAATTGCGATACGTGCCCTTGACTGGAATCGAACCCTCAACTCTGGACTTCGGGCTGACGTTCAAACCACTAAGCAAAACCGGCCAGAGTGAAAAGTATAATATTTAACTCCTCCTCCTTTTACTATGACAACATTCTTGGCTATAATTCAAACTCAGTATTTTTCATAATTCTTCCACTGGACATAGTCTTAATCAAGATAGATATTTAGAAAACAGAGTAATTCATTTTTATCAGACAAATTTGGAAATAACATATATCCTCCTCTTAGAGTTTTAAAGACTCTGATAATCCTGTTACAAAAGAAAAAATGTTTACAACATTTGCTATACTTATTTAAATCCTCACCCAAGGATACTTTCTTTTTCCATTTATCTTCAGCGGGAGTGGAAGAGAGACAGACATTGACATGAGAGATACACATGCATTGGTTGCCTCCTGCACAACCCCAACCAGGGCCAGGAACTGAACCGCAACCAGGTACATGCCCTTGACCAGAATCGAACCCGAGACTCTTTGGTCTGCGGGCTGACACTCCAACCACTGAGCCAAAACGGCCAGGGCATTGCTATAGTTATTTAATAAGGAAGGATCTGTCTACCTCAACTACCTCCAGGGAAACAAATGTGCATGTTTAAAACAGTTTTGGACGTGCTTCTCTTTTTCTCTTCTTCCCATTCCATCTATTCTCTATTTCTTTGAGCTATAAGAATCTGGCAAGTGAAGAATGAAGGTTAAAAAAATTTAAAAAGTAGGTGAAGAGCCCTGGCCAGTTTGGCTCAGCGGTTAGAGTGTCGGTCTGCGGTCCAGAGAGACCCGGGTTCAGTTCCCGCTAAGGGCATGTACCTCAGTTGCAGTTTGTCCCCGGCCCTGGTTGGTTGTGCGGGTGGCAGCCACTCGATGTGTCCCTTTCACGTCGATGTTTCTCTCTCTTTCTCTCTCTCTCTCCCTCCCTCCCACTCTATCTGAGCAAAAAATGGAAACATGTCCTCGGGTGAGGATAAAAATAAATAAATAAATAAAAAGTAGGTGAAGAAAGGAAGAGAGAGGGAGAAAAGTTGGAAGAGTGGAAATGTTCAACCTCTATAGAGTAGGTGGGTAAACCAGAGCCATGGTGCCCTGCAGAGGAGACTTGGAGGTCAAGCTGCTGGAAGAAAGGCGGGCTCCTCGTCCACAAGACTTTTGCATGAGGAGGCACTCCCAACATCCAGTCACATGGTCACAAATGTCTGTGGTTGATCGAAGGGAACAGCGGGGGAGGAGTTGGTATTTCAATATTTTCACTTTCAGAAATCCCCTGAGATTGTTATGCAAATAATTCTTCACTTCCCTAGAGTTTTGCAAGCCAGGAAGTTATGAGAGAGCCATAAAAATCTACTGACTGAACTTGCACTTATATAACTACAAGGCTCATAATTAATTCTTTTAAAATAATTTTGCATGTAGATGTGTGTACATAAAACATAATGCATATGGATTTTTTTGTTTGTTTGCTTTTTTGTTTGTTTTTTTAACCTCACCTGAGGACATTTTTCCATTTTGTTGTTCAGATAGAGGGGAAGGGAGAGAGAGAGAGAGAGAAACATCGACGTGAAAGGGACACATCGAGTGGCTGCCACCCACACGACCCAACCAGGGCCGGGAACAAACTGCAACTGAGGTACATGCCCTTAGCGGGAACCAAATCCAGGTCTCCCGGGACTGTAGGCCAATGCTCTAACCGCTGAGCCAAACCGCCCAGGGCGCATATGGATGGTTTAAAGAAGAATAAAATAAACACTTGTGTTCTCTGTAATACATCAAGTTGACAATATCTTTGGGACCCCTCATAAGCATCTGTTTGATCACAGCTCTCCTCTCCTCCAGAGCTCACCAGGATCTGAGTTTGTGTTGATCATTCCCTTGTTTGTTAATTTATCACACATGTACATATCCTTTAGCTATATATTGTTTAGTTTATCATATTTTTGAAATGATACATGGCCTCAAATTATATGTCCTCCTATGACTTGCTTTTGTTGTTGAGCATTGTTTGTAAGATTTATCCATGTTGACATGTGTAATTCTTGTTCATTTACTTTTACTATTGAATTCATTGCATAACCACATCATAATTTATGTAGTTCTTTTCTATTGCTGGACGTTTCTATTATTTCTACTTCTTTTGCCAATACAGTTATAAACATGCTCATCTCGAGCATATAGTTAGGGAGTGGAATTATTTAGTACGAGCATATTAACATCTTTAACTTGCTAGATCTGAAATTAGTTTTTAGGGTAGGTGTAACTGTTAGCACCCATTTTTTAATCCTTCGCTTAGTTATCTCAACTCATAACTTTAACCTAGTTTCTCTCAACCCTTAATCTTTAGATCCACCTCAAGGACTTTTTAAAGAAAAAAAAAGAACAGCTCAAACAATGTTGGCCTCTTACCTTAAAACAGGGAGGTTGGAATTCCAAGAAAAACTCACCCAAGTTCGCCCAATGCAAAGTGAGGAACCAGTGAGGCAAAATGGGCCCTGCTGGTAGCTAGCACAGTCCAGGTCTACAAGGTGGCCCTGGGTGGGCCTTCCTGAAATCCTGTATTTCCTCAGGGTCATGGTCTCCACTGATTGGTCAGTGCCAGGGCAAGGGGTCATCAGTCATCACAGCTGGTCCTGATGTCCCCCACCTAGCCTTGCTGCTTTTCTGGTCCTGGAGCTGAAATACAACTGAGGCCTAGAGGTTATTCCTGGGGCTTAGTGCTTAAGGGAATGGTTATGCAAGGGCTTCTATGGGAGTTGTATGAGGCTATGCTCTGTCCCCCACCCCCCCGTTTCTCCTCCTAAGGGGGTCTACTGCATGGCTGGCAGTGACATGTCATGGGAAGAACAGTTAGGGGAGGGTATGATCTGCATGACCAGCAATAGGAGAGGTTGTGGGCCTAAACCACGTGACCAGCAACATTCTAAGGGAAGAAAGGTCACTCTGGGGGTGAGGTCCCACCTTACAATTGTCCATTGATAGGCACCCAGTGCTTTCTGCCCCGGCGACCTTCTGTACCTGGTCTATTGTCCCTACTCTGCTCATGCCTGTCTAACGGCCTACTACATAACTATTTGTACTCCTACCAGAATTTTATCAACCTTGCAGTTTATTCACATCCTCAAGAACCCTGGGTTTTGTTTTATTTGCAGCCAATTAACATCAGGGCAGCAAAGTTCACTCCATGATCAGCTGCTGGGAGGCAGAGCTTGTGGAATTTTGCATTTACCCTCTAAGAACACCTCCGTGTTCCTGCTTCCTTGTGAGTCAGCATGAGTTCAGACCTAGCCACTGTGGTGCAGTGTCCGATTTTAGGACATAATGTCTGAGAAAATAAATATTTACCTAAGATCTCTGTCCTTGAAGCCGAAAGACACTCAGCACTCCATGCTGTGCAGGTACCTGGACTAGCAAGGGCGCCCCTGCAGGAGGGGAGGGACATCCTCTGACTGTGTGAGATGCCCTGACCAAACCAGTGAGAGGTGGGCTAATCTGACTTTACTGTCCCCTCTTCCGTCTGGTGTTTGGAGGCAGAGCTAATCTGCTTGTGCTGAGTCAGCCCTGGGTTCTGGGACAGTATCGTGTGGCATCAGGGCGAGACTATGGGGGCACATCGTAAAAGGGAGAGTGAGGGCCTTATGCAGTGCAAGGAAACCTGAAAACTCAAACAACTAACTGGAAAATAAGCTCTGTAATAGTATTTGTATTACAGGCAAGTTAAACAGGTGATGCCAAATCCATGTTATTTGGTGACATAAAAACCCTCCACATACCTCCTATTTCATATTACACCTAATTAAGATTTCTCTGACAAACTGCACTCTAACCCACCCTTCTTATTACTAGCCAGCTTTACTTCTCACAATTTCCTCCCAAATGTCACCTTGTCTTGTCAGTCTGGTGCTCTCAAAGCCTTATGAATATGTGAGGGTTTCATCATCCCTACTTCCCTCTCTCTGGAATGACCCCTCCTAGCTTCTTTCTCCATATGAGTAGTCTGAGGTTACACTTAAAACTGTGACTTAAATCACAATAGCTATAACCCTACACCAACCTTGGTAGGAGAAATTCCAGGTTTTGTAAGGATTTCCCTTTTCTAGAAATGTCCAACCTTTGCTTGTGGTGAGTTATGAAATATTTGTCAGACTCCAAGGAAGCGACACCTCAAATACAGCTCCTAGAGATCAAACCCCATTTCCAAGCCCTTTTCTCTCTTCAGTTGACCATGGCCCATGTGGCATTGCCAGTGACTTGTCCCTGTTCTCCCCAATGGTCCAACTGGACATATAATGTCCCTGTTAACTCTGCTGGGAGCATTAGCAACTCTTCAAGTCTGTGGCTGACCTCAACATCAATCACCTCTTCCTGAGTCCCTATGCCATGCTCCTCAAGATCCCAAAGAAAACTTCTGCCAGTGGCCTCATTCATCACTGTCTTCTTCTGTGAAATAAGGATGATGTATATTCATTAGTAAAGGCTCTCTCTAAAAGAAACCAAAAGCGAATTCAAGCTGCCTTAAGTAGTAAGTAAACATTGATTCGTATACCCAAGAAGTCTTAGCATAAGATAGACTTTGACCAGATTTCAATCCAGGATCACTAACAAAGCTGTCAGGCTCAGTATCTTTCAGTTCTGCTTCCCTCTATGTGATGTTTTTATTCTTTTGTTGCTGTTGTTTTTGTTGTTAATTCTCACCTGAGGATATTTTTCCATTGATATTTAGAGAACAGAAAGGAAGAAGGGAGGGAAAGAGAGAGAGAGAAACATCGATGTGAGAGAGACACATTGATTGGCTGTGTCCTTCACCACCTAGACCTGGACTGGGGATGAACTAAGGTACATAACTCTTGACCGGGAATCAAACCCGAGACATTTCGGTCCATGGGTTGACACTCTAACCTCTGAACCAAACCAGCTAGGGCTGATGTCTTTTTCTTATTCAACATTTTCCGCATGGCAGGAAAGATGACTATAGTCAGCCTCAGATCAATATCTCCATAGTCTATGAATCCTCTCTCTTTCCCAGTGTCAATCTCCTAAATGACTCAGATATGTCCTGCTTTGCTTGCATGTCTACTCCTTGGACTGCCACACTCATTGATTAGGAAGATCGGTTATCCTGATGAGCTAGGCCAGATCTGGGGCCAGCCTTGTGGCAAGGAGATGGTGACACTATGCAATTGACAGGCCCTCTCAGAACCACATTGCATGCAAGAGGAACATTTCCTCAATAGAAACAGTAGTGATGAAGCCTGAACACATGGGTGTACACAGATACACACAATGTCCACTAGGCCCCTCTAAGCTAAGCCCAATCAAGGGTCCTACACTATAGGCTTTCATGGCCTCATTTTAGAGCTCTTTTATGGCTTTCTTATGGCACAAAACTGTCAAATTGTCAGTCTCTAAACTTTCCCTCAGGGTGAGTATGGCTGATTACAGAGGTTCCTGAGTTAAGTGCACGATGTGCCTAAAATCACTTTCCTCAGATAAGTTAGACTTTGGCACTAAGAGTTGTTCACTGGTCTAGCTTCTCTGCTGAGATGAGTCTCTTCTGGATGAACTCAAGCTTCGCTCACTCAGTTCCAGTCTGGTCAGTCAGATAGGCTTTAATCCTTTAAGTCTCAGGATCAAGGTGTTAGTGCATTTTCTCCTAGGAGGGCCCTGAATACAAATGTGTATGTGGGACAGAGGTGCCCGCTACACTCACCACTGACATGAAAAGCCTAACTCTGGAAATGAATGGTGCCTCATCCCACTGTTCTATATAATCTGAACCCCAAGTTCTGAGACTACAAAAAGATCTCAAATAATTTTCTTTCAGGTCCTTCCTGTATCTTTATGTTTTCCTTGTCTATTTCAACTAACATTGCTATACTTTTTCTCTGAACAGTTATTCATTTATAATCTTCATAATATTGAACATCTGTGCACCACAGTGAATTGTGTTTAACAAGAATGTGTAGTCAAAAAGCAAAATCTTATACTTATCATAGCATTGCTTAATGTATACATTTAATGCATACTTTTAAATAGTCTTGAAAATATATAAATTGGACCCTTTCATATAGATTTTTTTTTTTTTGAGCTAAAAAAATGTCATAGTTCAGAAAATAATTCTGACAAACTGGTTTCCTGAGAGATGATGGAACTCTCTCTGCAACATACTCTTCTCCTGTTTCCCTTCAGCTTTCTTGGAATGAAACATTTACCAATACTTTTGAACTAATGTTCCTAAGTTCCAATAAATTGACATTGATTCTGCAAGATGTCTGTCAAAAAAGTTCCAGAGATATGCTTTCTATTTTTCCCTTTTGGAGATTTACAAATTAGGTTAGCATAATAAAGATTCTAAATGTGTTTGCTCTAAAGAGAGCTGCCTAATTTAAACCTAGTACCTTTCTAACTTATTTTAGCAGAGATTGTTTTTACATGAAATGTCTATTAAAATCATGTGAATCTGGTGCTTGAGGAACATAGTATTGGAAATGCTGACCCATTAAGAGACATGGACTTCCCTTTAGTAAGCTAACATCTCTGGAATGTTTTGCTAAAAGACAGCTACTTCACTTAAGATGGAAAGAAAATGATTAAAGTGTCATCAGGATGGTATAAGAAAAAGGACATTTACCTGGGAGATTAGCCATCTGGGCCTTATGTCAATCATAGCACATTTAATACACAAGTTTCACTTCTGACTCTATATTACCTTATTGTTATTATTATTATTTTGCTTCATTTCTTGCTTATTTTAATTTGCTATTTGGCTATGTTACTTGTCTTTAGGGTGTTTTAAATTTATCTTTTCATTTACTCTAAAATGTTTATTGGAAATGTAAGTACAGGCTCTATGCTAGAGGTACAAATGAAAAATTAACAATAAATATATAGACAGTACCTTTGATTTCCCAGTCCGCTGGAAATTTTAGATAAATAAGCAAGTTATAACAAAGTGTCCTAAGGGAGATTCTAAAGTACTTCAGAGGGTGTTATCTCAAGCTTGGATGATCAGTTAAGTTTTCTTGAAAGAAATCACATCAAAGACTTGGATAAGTAGGAGACAATGGGGTGACCACCAGTCAGGGAGCAGTGTTCCAGGTAGAGAGAATAATGTGTGTTCTGTTGAAAGGAGGTTCAAACAAAACATACTGAACGAAACATTTAGTGGTTACAGCATAGGAGGGGTTTGGGCAGCGGAATAGGAGATAGATGAAGAGGAGCATATACAAGCCTTGCAAGCCAGTTTTAAGAGTTTGGGATGATCCGATTTGCATTTTAGAAAGATAACACTGACTACAGTGTGGAAATAAATTGAAAAGAGGTAAGACAAAGCAAGGATATCAGTAGTGAAGTCTGTTTAATAATCCAAGGCATAGCAGAATGATTTTAAAATTGAATGTAAAAGTTCCCCAAATGGGAGCAACTAGTATATAAAATACTCTGGCACTGATCCATGCTCTCTTTGGCTCCCTGCAGCTTCTACTAAGGGGTCACAAGGGAAAGCAGAAAGCATGGTCAACAGAAAAAGGCAACAGGAACCACCACGCAGTAGCCTACACGAGTGGCCGACTTGTAAACAAGTAGTCATAACTCATAACAATGAACCTTGATTCTGCTACTCATTAGAACCACCAGAGAATTTCTGAAATGCAGATGTTAAGGTAGAGATTCTGATTCAACTGATCTTACGGTCTTGCAAACATCCCCAAGTGGGATCAGGGGCTGAGATCCAATGAGAACTAGGAATTCAGACCTACATATTTTTAGCTTTATTAATTTATGTTTCATAGTCTAAGTCTTAAACTTTACTAGCCATCAGAATTGCATGAGGAGCTTGTCAAACTCGAATTGATGGGCTCCACTCTGAGTTTGATTCCGTAGGTCTGAGTGAGGCCTGAGACTTTGCATTTATAACAAGTATTGAGGTGATACTGCTGGTCCAGAGACCAGACTTTGAGAGCCTTAATCTAAGGCAATCATTTTGAAAATGAGAAAATTTTAAAGTAATTTATTCTTTACTAGGGGAAATTTTCTTATTTTATTAATTTACATATGTGGAATTTTTTAAGTTTCACATTCTGTGTACTACAAAAACACCAAAATGGAAACAAAGATTAAAGAACTATGGTACACTTTTATTTTATTATAGATGTGAGAAATAAATACAGAGCTTTGAAGAATTTGCTTCAAGTACTTTCTATGTTGATTCTTCTACATTTAAAGAATATTATTCTGATTCAAATAAGGAGGACACCCATGTTTTTAGAACAAGGCATATGCAATGGGAGGGTATACACTATTCTGAAGATTCACTACTGTTCATGACTTAGAAAAACTTGTCCACCATAATCATTGCAGTGGTATGTCCAACCTATGTTTTTTTCTTAAATAAGTCTACAACTTATTACAAACCGCAGTAGTTGGAGCTGGTTGGCTGTCTTATAACTGAGTCAGAATCAAGTACATCTTATTCTGATCGTGCTAATTCATTCTTCTTTTTTTAAAAAAAATTTTATATGTTTTTATTGATTTTTTTAGAGAGAGAAGGGAGAGATACATTGATCAGCTGCCTCCTGCATGCCCCCTACTGAAGACAGGCTGCAACCTGGGCATGTGCTTATACTGGGAATCAAACCAGGACCTCTCAGTCCATGGGACTATGTTCAATCCACTGAGCCACACTGGCTGGGCTAATTCATTATTCTTTATGTGGAATTATTCTTTTTTCAATTCTCTAGAAACCTTGGTTAGTGTACAAAGACTCCCTTTTTCCAGCAAAATATTACCAACCAAAATTTTATTTTATATTTAAGCTTGATGTGTTTCACAAATGCACACAAATCATTTCAAATTTCTTGTTAAAAGTGAAATCTACTTTTTCTTTACTGTGTATGGTTAAATTATATAATATAACTTAGGTCAGAAATTTAATGGCTTTTTAAATATAAAATAACTTTCATTATTTTAAAAAAGTGACTCCTATGATGTAAAGATTCTAATATTACTCTTTGTGCTTAACTCATTAACATTTCTTATGCCAACTGGTGAATAAAACCTTATGGGTATCAAGGAATTTTCATATTAAATAATTTATAAAAAAAATTCAAGTTTTAAAATAGTTGGCATGTTTTGTACAAACCAAGCATTTTATTGCAACAGTATTATTTTTAGCAGTAACAAAATGAAGTCTACTCAAAGGCCAAATGCATAATAATCATTATGGACTTTTATTTCTAAAAATGTACCATTATTAAACATCACTAGAACTATAATAAAAGTAACACCACCAAAATAAAATGAAATGATGCAATTGTGATATTAAGGAACTGACTGACTTCTCAACTAGGAAAAAAAAATCTAGCTAAATAAATGAATTCTGTACTGAGTCTTGAACATGAGAACACTTGGTTTTATTGGACCAAGACCACTAGTCATAGTTTTGTGGTAGGCAGTTAGATAGACATAAGAAGAGCAAGGACGATGGGCCAGTTACAGAAGGTCACCAGGGCAGAACATCCTGGACACCTAGCAATGGAAAAAACTGGTGGAGCAAATATTGGAGATAAGTATTGTTAACCAGGAACTTGCCCCTAAGGCACCTTCTCCACCCCTAGAATGTCTCAGCTCATGCCTCCACTCATGCACCTCAGATTCTCCTGAACTTTCCTGCCCTGGCATTTACATTAGGTAAATCAACCCACAGAGGAGAACAAAGGTGCTGGAGGAAAGCCCCACCTAACGTCCACACAAGGACAGAAGACAACAGGACAGGCTGCAGTAGGTCAGTTTGAGGAAGAAAGCAGTTAACCCCCCTTTGAGGGGTTAAAAGGAGCCCGAGCCCACACCCCAGGGTGGCAATTTGAACCACCTGCTGGAAATTTCTCTTCCAGTATACTTTCTCTTTGCTGGCCTAATAAATCTTCTCTAGTGAGTGTGTCTTGGCTCTGAATTATTTTTCCCACCAGAACTCAAGGACTGAGGTCTACTTTCGCCATTTACAGTTTTGTCCTCTCCTTGTCATTAACTCATAGCACTTTACCAGACTGAAGTGTTCCAGAAATAAGATGACAATTGAATGAGCTTTGGGGAGAATCTTAAAAACTCACAGAAAAAGCCAACTTGACCAAATTCCCATACTCAACAAGCAAAATCACTTGGGGATACCTGTAAGAATCCAGAGTCACAGACCCTTTTCCTGTGTGTTAGGACCCAGAAATCTGAAGTTTTCACAATCACTCATGTTAATTCTGATAACCAACCCAGTTTAAAAACTGGGCCCTGGACCTACTGTATTAAAATAAGCTTTAGCGATTCTCTACTTTGATACATAGAATCAATGAGGGACTCAGTAAAACACTTACCTCCTGAATGTGTAGGTCTGGAGCAAGTCCCAGAATTTCCATTGTTGCAGGTTCCCAGTTTCTATAACCACAGGCTGGATGATGCTGTGCAAACTGAGGCAGATGGTTCACAGGACAATGCTCAGAGAGTGCTGCAAAGTCTCTGCAGAAACCCACACATCTGCCTACTATTGGCTGAAGAACTATAGCATGGCTTTCACGGTTTTTATTTCCTGCAAACCTCAGGCAGGTGCTTCTGATTCGTAGACTCTAAACTGGGAACTCCTGGCACAGATTCTGCCAAATATAGTTGCCAGGCTTCTAGCTGTAACAAGAGGTGGGTGCAGTTAGGAGCGGGTAGGAGTGGAGAGATGAGGTGGGTGCAGGGATGGTGGGGGTGAGAGCTAGAAGAGAGGACATTGTGTTTAATTGCCAACACAAAAGGTAGCACAAATATGCAGATAAATCTTAGCAGTGTGTGTCACAAACTCTGTAAGTCAGTTAATCCCTAACCATACTTAAAGCATAACAAAAATGTCTTTTCTGTCCTGTAAGAAGTATAGTGATGCTGTAACTGCTCCCTAGATCCCCCTTGGGACTGGCACTTCCGAGACGCCTGGAGGGTTGCCAGGAGTGCGGTCTGGTCCACAGCCCTCAGCCCATTTCAGGGGTTGCGTCATTTGTGTGAGTCACCTGACCTAAGGCCACGCCCCCTTCAGGGACAGCCAGCATCCAATGGCCACCTATCTGGAGTCTCCTGCCAAAACTCTGAGGGGTTGTTAAGGACTTTATTGTGATTTCGTAACAACCCACCTTCTCCATCTCCCTAATCTTGTTTTGGTCTAGTCCCTCTCACAGGTGTTGATTCTAAAAGCACAATTGTCAATTCTTCCTGCACTAAAATTTTCATCTCAGAGGATAGTATACTAGTAGATTCTAGTTATTATGGTTAACCAAAATAAATTAGATACACATTATTAACAAGAGAAAAAAATCCTGCCTGAAGAAAACCCTTAGGAAAAAGGATAAATACAAAAACTCATAAAAATTCCATAAGGGGATCAATAAAACATCAAAATATTAAAGTCTATAGCCCTCCCATCTCAACAAACAAAATTGTGAAAACGCAGTGGAAAAATTCAGAATAACAACACAGAGATAAATCATCTGGAAATAAACCTAAAAAGCAAAGTACAGCACATGATATATGTGAAATACCTTTTGAAATTTAAAAATGGAGAACAATTAGGATTAAGGTTTTATACTACCAGTTCTCCAAATGATGTATGAAACTATAGTAATTTTATCAATTAATATTGGATGAGGGAGAGATACAGACATGACAAAATAGAAGAGTCTAAAAATAGGCTCATGAAATATGAAGATTTAGTTCATGATAAAAAGTAGCAATTTATATAAGTGGAGAAAAAAATGAACTGGTCGCGAATAGTTTTGAAACGAGTGACTAACCATTTACAAAACATTAAGTCAGATTCATACCTCATACCACACACTGAAACAAGGCTAGGGCTTAATTTGTGCGTAAGCTTTTGATTTTTATCCTTCTTTTCACCTCCATAACTTTGTTCTCTTTTTCTATGTATTCTGCCTCTCCCTCTCTGTTCCATGAACAATTTAGGCAAACTTAAGTCTTTCCCATCTTAAACAAACAGCCAATAACAACAACAAGATAACTCTTGTAAACCCCCCCGCCCCCCCCCGCCCCCCCGTTTCTTGGAGTTGCCACCATGTGTCTTTCCTCTTGATGAAAGGATGTCCTTCTGTTACTGTCTGTGCTGTTTCCCCTCCAATTACTCTTCTTACAGCAGCCTGCCTTCTGACTCTTGTCTTACATGGGTTCTCTGGAAACAGACTCTGCAATCAGAGAATTATGGACAAAACTTGTTTTCGGAACATGCTCTCAGGAGATGCATTAGTACGGAACTGAAAAGGGCTGGACTAAGCAGATGGAGAAAGGTGACCTACGGAGTGATTCCTGCAGAGGCCTCGGAGAACTTGTGGGGGAGCAATAGAAGTCTTCCCGTTGAAACAAAGTGGCTGATTCTTTAAGTCTCCATATCAGGCAGTCATTGGCCTGGGGGTTTTGTACATTGCAGATGCTCTGAAACTGAGGGCAACTGCCTGTGGTAGATGGCAATTCTTGAGTGAGGAATGTAGTGATTGGCCCTACAGATGGAATCAGGGTGGAGCACCATAGTATTGTTACCGGCGAGAAGAGGAGACCTCAGTTCCGATTCTTGGCTTTTTGAAGGAAAGATTTCAATCAAGAGACAAAGTGCAGGAAAGCAAGCAAGAATGTATTGGCTGCAGCAAAAACACACTTATGACTGAAACAAGGAAGGGCATGGAAGAAGCAACAGGAGAGCCCAGGCTGGGCTGCTCTGGCTCACTGGGAAGTCAGAGAAAAGGGGACCTTGGAGACAGGTTCAGGTGGTGAGCCCCAGTAGAGTTGCTGCTGCCCATTGCTCCCCTGGTTGCAAGTCTCCTGGGATCCCTTAGAGTTTAGGGGATACATGCCTGTGGGGGAAGGAGAGGGGAAAGGGAATGGCACCGTGTGCTCCCTGGAGGGAGAGCTTGCTGGGAACCTTCATTTTCAGTGGGTTTAAAGGCTGGGCAGGTAAGGGAGGTCTTAGGGGAGGATCAATAGAATTTTTATCATCTTTTGTTGATGTACTAAAATGAGATTACTTCTCTTAATTTGTCTGTCCTTGGGTGTGATTGGCAAATGGCACTAATTAGATTTCTACTATCTGTCTCCCAGAGCAGGTTGGAGGAGTTGAGAAGTACAAACCATTTACTCTTAAGTACCCTTGGTTTAGGGAAGATAGGATTTACTAGGTGGCTGCAAACTGTTCTTTAACTATCTTAGTTTCCCTATTCTGCTTGTTCCAGAATTTTCCTAGCTTCTTACTATCCTATAACACCTCCACTACCACCCATTGTAGATTATCCTTTCCATCAGCTAACACTTGTGCTGGTCTAGGCCATTTGCCTGGTCACCATGCTATTCCCAGGCTGTGGCTGCTGACTTTTCTGTATACCATTAAAACTGGGCATGGCAGTGCCAACAGACATCCCAGTGGATTGTCAGAAGACCAAACATATTCCTCCCTCCCCTGCAATGGCTACCAGGTGCCCTGCCTTTTCCTGAAATGAGATCAATCACCCCTGCTGGGATGGGGGCTCATTTCCTCCCTGCTGGTCTCTTGGCATAGGGATCCTGGAATTCTGGGAGACAGTAGTAGTCTAAAGCTCCGAGGTACTGTTACTGGGAGCCAGAATCTCTAAACGTGTAGAATCTAAAGCTATACAAATGTGGATGGAAAATGCAAATCCTCTCCAAGTGGATTATTGGAAGTGATGGTAATCGGAGCCATTTCTACTTTAACTCTTTGGTTCCCAAGCCCCTGACTTCTACCCATGTGGAACACAGCTCCATAAAATAGTAGTTGATTTAGGATGTAAATGACACCCTGGAAGGTGGTGCCATTCTCACAGGGTATCCTCCCCACCCTGGCACCTCAGCTAAGCTTTTGAGACACCAGCCCTTTTTCTATCAGGCTGATTGGCTCTGAGTAGTGCAGTAAAGCTATAGGGCCGGTGGATCCCTGATCTTCTGCAGGGTGGGGACTAGTGGGAGGCAACAGCAGTACCTAGGCTGCGACATTTAAGGAGTCACTCAGTCTCAGGGCTGTGGCACTTATCTTGGGCCACATGTCTTTCTATATAAAAGGCTCTTCAGGTTCCTCTGCCCATCAGAAGGATTTATTCTCACTGATATGTTTCAGGGTAGCCCAGAATTTCCTGTAGTACACAAACATCCATTTTTAGCTTGCGCCTACCATACCAGCTGACCCATCCTTTGATCTTGCTTCTCCTTTTTTCTCCTCTATAAATGCTACAAAGAGCTTTACATGAGGCAGTAGGAGTGAGTTGAGGGAGAAGTGCCATTTAAAAGTGACAGAGGACTGGGGATCCGAGACATATACTTATGCAGCTTACTTATGCTGTGTGGGTCTGTGCATGCTCGACTCCAGATGTACCACTTCCATCTTGCAACAGATTGCCACTGGGCCTTGCACAGCTTATGACTTGGTGATTGCAGCTCATGAGGGAAACTGGTCACCCAGTCACTTGATGGCACAGGATCAGCTGCTCTTTCCTATTGGGCTTGTTGTAAAACCCATCTCATATCACATGAGATTGCACCATATCAATAAATTCTCTTTATTCAACTTTATGTTAGCTCTTCCTTTATCTAGCATCCTCAGGATCCAGTCTTATGCTCATGCCTCTTTCTAGTACATATTATCCCCATCTTGCAGCTCTATTAGTGCACGGTTCCTCTCATCCCTTAGCAGGCTAGGACATCCCCACTGAGCTATGCTTGGATTTGACCCTTAATATAGTAGGAGAAGTAGAAGTGGAGGCTTAAGAGGGCAATCACTGCACTGTGGGGCACCTGCTTCATTCAAGACCTCTGCATAATCTTCAAGCAGAGAACAGCTATTGCTTTCAATAAGAGGGAATGAGTCACATCTTCATGCTCAGTAGTTTTATAGGACTCTGGGAATTCAAGGAGCTCAACAGCACCTACTCTTTTCCTTTTAGGGTTCTACCATGGTACAGAACTTTCACAGCTGAGAATTTAACCTCATTTAAGTTCCCTTATGCCTACAAATAAATGGTGAGTCTCGTCCTCTCCTCTTTCTGCGCTCTCGCTGCCAGAGATTAGGATTTTCATAAAAGATACTAGGGAGACTCTCTGACGCTCAGGTTTTGCTTCTAATTGGTAATCTATCACCTTGAGATCATCTTTATTTTCTCTTCAGTGATGACCAGCACTGTCACCCAGTTTAAGAATGTGTTTTAACCCTTTTCTTACAAGTGCCGGAGACAGCCCATCAGTCAGCATATCCTTCTCCACTGGTGTCTCATCCCACTTCACCAGTGAAATTTTTAGCAATTGCACTATCGCAACATGCCAGGGACTATCTGCACTTCAACTACCACTGGTCATGCGGTTCCACTGCCAGGGAAATTTAGCTACAGACCCAATTTAGAACTCACTTTCTCGGGCCACTCTGGTACTCGCTATCTTAGGTTGGATTTTCTTAAATGAACTCTGATATGAGAAGCTGTGAGTAGAAAACTGATTGATCTCAACCATAATTATGAGAGCCATGGAATTGAGATGGCCCTTCAGAATTACCCCAAACTGAGGCAAGAGGCCTTTGTATTCTCACATTAGGCAGTAGTTGGTCATTGGCTACCCTTAGGGGAGGATAATTTTGAGTAAAGCAGTTTCCTGTGGCTAAGTGCAACTCCCCCACTGAGGGGCACAAGTGAGAAACAATATATGGGGAAGCTGGGGGATGACTGTTTGGGCATTGGCATGGGGATCTGGTTGGAGAACTTCATTGCTCTCTGCTGCTCCACTAAAACTATGCCTGTTAAGTTGTCCAAATCAACTAACTTTTTATATTTTTACTTCACTTTATCATAGCAATAGATTCTGTAGTCATCACTCACTTCTTAAAAAACTCTTACTCTGGCTTCCTTGAAATTACTTCCTTAACACTGGAATCTGTTGGTTTCCCTATCTGGCCACTGCCTCAGTCTCTAAAGAGGGCGGTTCTCTTTCTCTGCCTGTCCCTTAGAAGTTGGCTTTCCTCGAGGTTCTGCCAAAGGCTCCTCTAATCCCCAGCTGGTGTCACTGACTGTCTGAAAAACTGAGACATCGGGGCGGGGATGCTTCTACTCTAAACAGAATAATTTCCTTTTGTGTTTATATTAGGCTTTCTTAGTACATTTTGTTTGTTTGTTTTAAAGACAAGAAAACAAAAGAGTTAAGGCAAACATTTGTATGCTCAATAGACAATGGGCATTTAAGTTATTTCCAATCTTTTGCTATTAAAAACAATGCTGTAATGGGTCACAGTAGATAACAATTTAAGTTTTGGTTGGTAACATCAAATTGCCTGCCATCAAGGCTATGACAGTTTATACTCTCACCCAGAGCATCTGAGAATACCAGCTTCCCCAAACCACTCACAGCATAGTGCATTGTCAAACATTTTTGGTCTCTGACAACATAAAATAAAAATTTGTATGTTATTGTATTTCAACTTTTGAGTGAGGGTGAACATTATTTCAAATTTAAAACATTTATATTTATTTTTTGGTGAATGGTTAATATCATTTGCTTATACTAATTGAGTCATTAGTTTTCTTGTACTGTCCATTTCAGAAACTCTTTTAAAGTTAATTATTCCTGTAATCATCTGTGTTACAATTTTCATTTTACCATTTTATCTTTTATTCTGACCACATGTATGTTTGTGCCTTGTACTTATGTTTTATATTTGTGTAGGTGAGTTTATCATTTTTTTCCTAGTCTCACATAAATTAATTTATATTTTCTTCTAGTACTTCTATGTTTCGTTTCCTACATTTATATTTTTTATCTCTTTAGGATTTTTAAAATAATAAAGACAAGAAAAAAGGATCCTCTTTAGTTTTTTAACATCTATTAAAAATTTTTAACATTTATTGAAAATATCTATTATTTGCTAAATTACATCATATATGCCTTCATCATATTGTAATTAGCATAATTCTAAATCTATTTCTGGAATCTCTATTCTATTCATTAGTCTGCATGACTATTCCTTGCTCCTCATTATCTAACTTATTTTAAAAATATTTAACTGTTTAATAATTCTCATTCTCTCTCACTATCACTCCCATTCACTATAACTGTATATGTATATTATCATATTGACTGACCACTCCTTGTTATGTTTACTTTTCAAAAATTTCTTGGGATCGACAAAATAACTTAATATGCAAAGGTTAATGGAACAATGTTCTGTCTCTGCTGCTGCAACTAGTGCAAACGGAGTAATTAATATTAATTTTCTCCTTCCTTTGTCACCTGCTTTACACTTTTCTCACCATTGGCTAGAACTTCAGTCTAGTTGGCTTCATTAGGGTATGGAGCTCTCAGCTCCTTTGATGCTGCCAGTTTGAATTTATCACTGTTGCCCATTAGACTCATTAGACTCATCAGTAGGCATTAAAAGAGCAAGAGATGCTCCAGTGAACTTGTGGGTTCTAGATATACCCCATTGTTGCCACGCTGTGTTGCAGCAACCCCACCTTATAGTATTCAGGATCCCATCCAATAATATGATAACTTTTTTCTTTGCCTAGTGTTCCATTAAAAAAAAAAAAAAGAAAAAAATTTTAAATTATAGAAAAAGAAATCAGATTTGTGTTTACCAGAGATGGGGTGTCGGGGGGAGGGGAAATCAGAGGAAAGTGTTATCAAAGGAACAAACTCCCAGTTGTAAGTTAAATAAGCACTAGGGTTGTAATGTACAGCATAATGACCACCGTTAATGTTGTGTGGTATATACAAAAGTTGTTAGAGTAAATTCTAAGAGTTGTCATCACAGGAAAAAAAGCCAACTTTTTCTTTTTTAAATGTTTTTACTAATTTGAGAGAGAGAGAAAGGGAGATAGATAGGTAGATAAAAACATCAATGTGAGAGAGAATTGAGGCTGCAACCTGGGCATGTGCCCTGACCAGGAATCCAACTGGGACCTCTGAGTCCATGGGACCACGCCTGGTCCACTGAGCCACACCGACTGGGTGCCAAACTTTTTTATACTTTGTTTTATATCTATATAAGATAGTGGATTAATTAAACATGTCGTGGTAATCATTTCACAAGACATATATAAGTCAAATTATTATGCTGTACCCCTTAAATTTATAGAGTACTCTATGTCAATTACATATATTTCAATAAAACTGGAATGTAAATTAATAGATATATAAACTTTAAACATTCTTTTGAATGCAATCTTTAAGTAGATTATTTTATTTTTTTGTTGATTATTTAGAGAGAGTAAGGGAGAGAGACAGAGAGAGAGAGAGAAATATCGATGTGGAAGAGAAACATTGATCAACTGCCTCCTGCTCACCCCCACGGGGGATCGAGCTGGAAACCCAGAAATCTGCCCTGACCAGGGATCTCAGTCCATGGGATAACGCTCAACCCACTGAGCCACACCAGCAGTACTAAATGCAATTATTTAGGGAAAATATTAATTTATATAAAGTTAATTAACACTGCCCAGCCGGTGTGGCTCAGTAGTTGAGCATTGACTCATGCACCAAGAGGTCGCCGGTTTGATTACCAATCAGGGCACATGCCCAGGTAGTGGGCACGATCCCGAGTGGGGGGCATGCAGGAGGTGGCTAATTGATGTTCTCTCCCATCGATATTTCGATCTCTCTCTTCCTGTCACTTCCTCTCTCTCTAAAAATCAATAAAGGAAAAATATATTTTTTTAAATAAAGTTAATTGACTTACAATCCCCAGAACAGGGGGTGGTGGGGGAGAGATAAACCACAGAACTTATATGCATGTATGCATGAACAATGGACGTGGACAACAAAGCTGGGGACAGGGCTGGGAGGGAGGGGGTGGGGGAAATCAGTAGGGGAAAAAGAAGAAACATCTGTAACAAAAATAAATTAATTAATTAAAAAATAAAAAAATAAAAAATAAAGTTAATTGACATAATGAATCATAAACATCCAACTTTTCAAGGCAACTTTGGTTTTCAGTCCAGCTACCCAAATCTTCCCAGGGCAAAGGAGTACCATGGCCTGGTTACCTGCTTTGAAATATGAGAGCCAGACAGAAAGAGAGCAACATCGTGAGAGCAAAATAAATTATCTCACTCATTTATCCTGCCATATGTGAACACACACACTGACAGACTTTTATAACAGTTCTCTCCCCCAAACTGCTGTACTAATACAGCACACACTGAGTCATCTAGTGTGCCACTCATTGACCTTTTGCATTCCTGTCACCCACATGAGTCAGCAGTGATGATTAATTAGCCCTGGTCAGCTTGCTCCCGTGCTGCGTTGTGTCTTTCAGCCCCTCCATCAGCATGAGCGATTGCACTTTGTGGCCGTGGACTCTGCAGTGCTCTCATCCTCAGTCCCTTCCGGGCCACTGTACCTTCCGTTAGTCACACTTGCACTCCACATGACACACTTCCCCATCTGTGTCTTACTGAAAACATTTCTGCTGCTTGTTCACAAGGTCTTTGCATTGGCCCGTGTTACTCTCATTTCTTTAATTTATAGTCTCCATCACAGTTAATGATCAGGATTACAACATATTTCTGTAATTCTAGCATAATATTTCTAACATCCATTTTGTTGTAGCTATCACAGAAATTTTGAACACGGGACTGAAGATTAGGTTAATACACTTTTATGATTAAAATGAATTTCCTATTTCTTTTGTACATTTGCATACCAGCTGTAGTGATTGTGTGTGTGTGTGTGTGTGTGTGTGTCTAGTGTGTAGTAGAAGCAAAGATTTAATGAAAGACTTGAGACAGCTTCTCAATTGGGTAGGAAAGTTAAATCCCCCAAACTTTAAAATGTCTAAATTAAATACCAGGATTAGCGCTCACCTTACTATAAAATGGGGTGTTCAAATTCCTGTTAGATTCAAAGTGCAAAGGTCAATCTGCATTTTAGAAATGTTTTCTTCTCCCTAAAGTAGTTGTAAACAATCATTTGATCGATTGGACACATTTTCTAAATCAAAGCTACTGATCTAAAAGATTCAGATAGAAAATCAACCTTTTTAAATAAATAGTCTAGCACTGTGCTTGGTACGGTATTCAAAATAGTCTGAGGTCTTTGCATCTCTAATATGTAAAGTTAAATATATGAGAACAAAACCCCACATTTCATAAAGTAGTACATTTTCAGACAAATGCTATAGACAATACACATCCTCAGTTGAAACGTGAGAGAAATCAGAAATTTATTTTGTTTCCTTTCTGCAGTCTCCTGTTGTTGGTACTATAATTAAAACTTAGAACTAGAATCAGGACTGTTTTTAAAAAGAGGTAGCAAAAAAAAAGGGGGGGATTGGGAGAGCAGGGGTAAATGTAGGGGAAAGCAAGAGAAAAAAGCAGGAAAAAAAAAAAAGGAGAAAATGAATATAAAAGCAGGTTAAAGACAATGTCACCAATAAGTGACATGCTGCTGAATCACACTGAAGACACAGACCCCAGGATGCCCTGTGAAACCGGAGAGAACTTGAAGTTTCAGATGGAAATCAAATTCATGTGAGTGCATTACTTAACTTACCTTAGTCCCATTTTCTTTTTTTCTTTTTGTAAAGAAACAGTCTGACCCCATTGATCACCAAGATTTCTTTTTGCTTTAAAATACAAAAATTCTATGAAAGGTCACACTCTGAGCCAGGTGGCAGCTGGGCAATGCAAGTCTGTGTTTACATTCCAAACATGTTTCAGAAGCACCCTGCAGAGTTTGAAAAGGCCCCTGAATTTGTCCATCAAAATTTCTTAAATATGAGCTGCTCTTTAGTCTTTGTAAAAGGGCTCTTTTCTCCTTTTGTAAGAGACCTCTGTCTAAAAAAGCCATCTGGGAAATATTCACCTCAAGTTTTCTGTAGGGTGGAAACACTGTTGAACTGCCTAGAATGAGGACAAATCCATCCAATGGTTAGTAACTGCCATCAAATCCCTGAATCATTTTCAGCTTGGGAAGACATGCGTTGGGACGGGTCCCAATCAGTTTGTCTGTTTCAGTTGAACTCCAGAGTGAATTAGAGCTTACGCCAATTCTTAATAAACACACCAGATTTTAGCATCTGGAAGGAAGCTGATCCAAAACAAATTATATGATCCATAGAGTATGTAGGTCTGGTGTGGTCATCCGATTCCTGCAGTGACCATACTCCGGGTGAGTGGGGCGAACTTTTAACCCAGCAACTGACAATTTAGTAAACAACAGCTGCACAGCCCTCTCACCAGTGGAACGATAAAAAACGCAAATAAAGTGAATTATGTTTCCAGTGGCATTAGCACTTCAACAATGACTATTTCTTTGAGTCTGCAGAAAATAGGACAGTCTGCACCAATCACACGATTCAGCTCTTCTTTTGGAGATAAACCATACCTTAGCGAGGCAGAGAGAATTAATGCCTTTCCTTCTTCAGCCCAACTGGCTATTTGATTTTATCTTCAGTTCTATTTAGAATCTTTTCTAAGGAAAGGAACAATCTGTCTTGGATGATTTTCTTAACAACGTGGCTTATACCACATTTTATGACTCATTAAAATGGGACAGAAAAGTGAATAATGGTGTTACAAATTAATACACTCCCATTTGGATCCCACGGGACTTGACTCAGCAGGGTGTGCCCTAATCCCGTAGCCCTCCCAAGCACTTTTAGGTGGTTATTGATTGAATCTACAGATTCAGTTACAGGGAATGACAGTATGTGGTCAGTCTCTTAATTACTTAATGCAGTCACTGGGTCATGACAATATGCCCATTAAAACAGGCAGTGTAAATTTAGCTGGAATGAGCCTGGTTCAGGCAATTTTTATAAAAGCTGCTCTACCCATTTGGGAGGTATCTCAAATTCAGTTAGGCAAAGTGTTTCCGTGAAAATTATGCATTATCTTAAAATCCATCTGGTGATGTTATCTGTTGACCAAAGGAAAACATTAAATTGATAGCTGCACCGTAAATGTCTGCATGTTGGAGTGTGGATGCAGAGGGTAGTATTTTGTCCTGCAGCAAACCCCTTTTAAAACTGGAATAAATAGGAAAGGATGATGTCTAATTACTAATTAGAATCCAGTGGATTCTTAAGAACTCCCATTTTGTCCTAAACATCACTGAGGCACATCTAAATGCTAGATACAAACATGATGTAATCTTCAAGATATGAAATCAATTAAACTGCATTATATCATTTGTTAGCTTTTTTCTCTTTTTAATACTTCATTATTTTATAAAATAATTTTACTTGTCATTTTTGTGTGTGTGTTTTGTTTTTGTTTTTGGTTGGAGCTGATTTGCTGTTTGGTCCAAAAACATTGCAAGAAAGAAGCCAACAGTGAAGATTTGGGAGAAACCCTTGACCTCAGGCTCTCAATGGGAAAAAAAGTTCTTCATTTCTAAGATTTTTTCCCCCCCAAGATTACTAAACATGCCATGATTAATTGAATGTTATGTGTATTTTCTTATTGATTGATCATTTTGTGCTAGTTGATCATACATGCATTTCTACTAGGTCTTTAGCTTAAAATGTCTTGTGTTTTTTGAATGATAGAGACTCAGAGCCCAGAATAAAAGTGCTGTGCTGTATGTCATTCAATACCCTGTCCAGTGCTTTTATAGTCTTATTAGTCTAGCAGTTACAAGGTATAATACACTCTATTACCACAGTTATAGTTCATATTGATTCTGTGGTATGTAAGGGAGATAAAAGGAGGGGAGGTGTCTATATGTTGCCTCTCTCAGAATTCTGTTGTTCACCCTTCTTCTGACTTAATTCTGGAAGGCTTCTTCACAGCTATTTCACAGCATTAGTGTTAGAAATACAGAAATTTCCTTAAAATAGCCATAATTAAGGAAATAGTGTCTTAAAAAACCACAGCTGATTACCATAAAGATCTACTTTATCAATACCCTTTTTTAATTAAAAAGTTATAAATGTATTGTCCTTTTTGAAGTTAATTTTTATGTTCCCTTTCTTTTGTAATTCAACACCTATTTTTTAAAAAATTGACTATTGCCCAGGCCATGTGGCTCAGTTGGTTGGAGCATTGTCTCAAACACCAAAAGTTTGCAGGTTTAATTCCTGGTCGGGGAACATTGTGAGTTTGATCCCCAGTCAGGGCATGTACGGGAGTGAGGCAGTGGTCAATGTTTTTCTCTCTCCTTTTCTCTCTCTCTCTCTAAAAATCAATATAAACATATCCTCTGATGAGGATTAAAAAAATAATAATAATTTACTATAACTATAAAGGACCAAACATATTTAGAACACTGACTTATAATCTAATGTCTGGGGAGCAAATCCAAAATTAACTATGAGACAAAGAAAAATGCAATAGAAGATTTCACAGAGACACAAAATTCAATAGAAGATAATAGAGTCAACATTGTCTCTCCTTTGTAATTGTCCTTGAGTAATGTTATCCTCCCTGTATCTTCAGCTACCTTTTTGTGGAAAGTCTCTCAATGTTTCCCAGTGCCAGTGCTGGATGCAATCATGTGAATCTCTTCTCAGTTTAGTATGTGGGGACTTCGTACTGGTAACCATGATGGTCAGGGGTGGGGAACCTTCTTTCTACCAAGGGCTATGTGGATATTTATAACATCATTTGCAGGCCATAAAAAATTACCAACTTAAAAATTAGTCTTCTATATCTGGTCTAGTTAATTTGGTGAGGTGTGTGATGTTAGCTGTTGTTGATTTTGAGTGTCTTCTATGGTCCACGGCTGGGCATTGCCCACCCCTGAACCGTGAAAATGAGCATCTGGGCCCTGGCTGGCTAGTTCATTTGGTTAGAGTATTGTCCTGATATGCAAGGTTGCAGGTTTGATCCCAGTCAGGGCATATATAAGAATCAACTAATGAATGCACAAATAAGTGGAATAACATAGGGGTGCATATACTCTTCCGGGTCAGTGTTTCCGGTTTCTTAGGATATATTCCCAGAAGTGGGATCACTGGGTCAAATGGCAGTTACAGTTTTAATTTTTTGAGGAAACACCATAGTGGCTGCTCTAGTCTGCATTCCCACCAGCAGTGTACTAGAGTCCCCTTTTCTCCACACCCTCACCAGCATTTGTTTGTTTCGTTGATGGCAGCCCTTCTGGCATGTGTGAGTTGATAGCTCATAGTTGTTTTAATTTACATCTCTCTGATGATTAATGATATTGAGCATTTTTTTATATGTCTCTTGGTCATTTGTATGTCCTGTTTGAAGAAGTGTCTATTCAGATCCTCTGCTCATTTTTTAATTGGATTGTTTGTCTTCTTTTTGTTGAGCTATATAAGTACTTTATTTATTTTGGAAATTAAACCTTTATCTGATGTATCATCAGCAAATATGTTCTCCTATACAGTGGGTTCCTTTTTCATTTTCATGCTGGTTTCTTTTGCAGGAGCTTTTTAGTTTGATGTAGTTCCATTTATTGATTTTTTTTTCTTTGTTTCTCTTGCCCTAGGCAATGTATCGGTGAAAATTCTGCTACGTGCAATGTTTAGATTTTGCTGCTTATATTTTCTTTTAGGATTTTTATGGTTTTATGAGTTACATTTAAGTCTTTTATCTTTTTCCAGTTTATTCTTGTGTATGGTGTTAAGTTGGTGGTCAAGTTTCTTTGCATGTAGCTGTCCAATTTTCGCAACATCCTTTATTGAGGAGACTGTCTTTTCCTCATTGTATGCTCTTGTCTCCTTTGTCAAATATTAATTGAGCACAATGTCTTGGGTTGATTTCTGGGTTCTCTGTTCTATTTCATTGATCTATATGCCTAGTCTTGTGCCAGTACCAATACGAAAGAATATACGCACCCCTATATTCATAGCAGTGCTATTTATAAAAGCTAAAATCTGGAAACAGCCCAAGTGTCCATCAGTAGATGAGTGGATAAAAAAGCTGTGGTACATTTACGCAACAGAATACTATGCAGTTATAAGAAAGAAGGATCTCTTATACTTTGAGACAACATGGAGGGACCTTGGAGTGTATTATGCTGAGCAAAATAAGCCAGTCAGAAAAAGACAGGTATCATATGATCTCACTTATATGTGCAATCTAATAAACAAAATAAATTGACAAACAAAATATGTCTAGAGGTGTGGAAGTAGGGAACAGACTGACAAACCTCAGAGGGCTTCAAGGGGGGTAAGTGGGACAGGAAGAGATAAACCAAAGAATTTATATGCATATATGCATAACCAATGGACACAGACAACAATGCAGTGAAGGTGGAAGAGGGTGGGTATCAGGGAGGTAGGGAGAAGGGTGTCAATGAGGGGAAAATGAGGGACATCTGTAATAAAAACAAATGAATTAATTGATTTAAAAAATTAGTGGAACAACCAATCAATGTTTCTATCTCTAAAATCAATTAAAAAATGAACAGATGTTATACATCAGGGTTTTTTTTGTTTTTCCTGTATAGCCAGTTTTTAAACTTTGGCCAGTAAATCACAGTCTTAACCTTATACTGATTCAGGTTAAGTCTTGGTGAAAATAATTTTAACTTTTTTTCTCAGTGTTTTTAAAGTAAGTACACAGAAAATCATATTAATTTAATGAGTTATTGCTATAAAATGTATACAAAAGAAACCCAGCTAGTGTGGCTTAGTGGACTGAATATCATCCCATGGACTGAGAGGTCCCAGTTGGATTCCTGGTCAGGGCACAGGCCCGGATTGTGGGCTCCAACCCCAGTAGGGGTGTGCAAGAGGCAGCCAATCAATGTTTCTTTCTCATATGGACGTTTCTATCTGTCTCTCTAAAATATCAATAAAAAACATATTTTTAAAAAGTATACAAAATTAAATTCTTCGCATATTACTACAAAACAACAACAGGTAATTGTATGCAAAGATAAAATGTATACTTTTCAAGTCTGCTTCAACTCTCCCAATTGAAGACTCTTCCTAGGTGTTATGAAAAAAAGGAACATTGGTCTTATTGTAAAAAATACAAAGAAAAAAAAATTCTCTCTTCTTCCAAATTCTACTTTCATTTTCCAACCTTTAATTTAAAGAGTGAAATAAGTTTTGCCACTCAAAGTATGATTGATAGACCATCTCCTAGGTGCTTGTTAAAAATTTCGTTTCCACATTAGTCCTAGACCGATTCAATGAAAATCTACCTTTTTACAAGGTTCAGAGTGATTAATAGACACGTCGAAGTTTGAGAAGCAGTGGAATTGAGGAGCTAGGGGCATGGAAGAGGTAGAGAAAGAAAGGAAGGAGCTTGGGAGGAGGGTTAGTACAGAGGTGCCTATTCAGTTGTCAGGCCATGTGTGGGATTCCCTGAAAAGTCACAACAGAGGAAAAACTTGGGATTTTTTAAAGTTATTTTTCTTTTTAATTTGTTTTTTTCTTTATTGATTTTTGAGAGAAAGGAAGGGAGAGAGAGAGATAGAAACATCGATGAAAGAGAATATCCATTGGCTACCTCCTGCTTACCCCCCACCCCCCATCTGAGGATTGGGTACACAACCTGGACATGTGCCCTAACCAGGAATCAAACTGGTGACCTCTTGGTGCCTGGGTCGATGCTCAATCACTGAGCCACGGCAGCTGGGCAAACTTGGGATTTTTCAATGACTCTTTTTCGGATGACTTATCTATCTATCCTCTATTCCTGTGGTTGATTGTCTCACACCCAGCACCAGTTTAAAAAGACAGTGATGCTGACAAGATGATTTTCAATTACTGCTGAGAAAATTAGAGAAAGTTGTCATTGTGACCCTGAGGGTGAAGCTCTTCATTTTTTCACCTTGTAGAAAATGCGAAGTAAGGAAAAGCATATTCGCCTTTCATTTTTGGCACCATTTTACACCAAGGCCATGTGTAGCTGAGCACAGCCAAATGAGACTGACCAACTGAACAGTGCAACTGAACAGCAGCCAGGCAAGAAATTGGAATCTAAGCTACTCAAGCTCTTACTTATTTGATGCTGACAGGCAGATGTTTTCGGTCTTGTGTGTACTTTTCTGCACTGTATAACTGTATCTCTAAGTCACTTATGTATATGAAAAACAAAAAAACAAAACACTGCATTGAGGAATAGAAGACCTGGCTTGGTTACAAAATGTGTGACCTCTTTATGGGTCTCACTTGTATCATCTGTGAAATGGTTGTGTGGAACTGCTGTTGGGACCACCCTGGTTTTTCCACCTGTCCTTACACTTTTCACCCCAGAGTAATCTGACCTGTAAGAGCCATTTATTGACCAAAAAGATTTCTCTGGCTCCAGCTGTTTCAGTGTGTCCTAGCAATGTATTCTCTTTGTCTTCGGGGTGCTTAAGGCCTACATTTGTTACATTTGTCGGAAAGATTTTCTGAACTAAATTGTGCACAAACTTTGTGAATAATTCTAAACATGAGAGGTATTTTAACCTAATCTTAAGCATTGATGCTTCTTGTGATAAAAGTGATGTCATGATACATTGTAATTGTTGGTACAACTGGTAGTTATTAGAAATTCTGTTATGGTGAAATCATATTATCTGCAGAGGCAAACATCTATAAATAGGAAGACAAAGCTGGAAGCCCCTTTTATAGCTATTACTCTAATATTTCCTACCAAAAATTATCAGCAACATTACAGATTGCTTGAGTTTCCATAGAGCACCTACGGAGACTCATAGTTTAATAGGACATTCTCATTTAGAATATTCAACCTATTAACTCTCTTACTAATATTAAGTTTTTAAATGTTATTATGCTTTGGTTTTATCATCTGTAAAAAGGTAAATAATGGTACATAGTTCCTAGGTTTGAAAATAAGAATTAAACTAGATTATGTATATGAACAACAATGCCTGGCAATTAGTCAACACCCCATTAGTGTGTGCTATATTGTAATTATTATCAATTTAATTGTTATTACTATTACTTCTTTTAAAAAACCTAAAGCACAAAGTTGGCAATATTTCAAATCATTTGATAATTATTCCATTAGCCCAATCCAGATATCAAGGGCCTTCTGTGTTTTGACACATATGTGTCAAATATGTGTCACATATTACATATGTGTAATAAAAACCTAGTCTAGGTGTGCTGCATTATTGAGAGAAGGTAAATATTTATTATTCTTCCACCACTATAAATGTATTGACTCCTAATGGTACCTTCCCACTTCAAATTTGTTTGAGAAGCAACCAGGATATTCATCAGCCAATTAAAGTAAGTGTTTGTCTTTTATTTCTCCCTTCTTAAATATACTCTTCTCAAAAACAAAGGGCAGACTGAATTTATTTCATTATTCACTCCATTCTCTGGCACATACATCTAACTTTGTCTTTGCTCTTCCATAACGTCTACTCTCAGCATCCATCAGTAGATTCCTTCCTGTGCATTTGTCATGTTCCCACCTATAAACCTACAGAAATGTCCTCCTTCCTCCATGTTAACCTTTGTGAATCCCATGCTTCACAGTCCATTCCAAGACCCGCCTGCAGTTTGGCACCTTCCCTGATTACTACAGTGAGGTCTCCATTCTCTCATTACTCTTTGGGAGGTATAGGACGAAAAGTAACTGTGGTTTTCCATCCTATCTAGCAACCTGTTATCCGTGGAAACTCTAAGCATGGTTTTCATATAGAAAATGTGTAGTACAGTGCATACCAAGTAGGTGGTGCTGTGGGAATTAGATGAACTAGTGAATAAAGAGGACTTACATGACTGATGGAACACTAGTAGAACAAAGTAGACAAAGTCGACAAAGTCGTGTCCTCTTATTGCCCTTGTAATATGGGATAAACTATTTGACTATTTTGTGTCATCTTTTGTTAACACATGCTTTATATTTGTCTTCGTTTTCCCTTGGAGAATTGAGATGGTGCTTCTCAATTCTTATATGGAGATAGATGATATATTTTAAATTGTTTATTGATAAGTTTTAGTGAGTATTCTACTCCTCATAATGCTATAGATTATCAAACCAATAACTGTTTATGTTCTGAAATCTGTATTATAGTGCATAGTATTAACTCCGTATTCATTAGATACGAGACTTTAAAAGGATTTGCTACATACTATAAAAAAGGTAAGGACTCACATGTTTATTAAGCACATATATATATGATCAGCAATATCTTAGATGTTGTATCTCACATTGTATCTGGCAAGAGACAAAACAACAGATTAAATGCAATAAAGAGGGTGAATGCTATAATATAGTGTGGACAAGCAAGGAGGCATAAACCAACCTAGGAGTAGAAGAAATCCTAACAAAGTTGTGCTTTCTTCTAAATGAAAGTATTTCAAAGAAGCCCGCAAGAGGGTTTTCATGAGTTCTCCTGACGAAGTAAAAAAAGGAGAAACAAGTGCTATCTTTGAAGATGTTAAGCACTCCCCCTGCTGTTCTCTGGTGTAAATACTTTTTTTTTTTTTTTTTTTTTTGAGAGAGACAGAGAAATGTATTTCACTGTAAAGCTTAGCATGTTCCAGCACCGGACACGGCCTGGAGTTGAAGCAGCAAGGACGGGCAGGTGACCCCCGCGGAGCCTCACATGGCAAAGAGGATGAGGGCAGGGACCATCGACAGAAGAGCCTGGGCCTCAGACAAGGCAAACCTCGGGGTAGCATAGGAGAAGAGCTGCTGCCTGAGAGAGGGGTCCTGGCATAGCCAAGGATCAAACTAGCAGACGCTGTTTCAATTCCAGACTCTGAACCAGCCACACCCACAGCGCAATCCGGGCATCACCGCACCGGGCCCGGTGGCCACGTCCCAGGAGAGAGCACGGGTCTGGACCCGGTCGCCGTCCCAGGAGACAGCACGGGTCTGGACCGGGTCGGCCGTCCCAGGAGAGAGCACGGGTCTGGACCCGGTCGGCCGCCCCAGGAGAGAGCACGGGTCTGGACCCGGTGGGCCGCCCCAGGAGAGAGCACGGGTCTGGACCCGGTCGCCGTCCCAGGAGAGAGCACGGGTCTGGACCGGGTCTGCCGCCCCAGGAGAGAGCACGGGTCTGGACCCGGTCGCCGTCCCAGGAGAGAGCACGGGTCTGGACCGGGTCGGCCGTCCCAGGAGACAGCACGGGTCTGGACCGGGTCGGCCGTCCCAGGAGACAGCACGGGTCTGGACCCAGTCGCCGTCCCAGGAGACAGCACGGGTCTGGACCCGGTCGCCGTCCCAGGAGACAGCACGGGTCTGGACCCGGTCGCCGTCCCAGGAGACAGCACGGGTCTGGACCGGGTCGGCCGTCCCAGGAGACAGCACGGGTCTGGACCCGGTCGCCGTCCCAGGAGACAGCACGGGTCTGGACCGGGTCGGCCGTCCCAGGAGACAGCACGGGTCTGGACCCGGTCGCCGCCCCAGGAGACAGCACGGGTCTGGACCGGGTCGGCCGTCCCAGGAGAGAGCACGGGTCTGGACCGGGTCGGCCGTCCCAGGAGACAGCACGGGTCTGGACCCGGTCGCCGTCCCAGGAGACAGCACGGGTCTGGACCCGGTCGCCGTCCCAGGAGACAGCACGGGTCTGGACCCGGTCGGCCGTCCCAGGAGAGAGCACGGGTCTGGACCTGGTGGGCCGCCCCAGGAGAGAGCACGGGTCTGGACCCGGTCGCCGTCCCAGGAGAGAGCACGGGTCTGGACCGGGTCTGCCGTCCCAGGAGAGAGCACGGGTCTGGACCCGGTCGCCGTCCCAGGAGAGAGCACGGGTCTGGACCGGGTCTGCCGCCCCAGGAGAGAGCACGGGTCTGGACCCGGTGGGCCGTCCCAGGAGACAGCACGGGTCTGGACCGGGTCGGCCGTCCCAGGAGACAGCACGGGTCTGGACCCGGTGGGCCGTCCCAGGAGACAGCACGGGTCTGGACCGGGTCGGCCGTCCCAGGAGACAGCACGGGTCTGGACCCGGTCGCCGTCCCAGGAGACAGCACGGGTCTGGACCCGGTCGCCGTCCCAGGAGAGAGCACGGGTCTGGACCGGGTCTGCCGTCCCAGGAGACAGCACGGGTCTGGACCCGGTGGGCCGTCCCAGGAGACAGCACGGGTCTGGACCGGGTCGGCCGTCCCAGGAGACAGCACGGGTCTGGACCCGGTCGCCGTCCCAGGAGACAGCACGGGTCTGGACCCGGTCGCCGTCCCAGGAGACAGCACGGGTCTGGACCCGGTCGCCGTCCCAGGAGAGAGCACGGGTCTGGACCGGGTCTGCCGTCCCAGGAGACAGCACGGGTCTGGACCCGGTGGGCCGTCCCAGGAGACAGCACGGGTCTGGACCGGGTCGGCCGTCCCAGGAGACAGCACGGGTCTGGACCCGGTCGCCGTCCCAGGAGACAGCACGGGTCTGGACCCGGTCGCCGTCCCAGGAGAGAGCACGGGTCTGGACCGGGTCGGCCGTCCCAGGAGACAGCACGGGTCTGGACCCGGTGGGCCGTCCCAGGAGAGAGCACGGGTCTGGACCGGGTCGGCCGTCCCAGGAGACAGCACGGGTCTGGACCCGGTGGGCCGTCCCAGGAGAGAGCACGGGTCTGGACCGGGTCGGCCGTCCCAGGAGACAGCACGGGTCTGGACCCGGTGGGCCGTCCCAGGAGAGAGCACGGGTCTGGACCCGGTCGCCGTCCGGAGGGGAGCTGCGCGGGAAGGCTGGCGGTTTGGGTAGTGACAGTGGTGACGATGGTGCAGGATAATGCTCTTTAGGGAGAGGTAAAGAAACGAAGAAGTTGTATATCCCTTCTTTTCTTCCTCAAATGCATCTTTCATTATCCAGTATGATTCTGTTTCTGAGAGGGAACCTGGATTTACCTCTATATTCAAAGCCTCAGTTCCTGCTAAAGGGAGCCAGTCCAGTGACCATCTTTCTAGAAACACTTAATTTCCCCATTTCTTAGACAGAGAGAACCAGTAAACTGGGGGACGGTCTGTTGTGAGGAGTGTATTAGTCCCCGGTTTACTGCTTCCGTGTTGACCCTGGTGCCCTAATTAAAGATTTGAGTTCCTATGTCAACTGCATTGTAACTCTATCTTTCTGACAAAGGATGTTTCCCTGCACACTCGTTCTCTATGCTGTCCTCCTCCTCTTAGACGGCCTGTTTCAAGTGCCAGATGAAAGCATCTCTTCCCTAGTAAATTAAATCAGGATCAAGTAACAGGGCCATGAAGGCAGCTGGTCTTTGCAAATAACTGGCCCCTTAGCCATGTCGCATTGTATTTGCAGTACAGTTATTTATGGTGGACTCTCTTCCACAAAGGCTGCTTGCACCTCAGTTATTTACAGCCACGGTCCACGGGACCCCAGCCTGTCTTAAAGCACCCACTCTACATTGTCTTGAACGGCCCTTGGATTTTCACCCGTGACTGTTTTGGTTCTCAGCATTGAAGCTGAAGCCACTCTTCCTCTGAATATTACTGGGTAGTAAACCTGTCCTGACGGTTTCTGCAGAGGCTAGCTCCAGGGCCACCTCCAGGGCTCTTTCAAGCTGCTGCTTTTCCTGCTGGTGCACATCACCTCAATGAGTCTTCCCCAGGCTCGGAGGATGAGGACTCTCTCAGATCACCCCTTCCACCTATTTCCAAAGTACACTTCAGGAGGGAGCTCTTACCAGTTGATTATACCTCCATGTGAATGGAAGTCAATACTTAAATATACTACAGTTATAGATACTTTTTAAAATGTGTCTTGGACTCTTAGTTGATCTTTCTATTTTGTTTGTTTGTTTGCATCCTGGCTCTCAGAGGCCCTCGGAAAACAGCGAGGAATAGTATGTTTTGAATGCAACTCACTCATATGACAATCATTTGCCACCAATGGCTTTTAATAACCCTGAGAATCAAAGCTAGATTTCTGACCTGGACATCAGGATCCAGGACCCTAGATTCTCTGCCTTTGGATCCCATCTCCTACATGTCTTCTTTCTCCCGTCTCACATAGATCCAGCCACGCATATTTTCTTTTCTTTTCCTCAAGTCAGCCAGAAATGGTTTTATGCTAAGGCCTTCTACTGACTTCTTCCTCTTCCCTGAATGCACGTTTCCCTATGCATGATCATGGTTTCCTTACCTCTCTTTAATGTTCTTCACAGCATGTATCTCGCCTAACCTATTACATGACTATTTTCTTGTTTGTTTCTTCTCTTTCTGTCTATAAAGTAGCCTTCACAACAGCAGGGACGTTGCTTTTGTTTCCTGGTATAACCTCGACACCTAAAATATGGCCAGGCGTATTGTAAGTGCTCAAGAAATATTTAATGTAAAAATTAATAAATGGTATTTCCAGCAGCAAAGTCATAGTGATAAAATAGCCAATATTGTCTGATACTCATTTCACATTAGGTAAGTTTAAAACACTTGACCTGAATTATCTCAATCTTGACAGTTACATGAGATAGATATTATCATAATGATCTTGCACCTGATAAGCTAGATAGTAGTAAATGAGAAAGTAAAATCTAGGCATTCTGACTCCATGACCTGAACTAGATGCTACCTAGTGTCCTGTAAATCATATTACAAAGGCTGCTGTATGTGAATATTCTAATAGTGGGTATTCTTTAGTGAGACTCTCAATAATTAAATATGAAAGACGCTTAAAGTTTGGAGCTACACTCTGTATATCATGCTTTGGGGCCTTTAGAAAGTCATATAACTCAGGGCAAGTCTCTAAATGCATCAGACTCAGTTTTGTCATTTACAAAACAGATGAATACCGTCTACTTCAGCAGATCCTGGGAAGGAAGTAGATATTATGTATAGTGTGCATATATACAGGAAGGCTCACAGAAACCGAGACAATAAATGGTTGTTTGTATGAGGATGATGACGATGGTGGCTCTAATGGTGCTGTAACTGTTGATGCCGTGATTGGCCTGGCACAGGTTAGCTTCCCAGACGGAATAAATGCAGACGTGTTCACCATGCCTGGAGGGTTGTTTGCCAGGACAGAACTGACAGGAGGCTGCAGCCTGGAGATATCGAAGAGTCTCATGAAAAAGGTAAAGTCTGTAACACTGTGCATGACAGCTACCCTCCAGGATAAACACATCTAAGCTCCAGGAGAGACAGCTTCTCACATCCAAAGTTACCAAGTGAATAAAAAATAATTCAATTTGAGGAAAGAAAGAGCCTGCTATTGATTTGGAAAAATAAAAGTTTAGAGCTAAAAATGAAGACCCACAAGGTACATAATGTTCTAATGACCATCAGACTGGCTGGGGGCCAGTGGCAGGAAGATAAGAAAATTGGAGCAATAATAAAGATAAACTTCCTGAATCTTCTGAACAAAGCAGAAGAGTTAATTTTTTTTGTTTGTTTATCTTCACCCAAGGACATTTTTTTTTTCTATTTTTTTGTTCAGACAGAGCGGGAAGGAGAGAGAGGAAGAGAGAGAGAGAGACATGAAAGGGACGCATCGAGTGGCTGCCACCTGCATGACCCAACCAGGGCCGGGGACAAACTGCAACCAAGGTACGAACTGTTAGTGGGAACTGAACCTGGGTCTCTCTGGACCACAGGCTGACGCTCTAACCGCTGAGACAAACTGGCCAGAGCAGAAGAGTTTTATAATAGCATATAATATGAGCGGAAACTGAACCAATAATATCTTAATTATGTGGCAGAAATGATATAAACATTTTATATGCAAATATGATTCCAACCCTTACAACAATACTTTGAGGTGAAAACCATTATTGTCCTCGTTTTTCAGATGAGGCACACAATAGGTACTGAGAAGCTAAGTAACTTTCCCAAGGCCACTCAGTGAGCAGGTGGCTTCTGGGAGTCTGTATCACAAGAAATTATCCTGGAAAAACCATGGAGGTGGCTCCACTGAGCCAGAGAACACATCAAAGACATGATTAGAAACATCGTTACAAGTATTGAAAAGAATAATGATTCTCAAACATTTCTTTAAATAAAATTGTAAGAGAGCAAAAACAAATTGTCGCCTGATTAATTGGAATAAATTTTGACAATAAGGATATGACACATTCTTCAAAAAGTGCTTCAATATTTGAAAAGCAGCCTACAATAAAATTGTTTTCATTCTCATCTAATTATGCAAGCACTTTATTAGAAATGACATTTTTGTTGAACCTTGTTTCACTCTCTGAATTAAGATTCATCTGCAGGTGATTTAATTAATGGAAGAAAAAAAAGCTCCATCTACCTCAGTACATGAATTTTTATTTAAGATTTTACTTTTTATGTTTAGTGATTTTCAAAATTTGGTATATATTTATGGTCTTTGGCCAAATTATGGTGATTTATAATTTTAATTTAGTCCAAAAGAAAAATATTAATACCTACAGTCTGACAGTTATGAGATATTTTATTTATGTTTTGATGGCTTACTTTTTATTGTTTTGTTTTTTTAAATCTTTATAGTTGAGAGTATTATAGATGTTCCTATTTTTCCCCCATTGCCTCTCTCCACCTGGTTCCCGCCTCATACCAGGCTTTCACCACAATATCGCCTGTGGTTATGTATTATGCATACATCTATATAAATTCTTTGGTTAGTCTCTGCTGTCCCCTCCCCACCCCATCCCACCTTCCCTTTCAGATCTGTCAGTTTGTGCCATGCTTCCATGCCTCTGGACATATTTTGTTTGTCGATTTATTTTGTTCATTATATTGCACATGTAAGTGAGATCATGTGATGCCTGTCTTTCTCGGACTGGCTTATTTCACTTAGCTTAATACTCTTCAAGTCCCTCCATGCTGTCTCCAAGGATAAGAGATCCTTCTTTCTTACAGCTGCATAGTATTCCACTGTGTATATGTACCACAGCTTTTTTACCCATTCATCCACTGATAGACACTTGGACTGTTTCTGGATCCTAGCTATTGTAAATAGTGCTGCTATGAACATAGGAGTGCATATATTCTTTCTGATTGGTGTTTCAGGATTCTTAGGATATATTCCTAGAATTGGAATCACTGGGTCAAAGGAGTTTGAATTTTAATTTTTTGAGGAAACCCCATATTGTTTTCTACAGTGGAAGCACCAGTCTGCATTCCCACCAGCAGTATACTAGAGTCCCCTTTTCTCCACATCCTCACCAGAATGTGTTGTTTACTGATTTATTTATGGTAGCCCATCTGGCAGGTGTGAGGTAACACCTCATTGTGTTTTAATTTGCATGTCTCTGATGATTAGTGACTGAGCACTTATGAGATATTTTATTATTATTATTTTTTTTATCTATCACTCAATCATCTCATCAATCAGCCAACAACTCACCCACTTACTACATCTTCATCTGTCTTTTCTCCTCTCATCCAAGAGCCAACCACTCACTTACTCATTACATCTTCATCCCCTTCTATCCTCTCATCAATCAGCCAACCATCACCCAGTCACTACTTCATCCAACCTTCCATCCTCTCATTCAAGAGTCAACCACTCACCCACATACTACTTCTTCATCTACCCTTCCATCCTTCCATCTTCTCATCCATCAGCCAAACACTGATGGACACTCACATCTTCATCCATCCCTCCAACATCTCATGCATCAGGCAACCATTCATGCACTCATTCACATCTTCATCCACCCTATCATTTTTCCATCCTCTCATCAATTAGCCAAGCATTGACCACTCACTATATCTTCACCCATCCCTCCATTTTCTCATCCATCAATGAATCATTCATTCACTCACTAGACACTCATCCATCTTTTCATCCTCTCATCCATCAGCCAACTATTTACCCACACACTACATCTACATACATTCATCCATCTGCCAACCACCCAATCATCATTCAGATCTTATTTATATTTGCATACTACCATTATTTCATCTATCAGCAAATCATTCATTCAGTCACAACACCTTCATGTTCCTTCCATCCTCTCTTTTATCAACCAACCACTCACCCACTCATTCAAATCTTTGTCCACCTCTCCAACCTCTCATGCATTAGCCCTCAGATATTTTAAATGAAAACTAAGTGAATATACATATTTTTCTTGGAGAATTGTGTATGAGAGAAATCAATGTCTTTAAATATAAAACTTATTATATTGTGATAAAATTATATAGAGCAAGTAGAATAGACATATGAATAGGAGAAATAGGGATAATATAAAATTTCTTAATGTTAAATAAGAACTTGTTATTTATTAATTAAAAATATAGTAGTGGGTATCAAATTCATATATTTTGATTCCATTGCTGTCAATGTATAAAGCAAAAATAATAAATAATATATTGTGACATTTATGACATGTATAACAATAAAATACTTAAAAAACAAGAGAATAAAGAGTGAAAATAAAGAATGTGAATTACACAGTTATAATATTCTTACATTGTTTTTAAATAATATAAACTTAGAATGTCGACCATGATTACTTCAAGATAAATAATCACTAGAGAATCAACAACAATAGCACAAAACTATAGCTAAATGATAATACACAAAAATGGTATAGAAAAAATACAGAATTTATTCAACAAAAGACAGAAAATAAATGAAATAAACATGAAATAAATTACAGGATAAAAGCTAACCTGAATTATATTGATAATTACTTCAAGTGTAAATTGACAAACAACCAAATAAAAGGCATATATTTTCATTCTAAATTAATGAAAATAAATAATCCAACTATGTCTTTAAAAGATATACTTAAAATATATCAAACATATAATTTGAGTAAAAGTGTGCCAAAAAGCATACTATGGTGTGGCTCTATATTACACCAAATAGATTTTGACAAAAATAGTGCCAAAATTTTTATAATGTAAAGAGAATCAAGTACATTAAGAACCATAACAATATTAAGTATGTCAGTACCTTTAAAACTTCTATACACATGAGAGAAACTTGGCATAAATAAATAAACAAATGCAAGGCATAGTTTGAGATTTTTAGCAATCTTTTCTCAGGACTTGATAAAATGGACCAAAAAATATGACAGTAAAAATATAAATGATTTGAAAAACATTATTGACCAATAAAATTTAGTTAACACTTACTGAATGTTATACCTAACAAATACACATGGAACATTTATTAGAATTGACTATAGATTTGATACTAAAACATGTCAATAAATATTAAAGGTTTGAAATCATTTAGTTTATATCTGACCACTATGGTACTTAATTAGAAATTCATAGATATCTGATAACATATCTAAAAAAAAGTCCCTCAGTATTTAGAAATTTATCATCATGCCTCTACATAAACTATGGAGCGAAAATATAAAAAAAGAAGGGAAACATTTTTAAAATGTCACAATTTCTATCATACTCAAAATTAGATCCTTTACAATTACTTAAACATAGAATAAAAAATGTAGGTGTAAACCTTAGAGATGTGTTAGGGGATACAGAGCCTTTGAAAATTTTCCTGTGGCGAACTTCAGTATCAAAGGGTGAAATGCATGCTCAAGCTCTCTGGGAGACATCTAAAGGAGTCTGTGCTGCCCTGGCCGGTTTGGCTCAGCGGTTAGAGTGTCGGCCCATGGACCACAGAGGCCCAGGTTTAGTTCCTGCTAAGGGCACGTACCTTGGTTGCAGTTTGTCCTCGCCCGCATGGGGTCGTGTGGGTGGTGACCAATCGATGTGTCTCTTTCATGTTGATGTTTCTCTCTCTCTTTTCCTCCCTCTCTCTTTCCCACTCTGTCTGAAGATAAATGCAAAAATGTTTTCGGGTGAGGATAAAAAAAAAGGATAGTCTGTGCCTTCAGAGATCATAGCAATTAAGGATGAACCACGGGGAAAGAGTGGTGAGCACGTAGGGGTTGTGAGGCTTATTTTTCTACCTCACTTCTAGCTCTGTGTATTGAGAAGTTTCAAGTTCCTAGAGGGGCCAAATATGCTCACACACACATGCGCGCGTGCACACACACACACACACTCTTCCTAATAGTTTTAGGTGGGAGTGGCTCTCAGTGTGTCTAGCAGAATGGTGCAAGAATAATTTTTATCCCACTAAGTGTTTGGACGTAGTGAAAAGCTCATCTCCTATCAAAGGACTTTGCATCAGCCACAAGGGACAACTCGGACAACACCTGTGAACTGATGGCAATGTTTACATACAAAAATGATGTCGCTGTAGATGCCAATATAGATATGGACATCAAATATCGGTTGAACTATTTTGACGCCATCCGAGGTAAAAGAGAGGTACACATGTTTAAATACTTGAAAGAAATAGTTTTGCTCTCCTAATGGAAAAAATATAGCATACACTTATTGAACTTTTACTACATATCAGAAAGCCACAAAAATTATCTTACTTAATTCTCACAACTACTATATGTGATAGATATTATTTTAATTCCATTACTAGACACAACAATTTATCAAGACAAATGTAATGTTCCCAGAAGCTGGAATGGAATGGACATTTAAAGCAGAAGTTGAGATTCATTTTAAAATAATAAAAATTGAATAGAGCTGTTTCGCAGATTGGTGTGTGTGTACTCTGTGGATATGAGAGACAGCGTGTGGGTATGTAAAAGCATCTGTAGGACGTCACTGGTTATCCCAGGCTGGCGTGGATTGGGCAGCACTCCCTCCGTTTTCTGTTTCCCATGGCAGCTTTTCCTATCCGTGAGTCAAGTTGACTCTCAACTTCAACCACAGTTTACAACTGCCAAATCACATCAACTCTGAAGCTACTTTGAAGGTCCAACTTCTCTGTTTGCTGAGCTGTGTTCAATTCTCTTTGTAGCTCTGCTCTTAAATAGAGAAGGGAAAATGATTATAACTCCCTCCCCTTCCACACACAAATCAGTGAAAGAAAAAAAAGAAAAGAAGTTGTAGCTTTATTCCCTCCTACATGGAATTGCAGACATAACATTGTAAAAGGACCTAGGAAAATAGGAAATTTCTTTCATCTCATGGTACCCTTCATGGGCCAAGAACCGTTCGTATATGTATAATGAAATATTTCCAGAGAAACAATAGGAATGACTTTTATTTTTATAATAATCTCATCACATATCCATTTTATCATGCAGAAATTATGATGTTTTTGATTCATAAAATGTTTGGATGGCATTTTTTAATATAAATAATTCAGAGGAAAGGAAAACACTTAAGAAATGGAATTCACCCTGCTTTTGTTCTTGGGGGTTGAGAGGTAACCTAACATAGAATAAACAGTTTTAATGTGTTTGTTATAATGCCATTCTTTAATAGCATTTTATGTAAGTAACACTCAAGGATGGCAACATAATAGCCCTGAGAAATACACAATTGAAACTGAGTGGAAAGCATTATTTTATGAGGTGAATAGACAAATACATTAGTCAGTAGAGTGAAGATGGCATGTTTTTTGTTTTTTTTTTTTTTAATCTTGGAACTAGTTCTAATTCTCAATACCTGTGCACTCTGAAAGTAACCTTGTGATGAAACCATAAAAATTGAAATATATACCTGAGGCCCTTTAGAGAAAGCAATTAAATTCACCAAATAGCACAAACAGAATTTGTAGCAATTGTTTTTTATTTTTTAATCCCTTCCCCTTTTTCACCCTTCCCCCAATTCTCCTCCTATCTGGCAACTATCAAAATGTTCTCTGTATCTATGGGTTTGTTTCTGTTTTGTTTGTTTATTTCTTTTCTTGTTTTAGATTCCACATATAAGTGAGATCATATGGCATTTGTCTTTCTCTGCCTGACTTATTTCACTCAGCACAACACCCTCTAGGTCCATGGTGAATGTTGTTTTTTATTTTTACTGTTGTATTACGGATGTTGCCCCTTTTTCCCCCACTGAACCTCTCTCCCCACTCCCACCCACCTCCTGCTTTCCTGACACTATTTTCTGTGTCCGTTTGTTAGGCATACAAATTCTTTGGTTAATCTCTTCCCACACCACATATTCTTTACTTCTGGATCTATTTTGATCAACTTATTTTGTTCATTATATTCCATAAATGAGATCATGTGGTACTTGTCTCTGACTGGCTTATTTCACTTAGCATAATACTCTCCAGATCCCTCCATGTTGTCTCAAAGGATAAGAGATCTTTCTTTCTTACAGCTGCATAGTACTCCATTGTGTAAATGTACCACTGCTTTTTTATCCACTCATCTCCTGATGGACACTTGGGCTATTTCCACATCTTAGCTATTGTAAATAGTGCTGCTATGAACACAGGGGTGCTATATTCTTTCTGATTGGCGTTTCAGGCTTCTTAGGATATATTCTGAGAGGTAAGATCACTGGGTCAAATGGCAGTTCTATTTTTAATTTTTTGAGGAAACAGCATTCTGTTTACCATAGCGGCTGCACCAGTCTGCATTCCCACCAGCAGTGTACTAGAGTCCCCTTTTCTCCACACTCTCGCCAGCACTTGATGATTTGTTGATGGCGGCCATTCTGCAGGTGTGAGGGCATAGCATTTGGTTTTGATTTTGCAGAGGGAATTGTATTCTTGTGGAAAAAGATGATTGGATAAAAGAATGGTGTTATAAATTAAGAAAATTAATAAAAATTATTTTCCACAACGGGCTCCCACAGCTTTGTCATTAAGCATAAAATTCTCAATGCCTCTTGTTAAGAAAACATTTTTACTTAGTCTGTTTATTTCCTTGTCTAGACTTAAAATTTTTACAGGCTTAACTATGCTTGAAAACAAAGCTGCAGTCTCTCGTGAATTTAACCAGAAGAATAGATATAAGAAACTGTCATCTTTTTCTAAAAAATTTTCTTCATTTAGATAGGAAATATAGATCTCCAGAAGTGTATAAAGGCTATATTAAAATTACTTTAAATTAAAGTGAAGTTGAAATATAAGCAAGAAAGATACTGAGAATGAGCCAGTTAGGGAGTAATACAGAATCATCACATTGAAAGATTTGTTGCGATGACTTTTAATTTTTGTTGTTTCCCTTTTCTGTACTTCCATTGCTACAGATTTTAAGCCCAGAAATAGAATAAACCTCAGAATCTAAATTTTGCCAGGCAGATGCTTTATTCAATATCCAATTAAATATTAATTTACTAACTACATTTAGCTTATTATCTTACACAGAGTGAACATTCACTGTAATGACAGTTTCATCATGCTAAAATCTATTCACAAACCTACACTTTGGAAAAAAAGTGCTTTTCTAGGAAATGTTATATACAATACAAATGGAGAACACATTAAGTCTTCGAATTGTCAAACTACACAAAATAAAACCTATCAACCACCAACATTCAGTATACGTCAACAATATTTTTGAAAAAAAATTTCTCTTTACATTTGGCAGTTATGTTCAAGAAGGATTTCTATAATTTTAAAAGTAGTAAAAGTATATACAATTTAATAATGTTAAAGAAAAGGGTATTAAATAGCACAAATAATATTACAAAACTAAACACTCTTATCAGTTTGGACTTATCTGCAGCAAGGGGTCCTGTGTTCCCCTGCCCTTTCATTCTAAGCCAATTGTACTTTCAACTCTGTACATAGAAGAGCTTGACCATAAACACAGAAGATAGTTTTGGCTTTTTATACACTTTTCTATTCTGCAGGGAGAGGAGAAATTAAGAGGTTTATTTACACCCTTTAAGCAGCTAAATTATTTGTATAATTTGCTTTGGAGACTATGTTAGCATCATACACATTTGCAACAATAGCTTTCAATTAATAGCTTTTCTTTAAAAATGAACATTATGTTGCATTCAACTGCTATTTTTGCCCCATTGAAGCCTCCTCGTATAATATCATAATTTACCACCACTTAGATAATTAACATATTCTTAGATTCTGGTCAGTGATTACATTTATTTTGACAGTGATTTTTAGTTCTTGAAGCCTCATAGTGCAGTTCTTAAAAAGGTGACATATTTACCATTACATTCTTCATGGACTGTTAAATGAAAATGAAACTTTTGTACTAAATTTTTATTAGGTATACCATAAAATTTCTGTTTGTACCTGGAAACATGAAAATATCTTTAAAGGTAAATAAAATAAAAGAGAAAAATTTATGACTGCAACAGAATTATGAAACTATGAAGACGTTTTCATATTTCTTTCATCTAACTGTTATTTGGAGTAAAAAACTCAGTATCAAATTATTCTAATAAAATGATTCAAACATACAAATAGAAAATAATTATTTTATTCGTCACAAAAATCCCTACATTTGTATTTACATACCAGTGGACACAATGAACCAACATTCTTTTAAAAGAAAGTTATGACTATTTTTGTTCAGACTAGATTTTTTTCCCCATTTCTCCACAAAATGAGTACCTCTCCAGCACACACTAAAGATCATTAAAAATGAACTGGTGACTTAAAAACCAATGTGATATCTGGTGTTGGTAAACAAAAAATATGTGAGTAAATTATGGAATTAATTATTAAAGTTAAAAACTAGTCACATTTTTATAAACTTTTGCTAATAAAATTGCATTTTCTACTTTGTTTTTCTTATTATTTTGATGGTTTTACCCCTCATATACAAGTTCAATATGTTTTTAAAATTTTATTCTTATATTGTTTAATTTGCCACACAGACTAAAAAATTAGAATGAACTCAATAATTTATTAAACAATATGAGTCTAGAATAACTTAAATGACTTCCAAAAAAAGTGCTTTTGTTTGGAAGATGATAACATAAGAATAAACTTAAATGCTTCACTGACATAACTCCAATCAAAGACATTTATTGTGAAAGTCATTCATTTTATCTTCCTGAAACAATGTCAGCAACTGACAATTTTTACAAAATTAAAAGTAGCCAACAACATATTTTACTAGAAGCATATCAACTCTTCTTTTTTTCTTCATGATCCACTTTTGTTTTAGGTAACTCTTAGATGCTCTCTCCCTTGTCTTTTCTTTCTGCTATACATTTATTTGACAGCTACTCTGTCACATGCATTTATATAACTTTTACCAAGTAAAAGTTGTGGACTTGGTATTTGTTTTCATATATGAAATCAGTGACAGTTAGAAAGCTTTAAAGCAAGGAAACAAGATCACAGGGTTATGGCCCTCGTTCAATCAAGGGATATAAGAATTCTAGTTTTATAACCAACACATGGATTTGAATAAAAGGTAAATAAGAACATAAATAAAATCTAGGTTAATTTAAATATTTATATGCACCATGAGGACCATGACATGTCTAGTGCTAGTCAATATCATACACGTAGATGCATGCTCATTTCAGTTCATGTAACATTCGTTTTAGGAGTGTGTAATCACCTTTCTTGGGGACTTCCCATGGGTAAAAATAAGATTCTTTGTTCAGAATTTGATCACTGAAGACAGACAGACCATTGAAGACCACAGAAAGCATGAGCCCCATGTAAGAAAACATTATGACTCTGGCAACCAATTCCTCCTGTTTCTACTTTTCCGGCTATTGATGAGAGCCTTTAACTTGCCATAGTCCCCTCTCATCTTCTGGGGTTCTTCTCCATGTTGATGTTGCTGCCGGGTGTCTTTGCAGTATTGATTAATCATCTGCATTTCTGAGTGGCTGAATGCCCCCAGGATGTCCTTTGGGTGGAAGGGTAAAGCCCTCACAGAGCTGGCCCAGGTCCATGGGGACCATTTGTCTGTTACAACAGCTACCATTTCAGAATCCAAAACTTTAAAGTTGATCTTGGCTATGGTCTGCTTGAAGCTGTTTTCTGTTGCAATGCAGTGATACAGTCCTTGGTCAGAATCCTGAATGGAGCGGATTAGGAGCCCTTGTGAAGTGGCTATGATGCGTTCATTTAGCTTGACCTAAAAGACAGACAGCAAAGTTCTGAAAACTCAACTCTCTATCTTCTAAAAATATTTGGGCAACACATACAGAATACCACTGATTTTTCACAAATCTGGCAAAAGTGGAGTGCTAACTAACTTCCTTCTTAGTGGACACAAATTTTAGGTCAGTCCCATTTCCTTCTTTTGTACAGGAGATCTTGTCTCGGGGGTACGGAATCTATCGAAGAGAGGGTGAAGTTATCACTCATATTGCCAAAAATAGCTTAAAATGCATTCCTTTTAGATAGAAGTAGTTTCTCCACAGATAAGCCCAGAAGTTTGGTTGCTTTTGGAATGTGACTCACAGTCAACATATATAGCAAATGAAATTCACATATAATTTAAAATATTTACTTTACCCTGGAGTTCTCACCTTTTATTGTAACAAAAATACTTATTAGTAAAAACATGAAGCAACAATTAAAGGGATGCATTTTACCTTTTTAAATGAGTGAATACATATTCTCCTAACTTAAAATGATATAAACAGAGGCAGTTTTGAACATTATCAAGGGCTTTTTCCAATGATCCCACACTAAATCTCACTGAAAATAAGTCACAGTATCATTATCTTACAAGACTTTAAGTGGTTTTACTTTCCAAAGAAAAGTAATAAAAAGCTATGAAGTTAATATATAATTATTTTATAGGTTTATACTGAAAAAAACAAACGAACAAACTATCCTTTGCTAGACATCAGATAAATTCCCGAAACCCATCCTTACTCCAGTCCCGCTATGGTATCATCATTGAATAGATTAAAAGCCTAAGTGGTAAGAATTTCTTTGACATGTATATTCTGGAAAATATTTTCATTGAGGAAAAAAGTCAACTGACACAAAATAATATAAAGGAATGTATGTGAAATATTTTTCTAAATGATACATTTCTGTGTAAATGTATATTTTATTACTCATGGAATCCAAATCAAAGAAAGTTTCTTTTAGATAAAAAAGTAACTCCCACACAAAAGCACACATACACACAAAAGTATAGTATTGAAATACAGACAATAGAACAAAACTAGAAAAGAGAGAACAGGAGGAAGTAAAGACTAAAATACATGAAGCAAAGTTTTGATGTGAATTTAATTTTTAAAGTTTAAATGTGCATCAGCAATAGTTTAAATAATGTAGAAATAAATCCAGAAATAAGTGTTTAAAAAGCCTTTCCTTTCTGTGAAAAATTCACGAACATTTTGGATGTCAATTTGATAATATCCATATAACATGTTTGTAATATTTGGTACAGAAATTTCATTTCCAAGAATTTGTTTAGGAGATATACTCTTACAAGTATGCAGATTTTTATTTGCATGTTTTTGTTAAGAGGAAAAGCAAGAAAAATCTACCAAATGATAGTTTTTAAAAGCATAAGGTACATTCATATAATGGAAAACTACACAACCAAGAAAAACGAGGTAGCTCCTTATATGCTGATATTAAATTATGTGGGGAGTGGAGATAAAAAATTATGGAGAATATTTGGAGGAATATGTAATGATTGACTATCTCATTTTGGTAGACGTGTACTCCAGGAAGTGGGATAAGTATTAAAGTGAAGGGGAGGAGAGCTTTTATTTTTCACTTCATGCTAGTCTCTAAAACTATTTTTCTCCACTAATTTTTACCATTTTTCTTACTTAAAAAAAAAAAAGTTCAATATTAATATTGATGAGAAATATTATATATATACCGAAACTAATAAAGAAGAATTAGGATAAATTTAATAAAATGTTAATAGTACATTTAGGTAAAGTAAGAATGAGTAGACTTGAGCTCTGCTTAAATTCAGTACAGAATAAACTTTTTATAATTATATTAGAGTTAATATTTTCATAATCTTACATTATAGCATTCTTATGTTCTTGATTGAAAAAAAATCAAGACATTACTTCTATTTGAGTCTCCACATTCTTTTTCTTTTTTTTAAACTGTTTTTTTTTTTTTATCCTCACCCGAGGATATTTTTCCACTTTTTTTTTTTTTTATCTTCACCCGAGGACACTTTTTCATTCTTTGTTCAGATAGAGCAGGAGGGACAGAGAGAGAGAGAAACATTGATGTGAAAGGGACACATCGAGTGGCTGCCACCCACACGACCAACCAGGGCCGGGGACAAACTGCAACCGCGGCACGTGCCCTTAGCGGGAACCGAACCCGGGTCTCTCTGGACCGCAGGCCGACGCTTTAACCGCTGAGCCAAACCGGCCAGGGCTATTTTTCCATTTTTTGTACAGATAGAGTGGGAGGGAGAGAGAGGAAGGGAGAGAGAGAGAAACATCGACGTGAAGGGACACATCGAGTGGCCGCCACCCGCACGACCAACCAGGGCCGGGGACAAACTGCAACCAAAGTACGTGCCCTTAGCGGGAACCGAACCCGGGTCTTTCTGTACCGCAGGCTGACGCTTTAACCGCTGAGCCAAACTGGCCAGGGCCTTTTTCTTTTTTTATATATGTTTTTATTGATTTTTTTAGAGAGAGAGGAAGGGAGAGAGAGAGAGAGAAACATCCATGTGAGAGAGAAACATCAATCGGATGCCTCCCGCATGCCCTCTATTGGGAATCAAGCCCACAACCCAGGCATGTGCCCTGACCAGGAAACAAACTGGGACCTCTTAGGCCATGGGATTCCCCTCAATTCACTGAGCCACTCTGGCTGGGCGAGTCTCCACATTCTTGAACATTCTTATGTAGTACATTAGAATTATCACGAGAGACTCCATTCATAACATATTCCATTTTAAATTTCCTTTATTAATTTCTGTGACATGTATTCAAGGTTGTGTGTATTAATTTACATTAATTTTAAATAATAAATATTATATTCACTTATTATATATTATTCTATTAAACTTTCTACTGAATAAGGTAAAACATAATTCTTCTTGTTAGGTAACCCCTGTTTGAATCTCAGATTTCCTATTAACATATATACAGATGGAATTTCTCAGGAAGGCGAGTTCATGTCCATGTGTCATGTTCTAGCCTAAGAACTCCATTTGTATATGATAATCGTCATCATACATTATGACTTCTAGAACAGGTTTTTTTGCAAGGCAGATTGTAGAAATTGCAAGACTTCTTTAATGACAGATGTTGTAGCAAAAAAAAAAAAAATCAAAGAAACTTTTTATTAATAAAATTTTTTTAAGTTTTTATTTTTTAAATATTATTGAATTCTTGAACTAGAAGAGGCCCTGAAGTTCATCTAGCTCATCTTTTCTCCAGATAGATAAATCCCTTCTCATGCAGGTGGTCATCAGCCTATGTCTTAATATTCCAGGGACAGGGTACACAGTTTCCTAAACAGCTCGTAACATCTTTAATTAGGCAGGTCTGGAAATTGGAAAGTATTTTCTCAAATGGAACCAACATCTATTTTAATAGTTCTGATACAGTGTCTATATTCCATAGCTTGGGATTTATCCATTCTACACAGCTCAAATTAAATTAATAGGTAGGACCAAAACTGTCCACACAGGACACATAAATGTAGAAGGCTCCATTTTCCCCTCCACTCCATCAGATTCCATGATGTACTTACTACTAACAGCATCACATTTTAGACTACTCTAAGGCTTTATATAATCATGTATCTTTTTCCTGTCATTTTTCAGGATAATGTGACATCAAAATTATGGAATTCATACTTTATAATATTTCACCCTATGTCTTTTTACAATATTTCCCTTTTAAAGCCCCTTTTCTCTTGTGAATTACACAAAGGTGCTGTGGTGTGAGAACTTGGCTTCTGGACCTGCACGCATTTTGTTCCTCTCACAAATGCGTCCTCACATCCCTATCCCCATGTGCGTGCCCAAGCGCTTGTTTCAATCAGCACGTTGTAGAGGTGAGCTGGCAGAGAGGATTTCTAATCGATACAGTGCTCTGTGGACAAAGGATTTTACAGAAAGTGGCCCCTGTCACCCCAAAGACATAAAAGGATGCTCATATGCTTGTCCTTTTTCTTGTGCTCTGAACCTCACGGAGGGATGGTGGTTCAAGGCTCTTGCCAAAGCCCTGACTGGTACTGCTGCACTCTCACTCACCTCTTTCCTCCTGTCTTTGTCTTTCTGCAGCAACCACTTGACAGATGCCTGTGGAGACTTGGGGACACACTCAAGGAAAGTGGTGTTATTTTTTACTCCATACTGAACAATTTCAGCTGCATTTCTATATGCTGGGAAGGAAAAATAAATAGAGAGAAGAGAGAAACGATGAAATTTAGAGCATATTCCCCTATTTTAATGGCTATTTCTCTATACAGTTGTGATCAATTATGGCAGTCCCCCAAAAGGCAGTCTCAATCATTTGACAAGCAGACTGTTATACAGGGGCTGGCAAAAGTAGGTTTACAGTTGTTTGTGTGGAAAAAGACATGCAGGTTATGATTATTAACAAAAGCTTTATTAAATCTGTGTTTTGTGTACTCAGAACTATAAACCTACTTTTTTCAAACCCTGTACATTGTTTATCTGTTTTATTTAGTCTAAGAGAAGGAGAGAAAGTCATAAAGCAATCAATATTGATTAAATAACAACTCTACACCAAACAGTAGGGGTATAACAGTAACAGGAATGCCCTTGTAGCATTTGAGCATTCAATTATTACAACATCCTTACAACTTAGGTTCTCTCAGCTTTTCACAGCTGAGCAAACTGAGCCTGTAAGTTATGAGGAAACATACTCTAGCTAAGGAATTAGTAAGTGCCAGGCAATATTGAAGCCAGGTTCATCCCACCCCTAAACATCATATTCAACGTACTATAAACAAAATTCGGAAATATCAGAAAAAAGGCAGAAAGCAAGGTGTGGCCACAGTGAGATGGGGTGGTTGAGAATATAGTCTATAGAATCAAAGGTACTAGAGGTAAAATCCTGACTTCACTGCTACGGGCTGTGTAACCTTAGACAAATTACTTGATCTCTCTGTGTCTTAGTTTTCTTGGCTCTAAAACATACATTATAATAATTTTATACAGGTTCTTTACTGAAATTCTTAAATTAGGAAAAGCATTTAGTATAATTATGTGGTAGCTTAGACATGGCCAGAATACTCATTTATAAAGCAGGAGTAGAAATAGACTCTACTTTAGCACTAAGTGACATAATCCGTTAAAAAAATTAGCTCAGGTTCTGACACAAAATCAACATAAATGTTTTCATTACCTCCACTGCTAATACTCCTACTACTGTGACTATTAAGCAGAACAGACAGAACTTTTATAAAATACTCAATAAATAGAGAAAAAGTAACTTGAATTTATTCCCCCAGTTACATGTATGGAACAATTAAGCAAAATGTATTTTAATTTTCTCCTTGTATTTGGTGTAGTTAGTAACAAAAAAGTCATTCTTTACTAAAATAACACTCAGATTTTAAAAGATAAGCAATCCTCAATAAAATATAAGCAAATAGGATCCAATAATATATTAAAAAGATCACTCACCATGACCAAGTGGGATTTATACCAGGGATACAAGGCTAGTACAATATTTGCAAATCAATAAATGTAATATTAAATAAAGAAAGTGAATAACAAAAATTACATGATCATATTAATAGATGTAGAAAAAAAGCATTTGAAAAAATCCAAAACCCATTTTTGATAAAAACTCTCAGGAAAGTGGTAATAGAGGGATATCTCAACATAGTAAAGGCCATATATGACAAACCTACAGCCAACATCATACTCAATGGGAAAAAAACAAAAGCATTTCCCCTAAGACAGGAACAAGACAGAAATATTCACTTTCACCATTCTTATTCAATATATTACTGAAAGTCCTAGACAGAGGGATCAGACAAGAGAAAAAAATAAAAGGAATCCAAATTGGAAATAATGAAGTAAAACTGTCATTCACAGGTGACATAATATTATACACAGAAAATCTTAAAGACTCCACAAAAACAAAACAAAACAAAACACAAAACTACTAGATTTAATAAAGGAATTTGGCGAAGAAGCAGGATACAAAATTAACACCCAGAATTCAATGGCATTTTTGTACACCAACAATACACTCTCAGAAAGAGAAACTAAAAAAAAAAAAAAAAAAAAAATCCCTTTTACCATGGCAACAACAACGAAAAGATAGGAATAAACTTAACCAAGGAGGTCAACGACTTGTACTCAGAAAACTACAGGACATCGAAAAAAGAGGTAAAGAAAGATATAAACAAGTGGAAGACTATACCATGTTCATGGATTGGAAGAATTAACATCATTAAAATGTCCATACTGCCCTGGCCGGTTTGGCTCAGTGGTTGGAGAGTCGGCCTGTGGTCCAGAAAGACCCGGGTTCAGTTCCCGCTAAGGGCACGTACCTCGGTTGCAGTTTGTCCCTGGCCCTGGTCAGTCGTGCGGGTGGCAGCCACTCGATGTGTTCCTTTCACGCCGATGTTTCTCTCTCTCTCTCTTCCTCTCTCTCCCTACCTGAACAAAAAATGGAAAAATGTCCTCGGGTGAGGATAAAAAAAAAAAAATGTCCATACTACCCAAAGCAATTTATAGATTCAATGCAATTCCTATTAAAATACCAACGGCATACTTCACAGATCTAGAACAAGTACTCCAAAAGTTTATATGGAACCCAAAAAGACCCTGAATAGCTGCAACAATCTTGAAAATGAAGAACAAAGTTGGAGGGATCACAATACCAGATATCAAATTATACTACAAAGCCAATGTAATCAGAACAGCCTGGTATTGGCATAAGAACAGGCATATAGATCAATGAAACAGAACAGAGAATCCAGAAATCAACCCAAGACATTATGTTCAATTAATATTTGAACATAGGAGGCAAGAGCACACAATGGAGTAAATATAGTCTCTTCAGTTAATGATGTTGGGAAATTTGGACCAGTACATGAAAAGAAATGAAACTAGACTACCAACTTATACCATACACAGAGAATAAACACAACATGAATAACATACTTAAGTGTAAGTTGTGAAACCATAAAAATCCTAGAAGAAAATGTAGGCAGCAAAATCTCAGACATTTCATGTAGTAGAATTTTTAGTGATACATCACCTAGGGCAAGATAAACACAGGAAAAAATAAACAGATGGGACTACGTCAAACTAAAATCTGCACAATAAAAGGAACCAACATCAAAATGGAAAGGGAACCCACTATATGGGAGAACATATTTGCCAGTGATATACCTAATAAGGGGTTAATCTCCAAAATATATAAAGTACTCATACAACTCAACAAAAAGAAGACAAACAATCTAAATAAAAAATGGGCAGAGGACCTGTATTGCCACTTCTCCAAACAGGACATACAAATGGCCAAAAACATATGAAAAAATGTTCAAAATTACTAATCAGTAGAGAGACACAAATTAAAATGACAATGAGGTATCACCTCACATCTGCCAGATGTATAGCATCAACAAATCAATAAACAAACAGCAAGCGCTGACAAGGATGTGGAGAAAAAGGAACCCTATCCTCTGATAGTGGGAATACAGACTGGTGCAGCCACTATGGAAAACAAATTGGAGTTTCCTTAAAAAAATTTAATTGAAACTGCTATTTGACACAGTGATTCCACTTCTAGGAATATATTCTAAGAAGCCTGAAACACCAATCCAAAAGAATATATGTACCCTATGCTCATAGCAGCACTATTTACAATAGCTAAGATGTGGAAACAACCCAAGTGCCCATCAGTAGATGTGTGGTACATTTACACAGTGGAATACATTACAGATGTAAAAGAGAAGGCTCTCTTGCCCTTTCAGACAGCATGAAGGGGCCTGGAGAGTATTATGCTAAGTGAAATCAGCCAATCATAGAAAAACAAGTATCACATGATCTCACTTATATGTGAAATCTAATGAATAAAGTACCAATGAAGAAAATAGATCTAGAGACATGGAAGAAGGGAACAGACTGATGGATCTTAGAGGGAAGGGGAAATGAGGATGGGAAGAGATTAACCAAAGAATTTATATGCATATATACATAACCAATGGACTTAGACAGTAGTGTGGTAAAGGGAGTGGGGACAGGAGTTGGGAGGAGGGGGTCAATGAGAGGAAAAAAAGGGGACATCTGTAATACTTTCAACAATTAAAATAAATTTAGAAAAAGATTAGCAATCCAAGTCTCAGTGTTGTTAACAAGACACAATTGTAGCACCTTGATGAGTCAGGAGAAAATTCTGCCTGGAGATACTTCTGTTGGTTGGGTTGATGTCGGAAAAGGGAATTAGTGGGGAAAGTATAATGACAAGATAATTCCATGTCAGAATGGGAGGAATGAGATTAATTTAATTGTGAGACACAAGGCAGAATTGTCAAAAGCATATGGAATGATTATAAATTGTAAATCAAGGCAATAATATCTGGAGCAGGATTATTTACAATAACCAACAGGTAGAAGCAACCCAAATATCCAGCAATGGATAAAAAAATATTGATATACACATACAATGGAATATTTTTCTGCCTTAAATAGTAACTAAATTCTAACACATGGGATAATATGAATGAACCCTGAGGAAGACATTATGCTCAGTGCAAAGAGCCAATTACAAAATAACAAACATTAAAAGTTCCCAGACTTTTGTTTTTCACAAATTCTTAATATACATACAAATAGCATTTAATTTTTAATTACCATATATGAATACCAAAAATGCTTATAGCAAATCTTTCTTTAAAATAAAATACTTGAATCTCTTATAATGTTTCCCTAATTGAAATGTGATATGGAGCATTGCTGCTGTATACCAAGTTTGACCATTGGTCACTTTTAATACCTTTCAGATTAAATCCTCTGCATTGGGTCAATGGATTGCCATGTCTCACATCTTGTCTTCGGCTCCTCCTATAAGTGCAGAAATATATGAGAGACTTAAAATTAACACTATTAACACCATATTTAAAAAATAGCATTTCAAAATCGTGTGGTTGTCTAAGCTTTTATAAACAGGTCTGATTATCTGATATTTCTTGTTCAATACTTCACATTTATAAGGTGGGTACTTAACCTTGCTTCTAATCTAAATTCATTCAGTCTCTCCCAAACTACCACTTGTAATATAATGGCTACGAACCTTCTATTATGTGTATTTCCTGTGTAAGTGCTAAATTTCAAATTAATAGTATAAGTTTTTAGCATAGAGACATTCATCTAAAGTTTCCTAAAATGATAATGATCACCTCAAAAGTATCAAGTCACTACCATCTTCCTTCTTACACATTTTTCTTAATTAAGCATACTTTCCTTTCCTTTGTTTCTTTCTTTCTTTCTTTCTTTTTTTTTTTTTTTTTAGAGAGAGAGAGGAAGGGAGAGGGAGAGAGAGAAACATCAATCAGCTGCCTCCTGCATGCTCCCTACTGAGGATAGAGCCCACAACCTGGGCATGTGCTCTGACTGGGAATTGAACTGGGACCTCTCAGTCCATGGCATGATGCTCAGTCCACTGAGCCACACTGGCCAGGCAAGTATATTTTTCTTTAAAAAAGTCAATACTTTCTAACAGTTTTCAAATATATTAAAACTTCTCCAAAACAAATCATACAGAGACAGAATACGGATATTTAATATAAAGTTAAGAAAAATTGTTTATTGCTAGAATAAGCATTTTTCTTCAATGCCTTATTTTGAAAATTCTCAAGTTCACAGAAAAGTGGGTATATGAGTACAATGAACACTGGTATATCTAGATTCATGAATTTTATTTTGCCATATTTATTTATTTTTCTTTCATATGCAAGTATAGGTTATGTATGTACTGTGAATGCACGTATATAAAATTCTTTAGAAAATAAGTTGCAGACATGATGTTTCACCTTTAAATGCTTTAGCATGTATCTTCTAAGAACAAGTGATTTTCCTGCATATCATTATTACACTAAGTATATTAATATTTATTCAATAATATCATATAATACACATTTTATATTAAAATTTTCCTAGTTGTCCCCAAAATATCTCTCATAGATATATTTTTTTCAATGTTTTGATTTAAAAAAAATTTTTTTTTCTTTATTGCTTTTAGAGAGAGAGGAAGGAAGAGGGAGAGAGAAATAGAAACATTGATAAGAGAGAATATCAACTGGCTGCCTCTAGCATGCTCCTCACTGGAGATTTGACCCACAACCTGGGCATGTGCCCTGACCAGGAATCGAACCACCAACCTCTTGGTACATGGATCGATACTCAACCAGTGAGCCACACCAGCGGGCTCAAAATTTTTTTTCAAAGTAAAAAGTTGTTGGAATTAAGCTAAATAAAAAAAAACACATAATACATATTTAGAAATCATTGATAACACCACTCAAGTAACACATGTGTGAAATGTAGAAAGATCTTAAAAAGCTTACAAGTTGAAAATTATGGAGATTTCCCAAAATAGAATAATGGCTTACTGTTGAGAATGGCATCAATAAAATATGTAACATCTTTGAGTGAATATTGTCCCCACTCCTGCAATCCAGTGCTCCCTAGAAATGTGTTCTTTGGGAAATCAGATGCATAGGCAGCAGCAGAAGAGAAATCAAAAGTTGAGATAGACACATAACTTATGGTATAATTTTCTTCTTCCTATTGACTGTGTTGATGTTAAACAGCCAGAGTGTTTTAAGGTTATTCAGGATCTAATTAAGGTTTATTCATTGCATTTAGTTGTTATGTATCACCAGTTTAAGCATTTAAAAAATTTAATTACATTCCATGTAAGTTAGTCATTATTTAAATAAAAGTTTTAATTACTTGCAAACTAATTATTTAATTTCTTAAGGCTTAGTATTAGCTACATATTATTAATTTCAACTTTATTATATAGTACAACAAATCAAAATAGAGTAACTGACATTCTATTAGAAATGTTTTGTGGATCTGAATATTGCTATAAGAGACAAGGAAAGGAACTTTGTATAAGTATTGGGAATATCGGTATAAATTGACTATTTACTGTCAGTGCTGAGAAGTACATATGAATGAGCACATCACCTAGGTGAGTTAGTTGTTAAGTCTCTCTTACTATTTTTATCCTTAAGCCCTGCTGGTGTAGCTAAGTGGTTGACATCGACCCATGCACCAAGAGGTCGCCAGTTCAATTCCCAGTCAGGACACATACTTAGGTTGCGGTTCCAATTCCCAGTGTGGGGCATGCAGGAAGCAGCCAACTGATGTTCTCGCTCATCGATGTTTCTCTCTCTCGCTCCCTCTTTCTTCCTTTCTCTCTAAAATCAATAAAGAAAAAAATATTTTAAAAAATTTATTCTTTAAAGATAAATTAAAATATTTAGTAAGAAGAATAGAAATATTAAAATCATACAGGGATTATCACATTTATAAATCAACACTAATCTCAAAGTTATTGATAATTAAAAAAATTCATTTTAAGGTTACAGCAAATTGTTAATAGTTTTTGTACTCAATGGATTATACATGTGTATTATGGAAATATAGGTACAAAATTTTGTGTCATTTAAGTATGCTTTTTCCAAAAAATGTCACATGATCCTTATTCAATTATATATTTCTGTACAACCACACAAACACAAACTAGTGGAAGTCACTCTTGTCTGAGAAAATATGATTATTACTGTTCTCTAGAACAGTTCCTCTACCAGGTTTTCACTGCATTACATTTGCTATATATTTGAGTCATAGCATTATTTACTATCAGCCTGCTTGCGAGTGTATATTATATGAGCACCATGTGTGAGACTTAGGGCTAAACTGGTCATTTTCAGCCACCAAAACAAGCAATATCACTCACAATGGTTAAACTCATTTTTCTGTGACCAGCACTATGCCATGGTTTACTCATGCACATGAACCCTCAAGTGGACAATCTGAATCTACAGTATCACATAGCTTTCAGACATAAAAATATAAAAGACCATTATTATGGCTTCGTTTAGATGAGATCAGCAAGGCTGTCATCTGAGCCTGTTGGATGTGTAGATTCCCTGTAAGGCATTCATATAGCATCACAAAAGCATGTTGGTAGATAGATGATATTATATTGCATGTAGGATTTGGATTTGTCTCAAGTTGCTAATGTTTTCTCCATCATAGTCTATTTCTTTGACTAAACAATGAAATAATTTTCTTCTTGTATAGAAAACGGATATTTACTTGAAGATTGAACTGATTATCCTGTCTTAAAATATAATTTCTAGCTATGTATCTGAATCCAGAATAAATAACATTTGATTCCAAATTGCAATATTTGATACACATGCCCAAATATGTAAGATACTTGTGGGTGAAGAGAAATTTAAAAAGCCTATTTTATTTACTATGATCTAACTTCTTAAAAAAAAAGAAACTACTGAGCAATGATGTAAAACAACTTTATGTCAAAGTAGGGACTCCACTGGTTTCCAAGCATAACTCTATTTCTTTTTCCATTCAAGACATCTTTTTATTTCATTCCTATGAATTCTTCGATGTGATCTTATCCCTGATAGACTGTACAATTGTAATAAAACCAGGCAAGTTAATACTATTAAAGAAAATGAGTGTAGCTTTGGTGGGGTGGCTGAGTTGGTTGAAGTGTTGTCCTCTACACAAAAAAGTTGTGGGTTTGATTACTGGTCGGAGTTCATACTTTGGTTACAGATTTGATCTCCAGCTGAGGCACGTGCAGGAGGCAACCAGTCAATGTTTCTCTTTCACATCGAAGATTCTCTCTCTTCCTTCCTCTCTCTCTAAAAATTAATAATAAAAAAATATATATCATCGGGTGAGGATTAAAAAAAAGAAAAGAAAATGAATGTGGAAAATTCTCCAAATGAGCATTTTTATTATTACTATTTTATCTCTAAAGAAAATAATTACTACACACGGGAATTTAAGAAACAGTTAATTCATTTAGCAGATATGCTCTGCTTTTACTAAGTTTGGAAATAATTTGGAAAATTTAAATTGAAAATTTTTTAAAAATATTTTTTCATTGATTTTTGGAGAGGGAGGAATGGAGAGAGACAGAGAAAGAGAAACATCACTGTGAGAGCGGAACTTTGATTGGCTACCTCCTGCATGACCCCACTGGGGACTGAGCCTGAAACCCAGGCATGTGCCCTGACCAGGGATCTAATCAGCAGGACCTTTTGGTGCAGGGGAAGATGCCCAGCCAACTGAGCCACACTGGCCAGAGAACTAGCAAAGTATTTGATTACAGGAGAATTAAGTGGCACAGGGAAACCCTAGGAAGGTAGTATCTAAGGATACACTAAGCATATAAAACAAACAAAAAAAACAACGATTTAAAAAAAATTAGGTAATGTGAAAAAAAAAAGAAAAAGATAAACCCTGATTGAAATATTTGATGTATCCCAGGTGGGGGATTGTGTAGCAGAGGTACCTCAAAAATGAGAAAAAAATGTTTCCCAAAGTACTGTACTCTAGTTAACATATCCCTGAGAATCTCAAGTTAGAAAGCACGAACATTTTCTTCAGAGATTATTTGTGACACTAAACACAGCTGCTGCTTTTAGTGCCGGTTTTAAAGCACATCACAGTTGTCTGGTGACAGCACTTTTGATTTCCAGCTGACTGTTTGGTACTCACCGCTTCCCGGTGGGGTAGAACCGAGAGCAGGAATGGCCGTCCCAGGCACAGTAAGGGTCCCTGGCCAGGCAGCAGTCGGCGCAGGCTGTGCCGTAGATGTGGCAGCGATGCAGAGACACTTGGGACACCCCTTCATTGGAGCTCACATACAACTGTTGCTATTGGAAGAACGATGGTGATTTATTTCAGATGTGGAAGTTAAAAGAGGACTTTCAGCAGGAACACATTATAATATATGCCCACAAACCCTTGGCTTCATTTTGCAAACAGACTAAAAACGAGAAGCAAAGTCCAGCAGGGTATAAAGCCAAAATAAATAGAGTTTTCCTACGTTAATATGTCTATAACATTACCACTTTCCTGTTTTAAAAAAAAGTTCAGAGTACCATGTAGAATGGTAATGTGTTTTAGACATTGGGATTCATTGTTCTCTCAGATTTGAGCTAATATATTACAGATTTAAATTATGATGTTTGCTTTTTTTCCTTGAATGCTGTCTCTTAGCAGAGCACAAGGCAGCTTTCTTATTCTTCAAGTCTGGCAACCCATCACGCTGTAAATTTTAAAAAGTAAAGTCTAAAATAAAAGGCATTTTTAAGTTTAGAAGAAAAAGTAGACAGTAGTACATATACACATGCATATACATATACATATATATAAAAAACATTTTCCATACACCTTTGAATGTGACCTATTTCTCATTAGATGGTTTTTAAAAAATTATTTAGAAGAGTATCAGTATTTCTATTTAGTCGTGTCTTAAACTTTCTATATATTCAGAGCTATTCAGCACCCTAAGTCATGAATGAAGACTTCATTCTTCTTTTGTAGGGTATTAGGAATTTTTTATGATACTGCTCCAGTTCCTTTAACTGAGCAAAAAACAGCTCTCAGAAGTGGAAGGGATACGTTTTTAATTGACACTAAATATTTTACAAAGGACTGATACACAATTTGAAGTCAGCATAGAATCTCTAAGCTAGAACTTGGATGCATGCACACACACATTCGTGCACACGTGCACACGGACACACACATCTACACATACTCATACGACATATATACACTACTTAAAATTAAATCAATGAGGACATCATTGGTCTAGTAGGCTCTGGAGGCCTACTTCTGGTATTCAAATCCTAGCTCAACCATAAATTTGCTGTGGAACTTTTCTGAATCTCAGCTTCCTCTTTGGTAAAACTGGGATAATAGAGCATCTATCCTATAGAGTTTTGTAAAAACTAAATGTAAGGGCTAACTCCACATAAAATTCTTAGCATAGTTTCTGACTCCTGAGACCTCAATCAATGTTAAGTAACAGTAGAAGTATACATACTATCAATTTTTAATTGTTCAATTCTGATAAATTATGTGAATCACACCTCACTCTTTGTCTAATGTAAAATAATTGTTTTATTCAGATCAATTAATTTTTCAAAAATTTTGCTGAAAAATATTGATCCCCAGTGGAGACATTCAAACCATGAGACAATAACTGCATGTTTTGACAATAATCATTTCTCTAGCAACATTTGAAATAGTGCTTACTGAGTGCATTAATAAATGATATAGTGAATGCATCAAGTTCATTAAAAAAAACTGAAAAATCTGATTTATTTGAGAAAAGGATACAGATAGCTTCCTGCTAGAAATCATCTTTTTTATTAATCTCACTATTTTCTGCTATATGGAATGCAAGAATTAGGGAATCAGAAGTCTAGAAAGGTCAATCAAGTAGTTTGAGCACTAGGGAAGGTACTAAATTCATGATATTTAAATATATAAGCTACTGGCAATTCGTAGTTCTTTCACACTGTAAAAATAATGTAGCGTGCAGTTGGGAAAATCAAGTAATTACCCTGCCCACTATCTAATTGATTTAATTAAACATTTGTAATCAGCTACATTTTAAGATGTTGTGACATTTAACACTCAGTTTTTTCTGTGTGTGTGTGTTGTATATTGCAATTTTATGGAACAGAATGTGAACTACAAGTTTACAAGTTGAATTAAATGTTGTAACCTGTAATTGTACACTAAACTGCTACGATGCCACTCAGATGCCTTTGTGTTCATTCTGAATTTTGCTTGAATACTTTGTCTTTCTATTAAACTACTGTAAACAAAGGGCTTCCCTGCTGCTGACTTCAAAGACAATTCTGACTAGGGATCAGCCCTCTCGGACACTGGGGAAAATGACAAATGACTTCTCGTTACTTGGCAAAATGTTTGTTATGCACCACACAAACATTTTTACAGAGGAGATCTTTAGCATTGTTGTACCCTATTTATTTTTCTTCGTAAACTTACTCAAGTGAAAAATAGTACAAGACTGACTGTGGATTACTTGCTCATCTGTAACAGACCAAATATGGTGAAGAACACTAACTTTATGTCATTAGTTGTGCTAACACAAAAACTCTTTACTCTGTAGTCTAAGAAAAATAAGTCTTAGACTCTTAGAAACAGCAGTTAACAAAGACCCACTTTATTTTAGGCAATTTATATAAATTAATTTGTTTGTGAGAAAAGCATTACCTTGCAGGGGCAGAAACTTAGCTCCGTGAAGTTAAATGATTCATTTGCAATTTATGGTTAGGTTGGGATTCAAATGCATACCAGTCCTGCTCTGAAGGCTACTCAATTTTTTATTCTACTACTCTGGACCTTAGAATGTTTGTTTCGAGGTAGCGCTGGGGGATGGAGAGGTGCTTATTTTGCACATAAAGAGAGGTTGGACTGGGCTTCCTTCTCAGATCCTTGTGTATTTACATGTGCAGGCACAGAGAAGATTACACAATCCTGATAATCATATTTCTTCAACAAATCCTGAACCTGGATATGGCTTAGATGTGAAACATTCATATTTTTTAATGATATGTATAACTCTAAATATTAGCATTTTCTTAAAAATAAGCATAAAAAAATGTTTCCCACATTTGAAATGTGACAGCAGCAGGAACTCAAAAGAGGATTGATAACTTAGTCCAAGCCCCCGATAATGTCTGTGATGTTATAGTAGCCCAAACATTATGCCAAATTCTTTCCTCAGAAAGATTATTTTTATTTTGGTTGGCTTAACGCACAGTAATATTTGAGAATCTAGGATTTGCACAATGTTGGGATATCATTCTGTACATATGTATGTTCTGCTCTGATGAACTTTTATACAAAAATAAACCTGTTTTATCTCCACTAATAGCTAGTGAATTCTACATCAAAATTGAAGATGATTTTGTGGTAGTCTATAAACAATACTAATTATTTTGCTAACACTAAAATTAATTTTTCAGGAATTATAAATATATTTTTTCATAGTAGTAAAATTTTTTAACATGCAAAGAAAATAAAAGTGGGGTGGGTTTTACCTTTTTGGATGAAATTTTCATTGTTGTTATCGGAACATGATTCTGAAAAATTAGAGAAACATTATGTTAGTAGCTCAAATAATCATTAAGCAGAATTTTTCATACAAAATTTTTCTCTTTTCTGTTGTAATTCAATAAATCATAATTTCTCTCTAAATGCATATATACTTTCCAAGTCTAGCAATACTTGTTTATAATATATTTCCTCTGTTGGGAGTAAGAATGGATTTGTTACACAAATACTGAAAATGGTATATCTTGGAATATTGAATCCAATGAGTAACTCAGGACTGAATCTGGGTACCTGGATCGGGGGCTGTGGAATGGTACCCCATCTTATGACACAACACAGCACTCTGCATAAGACACTGTTGTTCACCTGACAGAGTTGCTTTGGAAAGATGTGTTAGCATGAACCATACTTATTAAAATTTTTTGTTGTTGTTAATCCTCACCCAAAGATATTTTCCATTGATTTTTAGATAGAGTGGAAGGGAGGAAGGGAGAGAGAGCGAGAGAGAGATCAATGTGAGAGAGACACATCAGTTGGTTGCCTCCCATGATCCTGACACATGACCTTTCAGTCTGCAGGCCAATGAGCTAAACCACTGAGCTAAACCAGCCAGGGCTTATTAATTCTTTTTGTTGCAAACAAAGTAATAGTGTTAGGGATTCTCTTTTTTCCTTATTTTTATTAATTTTTAGAGAGAGAAGAGATGGGAGAGTGAGAGAATGAGAGAGAAAAAAGGAGAGAGAGAGAGAGAAACATTGATGAGAGAGAGAAACACCCATTGACTGTCTTCTGTATGTGCCCTGACCAGGGACCAAATCCACAACCTGGGCATGTGCCCTGAATGAGAATCAAACCTGCCATCTTTTGGTGTATGGGATATGGGATGACTGGGATGACCCTTCAATCAAATGAGCCACACTGGCCAGGTCAGGGATCCTCTTTTTTTTTTTTTTTAAATATGTTTTTATGGTTTTTTAGAGAGAGAGAAATATCGATGTGAGAGAGAAACATCGATTGGCTGCCTCCTGCACACCCTCTACTGGGTATGGTACCTGCAACCTGGTCATGTGCCCTGACCAAGAATCAAATCGGGACCTCTCAGTCCATGGGACAATGCTTAATTCACTGAGCCACACCCATTGGGCAGAGATCCTCTTTTCATAAATGTAAACTAGTTAAAGAACCTAAGAATTTTCTGAAATAGTAATTCTTTTTGAAAGTTACTCTATTCATAACTTTACTTTTAATTATTAATTACTTTTAAGGATCAAATTTTAAACTTGTGATAACCTGATGAAGGTCTGTGAAATTTTATTTGATCAACTCAAGTGGGAGCAACCTCTCAAAATCAACTGTGCCCACAATGATTTCACTTTCGGGAGCTCTGTGTTGTTATATTTAAAAGATAAAATGGTGATACCTTTAAACACTCTATTACAACAAGTTTTGATCATTGCTTAGAAATACACAGGCATACAAAAGAAAGTATTGCAACTGTGTCAACCTAGGCAACTTCTAATAGTTGCATCTCCAATTCTAGTTAAGTTTAGGAAAGCTGGACATATTTTCAGAAAATATTTTGAAGAGGGGTTAAAATAAGAGATTTTGGTTCTGCACAGTATAAAAAACAAAGTGCCCAGGTTTATAAAGTTACATTGAGTTTTCTGTAGTATATCAGTATAACACTTAACTAAGGACTCTTTTCTATTAAATGCATTATTTCCTGACATGCCCATCACAGTATATCATATACACCCAATTATTTGTATCTCACCTCAGAAAATGTGACAGAAACACCATGTTGAAGACAGTAACTGTACTTGGTAACTGTATCTCTCAATTTAACCACATCATTCACTGGCACACGCATCCGTAAGAAAGCGAGAACGTTTTTAGTCTCTCTCGGGCTGATGTCCCCCACATACATTTTGACTGACTCTATTTTTCCACTGAGAGGTTATGCTTTGTGATGATAACACTAGCATGACTTGTATAACAGACCATAGTGGTTTGCACATGATCAGAAGACCTCACGATTCTTTGAGGCCTTTTCATAACATGTATGTTTGAGTTTGTGTCAAACTCACTTAATTAACATTTCCTGATTACCAAAGAAAAATATTTCAGAATTAAAAATGAAGTGCTGCTATATGGCAGTTTTGCTATCTTTAAGAGAAGTTCAGAATAAGGTATGTTATATTATTTTGGCTAGCCAAGTTGTCCCTACTGAATGAGAAAAAAATACATTTTATATGTGATAGGCTTCTAGTTAATCTAGGGAAACAACCAATTTCTTTACAGAGGAATGCATAGCAAAGGCATTTGAAAGCACATGGTTAACGTTTAATGAGAACAATTTCAATGTACTGATCATAAAAAAGGTTATGACAAAGTGAGCAGTATTAAAAATTGTAAATTTAATAATATTAGCAAATTTGTCTGAGTTCCTCATATTTTACATATGATTCATTTAAATAAAATATTCCTTCACATTTAAAATTCATTAGCATAATCTAACAGCATGGCATCTTGATTACTTATGAGCTTGTAAATTCAATATTTTTGGTGACTGTGGTAATGTATATTAATAAGTCAGTACATTCTGAGTCCAATAAACTAAGCAAAGCAACCCAATGGACAAGCAATAGTCTGCCCCCGAGTTCTGAAATGCTACTTTTACTCAGTAACAGGCTGACTCTAGCCTTTTGGTGTCCGTGGGCCAATGTTTCTTAATTGTTTAAGTTGGAAATGGAATGCAGTAGAATTGATTTTATGTCAAAGTTTCTTTTTCATCTTAACAGCTCCTCTGTCTGTGTCTTTACCCATCTTTTCAAAGTGGATAAAAGAGACCACTTGAACTACAGTGACCTTCACCTTGAGGAGAGAAAGATGTGCAGGACACCACAGATCCGCATTCCAGCTCACAGACCGTAGAAAACAGGCTCTGCCCTGACCAGCTAAGCTCACCCGGCACCAAACTTCCTTCTGTGTGTCTTTCTTGTCGTGTTTTGTTTTTTATATTTTTTAATGCCCAATTCAAGGACAGAAAGAATAATAGAGTGAAATCTCAAATTCAGAGAGAAAATAAAGTTTTGCATGATTAAGAAACATTTGTTTTACTTAATTAAGGTGACATTTAAATTGAAAGCAACTAAGAAAGAGAAAAAGTAGTTTTTCTTGAAACTGGTGACTAAGAAATATGGGAAAGTCTATCTAACAATCAATAATGGGAAAGTCGTTGGCTTTCAGTGGTTTATAAAGATAGATAAAAGCCCCTTCATGGCAAATCTTCTAGACCTTGACCACAAGAACTCATTTAAAAAATAATAATGATGAGAAAAATTCTTCAAGTTGTGATGATAGCTAAAAAAAATCAAACTAATTCTATTATGTTAACATAGCTTAAAATGCATAAAAATGCTTCAGAAAAATATTTGTTCTATATTTCTCATTTTATCTGGTATTTCCTACACTCAAAATTTATAACATTCTTTATTTGATCTTTTATAGAATATTATTTTCCTTCAAAGTGTCTGCAAGAGTAAAGGATTCTGTTCATCGTGAATGTTCAGGGACGAACAGAAGGGATGCTCAGACCTTAAAGACTTCCAGCTCCTCCAGAATGAGCTCACCGCCCGCAGAGCTGTTTGTGGGAAGAACCACCACCTTCTGCACGGTGCCCCGATCTAAATCAGAGGAAGAAACAGTGAGATCTTACAATACTTTTTTTGAAGGAAAGAAAGACACTTAGACATAAAATTACTGGCTTGGGATGTAAAATATTACTCTTTTGTTACATAAACATTTTTAACTGTATAGTTATGCCACTCTATGAATCATAGATATTTTAGATTTGAAAGAAACTAGTTGATATTCAGCAATGTGGAATGAAAGCGAATCTTTGAGTGATTTGATAAAGTAACAATACATTGCCTCCAAAATATGTTTTAATAAAATAATTAATGAGATATATCATAAATATCAAGTCATCATTCCTTAATGTATGAGCATGTGCCTGAGAACCTTTAATTTGGAAAGGTAAATGATCACAGATACTGAAACATTTTTTAATTCTGTTGACAAATGTCAATGAGAAGAGTTAACCTGAACTGAGTTATGTAGGACTTTACGACTAGGAATCATTTAGTGATGAACATGACACAGCTCAAGTCTCACATCTCAAACTGTCCTCTTTTCCACAGGCCAGAGATACTCTGACATAATAGATTCATTTCATGTTTATAGTTTCTACGTGATGAACCTAATAGAAAGACTCAAAATAATTCATAATAAAAAATAAACTTTACTTTAAAAGGTTACCAACTAAAAACTGAAAACTTATTTAAAATAAAATAAAAATTTATCTACAGAACAAGACTTAGAGATTTTTCCAGAACAATCCTTGAATTTTGTGAGGATAGAAAGTATCTGGTCTTTGAAGCATGTGATCCTAGATGTTTTAAACACTCTGTGACTTAAAATGCATTTCTTCAGCCACACTAAACAAATAAATAACAATCCCGAAGCTTTGCAGGCTCTAGGTATAATTCAAACATTTAAAATAGTTTAAACTGATTAGCTCCCTTAGAATAAGTCCTGATAACAACCTGTTCTATTGCCTTGGAAGATAAGGAGCGCAAGTATATATTGGAAGTGAAAAAACATTTGAGGATGCCATGCAGAGACGTCACAACTGAAAACTGATGAATGTGGTTGAAGGTGTTTCCTAATTTCTGTTAACAGTTCATTACAAAGTGCAGTGGAAAATTCTGGGGAATAGAATATACTAAAAAAACAAACAAAATGAAATCCTTGAAATTATAACAAGGCAAGTGTGTGTGTGTGTGTGTGTGGTGTGTGTGTGTGTGTGTGTGTGTGATGGACCAATGTGTAAAAACATCTTTGTTTTAGGTCATGTTATCAGAAAGGTCATACTTCTTATTTTTTAAGAAATCACAACAGAGTTTTATGGTTCCCTGCTGCAGCTGGTCAGGATCACTGCCATCCTACATGACAGCAATGAGTCGAGACTGAGCAGGAACTGTGTTTAATCCTAGTCCCAAATGAAACATCATAAAAGGAAATCTTGATTATAGGGGGTTCCCAAAGACAAAACTCAGCTCTGACTATAACTAATGAGCATTCTCAAGTGAGACAACTGGTTCCTTTTTTACCCAATGTCTTAACTTACTACGAGAGCAAAACTTCACATAAATCATTATTTCCTCTGAAAGAACCCATAACAAACACATATTATTCATGCCATATATAAGATACTACAAAAATAGCAGCTTTAAAAAAATGCTCTTAAGAAAAGGTAATGCAAAATCTGCTTTTTCTTCATTTGCAATAAAAGTTAGAACATCTTCCTTTTAGGTGTTTTTTTATTTTTTGCTGGTAATGATGAGTAAATTTTCATTTTATTTTAGACCAATACAGGAAAATATATTTTTTCTACCAAGTAAAACTGAATGTAAAGTTATCTAAAACTCTTGCAAAAATATAATTAAATTTAAGTATTGGTAATAACACTGAAAATGAAGTTTAAATAAAATTATATAAATGAAAGATCCACATACAGAAAACAAATATTTATTGGATACTATGTGAGTGGCTCTGTGATAAAAATGCATTACTTAAATCTAACTTTCAAGGAAATAAAGATCCATTTTAATTCTTTTACTTTTCTATGTTTAGACTTGTATTGGTACTTTAGGAACTAGCATTTCTGCAGAGCCCTTCATTGCACCGATTAAAATTGAATCAGTGTATAACAAATGAACATATTTGCTCTTATTATAATTACACACATTAAAAGGTTTTTATGCATAAGTTGGAAGTCATTCAAATTTGTGGTTTCAAATATGAATGGAATAGGTTTACATCCCTGTGCTTTTGTTAATCATCACTATAAACAATGGTTCATCCAGGTTTTATGAAACACTCAACTTTTATAGTTTGGGGGATATTCTTTAAATAAATTAATATAAAAATACAAACAAAGAGTAGTTTAAGTCTTTCCCAACAAGTACAAATGAGGAACTCTAAAGGTATGGTCAATATACTTGTGATAATTTGCCTAATTTTTTAAAAAAGATTTTCTAAAACTGGACAATGATATATTCTTTAAATTGAAGAAGTTCTAATAATCTAGTATCTACAATATCTTATTACTGCAATTTATTGTTCAAGATCACTCCTTCACATGTCAGCAAAAGGCTGGAACATTTCTTCTTCAGTTGAATATAAACAGATCAACCTCTTTGTTTCATTAATTCATTGGCCTTCTTTTACAGCTACCAAGATTATGCTCATTTTGTTTTTCACATGCCTCCAAGTTTATCTTTGTACCCTCCATACCTCTCTCTGTTCCAAGCATGATTACTACCTTCAGGCACACTTTATTCAAATTAAAATCCAAGTCACATCCCCTTTCTCTGCATACCCTGCAGTTTGGCATTATCCCATTTAAAAACTGGTGCTCAGAATTATATAGTATTTTTGTGATGATGCCAGATCTCACTGAGAGTGGATTATTAAAAGCCACAGTAATAGTTCTAACTTAGGGTGACTGCACTGAATCTCTAGGACTTGGAGCCTCAGAAACACATATCCCAACTGTAGTGTACACCGTTTGCACAGTTTCATTCTGGATGTCTTTATATTTCTGCTCCTGTTACAAACTGCCTGATTCCCACAACCTTTAGTTCAGATTCTCAAGAGACAGTTTTCATTTGGTCCAATTTAATCATGACTGAAGCACATCACAGACCAATACTTAGTAGACGGCTCTGTTGTCAAATGCTTAAGTGTCATTTCAATCAGTGGTGGCACTGGGAAAGTCAGTATACATAGAATCACCCACAGCTTCTCCCTAAGCAGCGCCACATTAATAGGATGGTTTTTCTCCAAATGCAGAATTGGTAGAATCCTACAATTTTCTTTTCAAAACTGACTCACAAATCCTTCAATTCCCTATAGTATAGAAAATACTTCAGAGGTATCTTTGGACTGTATCATTCACTACTAAGTAAATAGGTAGACGTGGGTCATCTTCCTTCCATTTTCACTCATTGATTCAACAAGACATTTTTTAACACCTTCAGTGTGTCAGGCACTGTATCAAGTATGTATGCAGAGATAAATAGGCCTAGCATTCCAGAGTTCACAGTTTATAATTTATGGTTTTTGGAGTAGCAGGTGTGCTTCCATTAAAATGTTAGTCATTGAAAAATATACATTTTAGAATATCTGCAAAAATCCCAGTCACATGTCTCTGTGTCTTTTAGTTTGATGACAATGTAGTTGTCAACTGTCTTCCTTCCTGGGGTAGTAAGAATGGCATTCCTTGAATGGACTCACAATATGAATCATTTTTATTATACTGCAGAATCGGGATATTGCTTTCATGTCCTTGGGAAAAGTCCCACACCTACAATATAGTTACAGTGAAGCAGATCACTTCCTTTTTTCCTTAAACCTCAGTTTGCTTGTGTGTACAATGTAAGTAATAATTATACCTTTTATGACAAAGACCTGTTACTAAGGCCTACCCTGAATCACCTCCCCTTCTTTTGATAATAACACCCTGAGACTTTTGGGAAACAACCCCTTTTTCATTTTCAGTCTGCATAGTTAAGGAATGCTGCAACACCTTTCAGCGCCAGGGAGACACACAGGACTCAGGCTGGTCCCGAAGGGCATTCCTTTGCTCTGTGATTCATGCCTGAATGAGCATAGAACAAGTCTGGGCCCAGCTGTCCTGGAGAATTAGAGGTGGAAACCTCTTTCTTTCTGAGATCGGGACTGATAGACACATAAATCAGGACGTGCTGAGGATTCATGTTGTGAGTATACCAAGGAATACCATGCCCCAAGAAGGAAGACATTCGATAACACATTGTCAGGTTCAAATGAAAGGATACAGAGATGGCTTTATGTAGACATAAGTAAATGGAAGTTTTATTGACATTCTAACATGCGTATCTTTCTATGACTAACATTTTAATGGGGGCACACATAAATTCCTAACATTATTTTAGCACAAAATCAGCTATGTCTGAGGCTGCCTCCTGCATTTCCCAGTTGAACACATACCAAAAAAACAACATATTTTTTAACTAGTTTGAGTAAGTGTGGTCACTTACAGTTGAAAAGTTCTGATTAATAAAAACTATATGAATAATACATGGAAATTGCTTAGCATAATGTCTGGAACATAGTCCGTCCTCAATAAGTCCAAATTATTTTTTTATTTGTACCTCAGCCACTTACTAAATTTTTGACATTACTGGAGTCTTCATATTTTTCTTAATCCTATTTTTCATCTATGAGCTATAGATAATAGGCACACATTGAATATATTAAAGCACTGTTACGTGAATCAAGCAAGATGAATCTTACGTGTTTTATATAATGTAAACCTACATACAGAAATAACATAGTAGACTCACCCACCCACATTAGTGATTTTAATTATCTTTTGTTTTGAATTTTTTTAAAAAATTCCTCAGACAACCTTTTTCCCTGTTTCATGTATTTTATGCCACCGAAAATTTTTTTCTAATATAAAGAGCATAGCAATATTATCCTTAAACCTTTCCACTGACTGCAGACAAGAGAACAGCTTGTATTTATAGCACAGCAAGTGTTGACTGTCTCAAACAAGTGATCAAACATAGCTCATTACCCAGCGCGTCATTCAACTAGTCATTTGTACATCTAATCTGCCGAGTCTCATTTTAACTATAGTCCTTAGGGGGTTTGCATAGAAATTTCTGTGCCGAACTGTCTTCTTATCACTATGCTTCTGGTTGCCTAGGGATTGGGGTGGGGGTGAGGGGGACCACTGTCTCCTTAATCTATGAAAATATTCTCATTAGGTCCTGCTTCATGTGTGCAAGATCTGTTCAAATCACACAAGTTCCTGTGATCGAAAGGGCCCATGCTTGGTTTAATGCTCTGCTGTTACCTTCTTGAGATTCTTAATAATTTTTAAAAAGGGACCCTGAATTTTCATTTTGCACTGGACCCTGCAAATTATGTAGCAAATCTGATTCTAGGTGCTAGTAATCAATAGCAAGTTGTGCCAGCTAAGGTGTGGTCTTATTCAATTTAGTAAAGACCAACATACAAATCCCAAAGTCATATACTCAACCCTTTTCTCCTTTCTCTTTCTCCACACATTGTCCCTAGATGTCAGCCTAAGCAGCCCTATGCAAGACTTCAGAGGCTATTACAGGAAAATCAGCTCTAGTTCATCAATTAAGACCCGTATTGTAAAGATGAAATCACTATATTTGTTAAATGACATCTCTTCCTTTATTATAATTTTCTAAATCAATCTGTTCATTCAAATAAAGAAACATTTTAAAGCCTAAAAAGGCCCACAAAGGCTCTGTTTGGCAAAGGAAAGCTTCATAGATAAACAAAGAAGAATGACTAGACATCTAGCATTGTTAGTTTCTGTAATCAGATCTTCCAATTGGTCCTTATTTCACGTTGGTTAAAATATATAGTTAAAATAGATTTCTTTCTCTTGTTAGGTGATCAAATGGCTGTTACATTCTTTTAATAGTATTTTTAAATTTGAGAATAAAACTGAAACATGAGTTTATAAAATCTTTACCAGTAGTTTAGTGAATATACTTTTAAGAGGTGGCAATTCTATTCATGAATGTCCCCTTGTTACAAAATGTATCTCTAAACTAGGTAATTTAGTACAACTTCTTACACTTAGCAGAGCTTTTCAGACTCAATGGGTAATTTAAATGAAATAGGTTAGAAATGGCTGTAATGTGGACACGTTCAGCTTCACCTTTTGGGACAGTTAGAGCACCAGTTGGTCATCAGTGGCATCTCAAGTGTCTGTATTTGAGGGAAGCCCTTGGAAATGCTATTATTCAGTATCTCCTACAGTGCATTGATGTTAAAAAGATTGTAGGGTCAGGCCCTGGCTGGGTGGCTCAGCTGGTTGGAGTGTCGTCTCATGTAACAAAAGGTTGTGGGTTTGATTCCCAATCAGGACACATACCTAGGTTGTGGGTTTGATCCCGGTTCAGGTGTCTATCAGAGGCAATGGATCAATGTTTCTATACCACCTCCCTCCCCCACCTCTCTAAAATGAATGAAATATATCTTCAGGTGAGGATGGAGGGAAAAAAAAGTTTGTAGAGTCAAATAAATTTGGATAGCACTGGATTAATGGAAGTTAAGCCGGTTTCTTTGCTGCAGAATCTTTTAGAATAATTAAAATACTTTTCTGCATTGTGAAGAAAATATAGAATTCAGTGACTTTGCTAATGTGTGTGATCCCTAGGCATAGCCTCCCATGTTCTTTTAGAGATCATGTTATATTATATAAATAGTTTGTCAAAGTGTAGCGTTCAGACTATCTCATCAAATTACCTAGAGAGTTTATTACAAATTTAGATGTTGGTTTCCATGTCAGACCACAAACACAATTTTTGGAAGTGCTCATTTTAAATAGACTTTACAGAAGATTTTATATATATCCTAAACACTCCAGAATCATAGAAGATGAACAATATGATTCTTTCTAACCTATTTCAATTCTTGGCAATGGTCGCATCTGTCAAACAAGAAGTTATTAAAGTAATTATATATAGATATAGATATATATTTAATTTTTATTTCTGCTTAAATTAAGTTAAAATAACATATTTTGCTAATACATAAAGTTAATGACTAATTTTTACTGCACTAAACTATGTTAGGATTTTCCCCAAATAAAATTATAATAGAAAGTTTCAGCTATTTTGAAAATCAAGGTATATACATGATTTATGAAATTACAAAAATATCCACTTAATCTGAAGTAATCTGAAGCAAACACTGAAGTAATGATAAAACCTAGAATATGCATGGTTATAAAGAAACAGATGTTTTAAAACACTTTTGGTAGAAATGTCATCAGAAAAATCTTTCTGGTTGGCAAAAAGGCAGCTGGCCATGATGGAGTAACCGATGCCAGAATAGCCTGTCTGTAGTAAACAACTATGCAACTGGACAAACCATATGAGGTAATTCTTTCTAGGTAATGAGTAATAGACAGCACAAGACTAAAACAAGGGAAACTCACGTGAAAATCTTCACCATCACCCAACTTTCTGCTTGGGAATAATTTCCCAACAGAGGTGCAGAAAATTGGTGTCCAAGTAGTGCATAGTGGTCCCACTGAGATGAGGAGAAAGATACCAGAATTTGGGGCAGCAGAAACTAATAAATTCAATAGCACATGATATCAGAGAGAGGGAACTGCCCAGAAAGTGGTCCCAACGTCCATGTAGAAATCTGCTGTGAGTCTGTAGCTGATTCCTGGACTATATATTTGCAGGATGAAACCACTCAAGACTTAACAGAACTTAACAGGTTGCAGCTGCTATAGGGACAAGGAAATAGACAAATTTTAGGTTCAGCACTTCTGAGGAAGAGCAGTGCTGCGTGAAGTTGGAGTTCTGGCCCAACCACAGTAGACAGATCTTTTTAACACCTTGTTAAAACTCCTAGCATCCAGTGGATGCAAGAAAGGCTGAGCCTAGAAGAGTAAGTGCCACTTTCTAGAGAAAGATTTACTTTAGACCTGTCCTAACAAAACCTGCAACCAAGATCTGATAAGACATAAGAGAGAAAGTTTGGACTTGGAGTCCTGCTAAATTAGAGTGACTTCTCTTGTACACAATTTTAAAAATTGATTTGAGAGAGAGAGAGAGAGAGAGAGGGAGAGAGAATGAGAGAGAAAGGGAAAATGTCGATTTCTTGTTTTACTTATTTATGCATTCATTTATTGATTTTTGTATGTGCCCTGACAAGGGATTGAACCCACAACCTTGGCATATTGGGATGATGTTCTCACCAACTTATATACCTGGCCAGGGCCTCTTATGCATAAGAATTTTAATGGAGATTAAAACTAATTCAAAGAGATCAACTAATAATTGACTGCCTGCAATAACAAGAAGTAGCCCTTTCAGAGAAGATAACTGAACCTAAATCTAAGGTATTATTTATAATGTCCAGTATTCAGCAAAAACAAAAATGGTTATACATGGAGAGACAGAGAGAGAGAGAGAGAGAGAGAGAGAAGAGCAAGCACAGGGCTGGATCAGCAGTCAAAAATAAAAAGAAGTCAAGATTACCCAGACATTGGATTTACATATAGTAGTTATTATAGCTATTATAAATAGGTTCAAAAAATTAAAAGGAAACTCTGAAATGAAAGGAAGATATGGTTATAATGAATAAATATAAAAACTCAGTAAGTAAATAAAAACTATAAAAGTCAACTCGATAATTTAAAACTAAAGTACAAAAACTGAAATAAAATATTATTTCCATAGACTTAATAGTAGAGATTGAAAAAAGTAAGAGTCAATAAACGTGAAACCAAAGGAATAGAAGTAACCCAGCTGCAAGAACACAAAGTGATGATCAAAGAAAGTGAAGAGGTTCCTCTGGGCATGTGTGGCATTATCAAATGGTCTAATATATGTGTAATTAGAACCATGGAAGGAAAATAAGGCGATATTGAGGAAGAAAAAAATATGAAGAAATAATGGCTGAAAATTTCCCAAATTTGATAAAAATACTATGTTGAAGATCTAAGAATTCAGTGAGATTTAAGCTAAATATATATAAAAAGAACCATACTTGCACATTCTAGTTAAACTGCTGAAAACACAAGGTGTAGAAAAAAACTTTGAAAGCAGCCAGAGAAAAAAGGCATGATGACATGAGAGCAAGAAATACAATTATTGCTGACTTTTTATTAGAAACAGAAGATAACTGAGCAACATTTTTAAGTGCAGGGGTGTGGGGGGGTGTTAATCCAGAATTCTATATCTAAGGAAAATATTATCAAGAAAATGAAGATGAAATCAAATATTTTTTAGATAAAGGAAAAGATTTTGCCAGTGACCTCTGCATTTGAAGAAATACTAAAGGATATCTTTTAGTCTGAAAGGAAATAATACAAAGTGGAAACAGGTTTATAGGAAGAATAGAGGGAACCAAACATGACCCTCTTTCCATCAGAGTTGATTGATTGGTTTGCAGATATGTTTTGTAACTGCTGCAGCCAGTAGGAAACATAAGAAAAATTAACATAAGGACAAAGCTGATTCCTGTTCCCTGCTAAGGAGAACAAAGCCAAAAACTCCAAAGAAAGAAGCGGGGGGCCCTAGTCCAACCATATCTAAAACCACATATTATTGCGATTTTCGGTTATGTGAACTAATAAATTTTTAAGAAAAAGTAAACAAAGACAATGACATTAAAATGAAACATTCCCACCTAAAAATAACTCAGCAGAGGTAATTGTATGATCTTACAGAGTGAAAAAAGTCAGTATTTAAGTATAATCCCTCTATATGAGTAAGGGATTGTATTCTATTTTTAATTCAGGCACATTATCTTTTAGCTGCAATTCTAAATTTTAAAAGGTTTTATTTATTTATTCATTTAAAAATTTTTGAGAGGTAAAATCTGTCCTAACTTGAACTCATGTGGCCACAAAACCTGAACTGCTCTTATGTGAGGCTATTTATGGTCTCTATTTATTACACTTGAAGATTTCTGTCTCACTGCAGAAATAGCACTGTGTATTTCATGGGGTGTGGCCCAAGATTCTGAAGCCTTTTTATCTAATATATCTACACACATTATCTTTTTATTTTCAAATACTCTGAATCCCAAAACACATTTGGTTTCAAATAAGAGAATATAAATAGGATTGCTTTTCTTTATATATTCTACTGTATTTCCTATTTTAAAAATAAACAGATTTAAACAATAAAAATAATAATTTAATAGATATAATTCAGCAAAGCTGTAGATAGAAATCATGTTCTGATAAAAACTAACATGATAAAAAATAAAGTAAATACTCAGTGTGGGTCTACTAAAGCTACTCTACTAATTCAGGACACTGCTTTTGAGTCTGCCGAACAGTAGTTACATTAGAAGGGACACAGTCAGCACTATTCCTCTGTATGCTGAACACTGGGTATGCATGTAACTGGTCTGTGCTGGTTCTCTTTCTGCAGTTAGCTCTCAGGAATAGATAACCATTGTTCATTAACAGCCCAGCTAATAGCAGTTTCTACATCACTACTGAGAAAAACAAAAACAAAAAAACTGCAATATTGTCATCTATTTTCATTTTATCCATTCTGGTTTTGCACTTGCAAATAGTGTAAACTTGAGTAAACCTGCTTCCTGTAATCCACTTTACTTCTCTTTAAATGTGCACATATATAGTATTTGCTTTACATACCTGACAAGGTTGTTCAAGGTCAAAGGAGAGAGCATATGTGAACCTTCCTTTTAAACTTTACAGAGAGCATTACCAACTGTCCTCTCCATAGCCTGAAATTGTCCTTCCTTATTCCCTCTTTACCAGTGAAAAAGTATTTACTATTGTTATATACCAGTTCTTTCCTTTCAGCTGTAATTTCCAAACAAAAGAAATGTCTCTCATATATTACCAGCAGATTCATCTATGATCTGTTATTAAAGTTTCTCTTTCTTAGTTTTTCTTATTATACCGTACTCAACTTTAAATAATAGTATAGAATAATTGTGTACATATTATTCTTTGCCCGTTTCCTTCCACAAGAAAATAAACTCTATGAAAGAAGAGACATTTGTATGTTTTGTTCACTGCTTATGTCTAGAGAATAGAATAGCATGAGGATTCTTAATAGAAATTCTTAAAATATACTTATGAATGCATATATATACACATATATATTTATATTAAAAGATATGCATGATTGATTTCAATAAATACATATCTATTCTGTAGGTACATGTGTATATGTTTCTGCTAATTTACTAATTTCTAGGTAGTACACTAAGGGTTTTACACACATTATCTATTTTAATCTTTAAAATAAGTCCATAAAGTAGTACAATTGAGGACATTATAATTTGCTCAAGGTCATAAAATTGATAAGTGATAGAGGACAAGATTTATACCTAGGTCCTTTGAATGTCAAACCACATTCCCTAATTCTTATCCTAGAATATATCCAAGAATAAATTATTATATATATTCTAATAAATTATTATATATTTAACAAGGTTTGGGAGAAATCCCAATGCAAATTCCAATTGGTCTTTATGAGGATAATCTCTGGGAATTTTAATTTGCCATATCACACTGCCACATATGAAGAATTTTATGGGTAAGACCACATATGTTATATCCATTACTGTTGTGGAAAGTTTAGAAGTTAGATATTTAGTAGGTTAGTTGAAAAGTAGAGTTGTAGGGCAATGTTGAAACAAAAATCTTAAGGCCAATGATTCTACTAAACTGACAAGGAGTGAGTTTTGTAAGTTTTGATTTAGTTTAGGCTTACGAAAAAAATCAGAAAATAGCAAAATGTGCCAATTAAAAATTTTGACCTAATTATTTATTCAACTAAGGTTTCTAGCCTCATAAAAAATATATGTTATATCTAATTATCAAAATGTATTTAATAAGTTTACAATGTAACATATTTGTTCATTCTGGTTCTAGAAGCTAATTTTATCTATAAGGTTTAAAAAAAATTACAATTTAATATCAGAGCAAGTGATAGTCTATGGATGATTATAGTTATTTCCTGGTGATCCAGCTAAAGAGTACTCAAATAGGATCTCAGAAATAATTTAAATTATTTTAGGATTTTGTAAATTACTAAAGTTTACATATACTTTTGATTATCCCTTATTGTATATCATAAATCTTTTACTTACATTTTGAAAACAAACAAATGAGCTTTAAATAATGCGGATGTATGGTCTGTGTAAGGTTTTATTGATAATATACAGGATCCGACAACTAGATTTCTAGATTTCCAAAGATGCAGCATTGCCGTTAATGCCATTTAATCCTTTATCATTTGGGGAAGAACTACTGAGATGAATACATTTTATGGTCACAAACTAACCTATTTCCCTGCACCACTTTTTAAAAAGATAGGCTGTCTGGCATTTGTTTTTATAAATTAAACCACACACAGAAACTGGCCTGGAACATCCACCTAAGTTACTGGGTGCTCAGGTGAAGAGAGAGGAGTGCCCCCTCCCACCCACTTCCCTGGGTCAGCTCCCAGCCCACCACTGACTTGCCCGTGTTAACCCCTCCTACTTCCTCCTGTTCACATCTCCCTGCTTCCCCTGGAATGGTCATTCTCCTCTCAGACTCGGCTGGTCAGCTCGGATGTAGGATAACGAGGAAAGCAGCACATTACAAGGATGCTCAGACCTACCTGGACCACATCTGCTAATCTCACCACTGCTCCCTTCCTGCCAGACATTCTCTTTTCTCGAGGCCACCATAATATTAGTTGCTCTTCCTCTCCTGTTACTTTCAGGATCACTCTTTCTCCATCTTCTTGGTAAATACTTTTTATTTTCCTACCCCTTAAGTGAGCTCCCAGAGTACAATTCTTATCTGTATAGTCTCCTAAAGTGGCCTCAAAGCATTGTCAAGGATTCAGCTGACACCTCCATTGCTAGTGACTCCCATATCTGCATCTCCAGCACAGCCTCTCTACTGAAGTGTTATCTGTAATAACACCCTCTTTGAGTTATCCATCTCAATGGCCCACCAAATTTTTAACTCAATGTGAGAAAGATGTGATCTTGAATTTAAGTATTATTCCCAATAGTTTCATTACCTAAGCAAGCCATTCTACCTCTCAAAGCCTGTTTACACAACTGCAAAATGTTGATAGTGATTCTAGCTCATTGGGCTGCTATGAGGTTTTAATGAGATAATGTATCTTAGGTGATAAATTCGGTCTCTGATGCATAACAGGCCATAGTAAAGGATAGGTGTGCCATGCAAAAGGGAATTCATTACTTGTACTCTGCTTGCTGATTATACATATTCCCTTGATTAGTGAGCAGTACTTCTTTCCAGATGCTTGCCAAGACACAAATCTACAAAAGACTCCAGATACTTTTTTACCTCCCATCTTTCCCAAATCAATTTGTTATCATCTGGTCTTTCCTCTTCTTAAAAATCTCTTGAACCTGATAATCTCACTCAACTCTGACTGACTGTCATTATTTTTAGGCTTAATTTAGGCTCTCATTATTTTTTTTTCGCCTCTAACATACAAAAAATTCTTAATTGGCCTTCTTTTTTCTATTTGTAATGTATCCTCCACACAATTACCAAAGTGATCTATCTAAACTATATATGGGCAGTGGCTGACCAACTCTAAGATGACCTTTAATGAGTCATGCCTTGTGTAACTTCTCCCCTCGAGTGCACCTACAGTGTGTGACTTGCAAAATACACAGAATAATGCAAAGGTGATGGTATGTCAGCTCCATAATTAAGCTACATTATATGAGATCTGTTTTAGCAGATTGACGAGAGAGACTCTGCTAGCCTTGAAGATGCAAACAACCATGTTTTTAATGGCCAATGAAGAGATCCGTGTGGGAGGAAACTGTGTGTGGTCTCCAGGATCTAAGGGCCTCATTTCTGCCTCAGTAAGCAACTGAATTTTTCCCCCAAACCATTTGAGTTTGGAAGAGGATCTTGAACTCCAGAAAGGAATGCAGGCTGGCCTCCACTTTCATTGCAGCCTTGTGAGACTCTGAGCAGAGAGAATTGCTAAGCATTCGAGTACAGAAACTGGGATAATAAATGTGTATAGTCTTAAACCCCTAATTTTGTGGTTATTTATTATGCAGCAATAGAGAACTATTGCAAATGCATAACAGGCTGCCAATCCCTTCCTGGATGCTACAGATCCTTACATTAAAGATCATAACAAACTGTTCTCTATGAAGACTTTACAATGCTCTTTCTCCATATTGCTTTTTGGCAATTCTCTTACTCTTTCAAGTCTTTGCTCAACTATAACCCTCTCAGTGACGCAAATCCTGAGCACACACCTCCCTAATAGCATTTATCAAGTTCAAACAGGTAAGTTCCTTATTTATTAGGGTCATTTTCTCTTCCAGTAGAATGCAAGCTCTAAAGGGCAGAGATCTTAGTCTCTGGTTCACTGATGTATCCTAAGCACCTGTAAGAGTGTTTGTCACATAATAGGTGCTCAATAATACTTTTTAAAAAAATTAATTTTACAGAGAGAGGAAGGAAGAGGGAGAGGCAGATAGAAACATTGATGAGAGAGAACATAGACTGGCTGTCTCCTGCATGCCCTCCACTGGGGATCAGACCCACAAGCTGGGCATGTGCCCTGACTGGTAATTGAACTGATGACCTCTTGGTGCATAGGGTGATGCTCAACCGCTGAGCCACACCAGCCAGGCTTGATAATACTTATTGCACTGAATTGAATTGCCTCTTCCAAATGAGCTCCTTAAATTAATGTGCTCTTGCTATTATTCATTACATATCATAAGCCTTGGTATGCAACAGGTTCAATAAATTCTAAGGAGCAAATAAATAACATCTCTGTGATATATATATTAGTGTGCTATTCTGTACTGGTTGACAAAGAGCTATTGAACATAACATATATTTTTGCATTAATCAGTAAGGACTTTGCCAGAATTTTAAAACACCCAAATTTATTATTCTTTATTTTAGAAATTCTTAAGAGAAACTTCAAAATAGTTTCATTCTAGTCATTCAATTAAGCTAGAATTCAAAGCCTAGTTGTATTAGTTTTATATTGCTGCTAAAGCAAATTACCACCTTTTTTTTTTTGTCTTAAAAATGAATTTATTATCTTAAGAACAGAAGCCTAACATGGGTCTCACCGAGCTAAAATCAAGGTGTAGGGAAGAATGCATATATTTCTGGATATTCTAAAGATAATCCACTTCCTTACATTTTCCAGCTTCTAGAGACCATTCAGATTCCTTGCCATATGGTCTCCTTCCTCCCTCTTCAAGGCCAGCAGAGGCACGTCTCTCTGACTGCATCTCCCTGTGATGAGAGCCAGGAAAGGCCGTCTGCTTTTAAGAAGTCATGCAATTAGACGGCATACCCAGACAATTCAGAAAATCTCCCCATTCGATGCCTACAACAGTAATCACATCTGCAAAGGCTCCTTTGCCATGTAAGGTTCTGGGGATTAGGACGTAGAGAACTTTGAGGGTTACTGTTCTGCCTACCACATTAGTGGAGTAGAAAAACAAGCATACAACTAAGTCAAGTAAAACATAGGTGATTCTGATACCACAGATTCACTTCAGAAAATCCAGTTTCAAATCGGTGCGTTCCAGTTTACACTTCATATTCTAAAATAAAACATCTCTCTTAAAAAGACACACATTTATTTCTGTTTTCTACAATTTGAACTCTTCCCAGTTCAATAAAAAGATTTTTAAAACTTGCCTTTCCACAGAAACCACCCCCACAACTGACAGGTAACTATAGACTTCCTTCGGGGAGTCAGAGAGAGAAGGCCTGGCCGGGAAGAGTGGTAGGCTGTGAATTCTTCTCCTAGGGATAAAGGATGCTGAGTATGCCCCAGGAAGACTTAGCAGCATGTCAGAAACAAGAACAGTGTGGTTATTTCTTCTTGACACACTATAAAAGTCTTTACAAATGTCTTTAGGCTATATTTTCTTACATTCCCATAAGAGTTAAGGGTGATACATAATGAAAAATATAAGGAACTAACAGTCTGAGGAACAGGGTAGTCCCAGAGACGTGGAAGTGGAGTACATACTGACAATCCCCTGAAGAGGGGGTGAGGAGGAGAGATAAACCACAGAACTTACATGCATGTATATATGAACAATGGACATGGACAACAAAGGTGGGGACAGAGTGGGGAGGTTGAGGGAGGGGGGAATCAGTGGGGGGAAAAGGAGAAACATCTGTAACAAAAATAAAAAAATTAATTAAAAAAAAAAGAGTTAAGGGTGAAATGAAGGCAACATACTGGCATGAGGTTTGACTGTAGTTACTTTCTAGTCATGTAGGAAAATATGCGTGGTTAATAGTAAATGAGCAAGTGTTACAGCAAATCATTGCTGTTCCGTTTCCCACTGAGAGGCACTCTTTCATTGCTTGATATTGTAAAATCCTCCATATATACTGATTGCATATGCAGAATCCTTTTTATTTAAGTAAACAGAAGAAGCCAAAGAGATTCATATGTGATTGGTGAGTGTGTAAGACATTTTTAACACAAATATAAGCCCCATTTTAAAACAAATTTGAAATGTGCCAAGATTTAGTGGTACATAAAAATTAAGGTGAAGCCCTACCCCACGTTGCCATCCTTTTCTCACCCCCCAAGTATTACCACCTTCATTCCTAAATACATGCTAAGGAACATTACAATGCCTCACAGTCATAGGTTAAATTCTTGCATAGTTGATTCACACACAAACCCGGTCTGTTCCAAGGCTTCTCTGTCACTTTGTAAAATGCATCTTGTTCACATGTAAGACTTGATGACAACTTGTGGATGGGCGAAACTGCGTGACATGATGCCAGTGCTAATGTTGAATGTTAGCATATCAGCAATATCATCTTGACATATGTAGATAAAATTTTCAATTGACAGTAAAATGAAATTATCTTAACTTCAAAAAAGAAAAGTGTCATAAAGTGATGACGGTAAATGAGGTAATAATGTGTAAAAGATAAATGCTCAAAATGTGAAATCAGACAGCAAGAGTTTATATTCTGGTTGTATCATATACTAACTATCTATGTGATCATAACTTATCTGAGCTCCTCTGTAAACACGGTGAAGGATAAGTGAAACCCATTAATTCATTTATTCAAATAATATCTATTGAGTGACCACTTTGAGTGATGCACTGTTCTAGGTACTGAGCATATAGCTATGAATAAATTAGACAGATATCCTTGCCCTCCATGAAGCCTGCATTTTTGCAATTTCTCATAGGTAAGTTATAAGGGGTAGATGAAACTCAGTTACATATCTGGCAAAAGGTAAGCACTATAAATAAATTTAATTAGCATCATTATAATATTAATACAATAAAATCTGAAACTGGCAATGGGATACTTATTTGCTTAAGTAGAATACTAAATAAATAAACAGTTAATTCAGGTAAGCTAGCAATAATAAATTTTATACAATCATTATATGAGATCTTATGCAATCTTTAAAAGAATATATTTCTGAAGAGTAGCTTAAAGAAAAACAATTCTCCTTTTTGAAATAAATTTTTTCAGCAATGTCTTATATTTATTCTTAAATTATCTTTAAAAGGTAAAATTTAAATGAGAACATTTGTATCTGGATTAGCAATCACTGTATTTTTTTTTTTTTTTTCTTCACATAGCCCTTTTTGCTACTCTTCTACATGATCAAGCAGTCTTCACACCATGATTTATAACTTTTCTTCTGTCAATTCAACCATCATTCCACTCTGTTCCATTAATATTTCCTACTGTGAAAATTCCTGTAGAATCCTTGGTAAAGTCTCAGATGTTTCCAGATTCTGCTTTGGAAAGCAGTGAACCACAATGTTATTAAAAGCCAGCGACTTATAAAGGGATTTGTTCCTTACTCCGAAGAGAAGGGGGAGTCTAGACACTCTCCTTAGAGTGACATTCGTGCACAGCTTCCAACTGACGACAGTATTTTATAACTCAGACGCACTGCTCCAGCTGTCACATTTTACACGGGATATTCTTGGGAGTTCTTTAAAAACCAAAATGCCTAGGTTCGCAGTTCAACAAGTGTACCATTCCAAGAGATGTGACTGCCAAAACCAGTTAGTTACTATGAAAGTAGTTACCCTGTAACATTGCAAGGCAAACACATTAAGTCTTCAGTCACATTTGTGGCACACACTTCAAAACTCCACATTTTTAAGGACTGGAGCCAACATTCTAACTTAGTACTCACCCGGTTAAACAGAAGCTAATAAGAAGCATGAAATCATATATACTATATAAGAATTTTGGCAGAACACCGCATGTATCAACCTTATATAAAAAATCATAATGGCATTAAATCATCCCAAACCTCTAACACCCATTCATAAGAATACTCTCATTCTTCATCAGAAACCACATGTCATTCTGATTCATGTATAGTGCTAAAAATATAAATTTGACAGAATGTGTCTGAACCTGACCCAGCCACTTAAATATTTTCATAACTCCAGAAGCAAAAGAGAAACAGGCAAAAATGTCTTCACTGTGCCATACAGTCCGCTTTGAAAATAGGGTTTGGTTATAAGCAGTAAGTGGGAAAGTCAAAATAGAAATGGTAATCCAATGAGAGGCTTTCAGTCCTTCCTAAAGATTAAAAACAAAATTCTAAAAGAAGAAACATAAGAATATCACAGCCCAAACACTAAGAAATAAACAAACAAGCCAAAAAAAAAAAAAAAGTGCCACAAAACATCACAAATACTACTAAAGGGTTAAACAAAGCACTGACTTTAAAATACTTTGTTTCAAGCTGTGATCTCTTTTAGAGAGAACAGTAGCAGGGATGCATAAAAAAATGATTACGTAAACTTAGATTTTAGTTTAAGTTTTAAAAGAATAGCAAAATAATTTTTACTCCAGATAAAAGAAGAAATATTTATTTGGGGCAACATTATGAATCTTTGTATTATAGCCACATATTAATAAACAGCTTCTTTAAGAAGTCAATTTTATAAAATTATATATGAAATTAAATGACAAAATAGGAATCAGCAAACCTCTATAAAAGGCTATAAAAGGCCAAACAATAATGTTTCATGCTTTTCAGGCTAAGTAGTCTCAATGGCAACTACTCAGCTTTGACATTATAGTACAAAAGCAGACAAAAGTGGATGGATGTGGCTGTTCTAATAAAGATTTATTTATGGACACTGAAATAAAAAATCATATAATTTTCACTGCTCATAAAATATTCTTCTTGTTATTTATTTTAATCGCTTAAAAATATGAAATAATGCCTGGCTGGTGTAGCTCAGTTGTTGGGCATCCACCCATTAACCAAGAGTTCGCCTGTTCGATTCCTGGTTAGGGCACATAACCAGATTATGGGCCCGATCGCCAGTGGAGGGCATGCAGGAAGTGGCCAATAGATGTTCTCTCTCATCAGTGTTTCTATATGTCTCTCCCTCTCCCTTCCCCTCTCTCTAAAAAGCAATTAAAAAGAAAAGAGTAAATCTCATTTAAAAAATATATGAAATAGCATTCTTAGTGTATGGATAACAAGACCTGGGGCTACATTTGGTTCGGGTTGTCTTTTGTTGACCCCTAGACTAGACATTGATGATACAAACTTTAAAAATTAAAAAATGAGAAGACAAAGCTCATCCTCCCTCCCTCCCTCCCTCCCTCCCTTCCTTCCTATTTTATTTCTCTATGTATTTATGTATGCATGTATGTATGTATGTATGTATGTATCTATCTTGGCATCTGACAGCACACAAAATATAATGAGGCAGTGCCATGAAAGTGGAAGGCCAGATTACCAGCCTCTGAAACTCAGCCAGAGTACATTGTACACTGTAATGGGCTCACTGTAACAGTTAATGGCATTAAGCCTACACAACTACCATGGAGTCTCTGTGGGCTATAGAATCATTCATAACATTCAAAGTGAATACAGTTACACAATATCATATCTGCATTTCAGTACACGATTAAATAAATTTTTCCTATGGCATCTTTGACTTTTGTCTTCATTGAATCCCCTGATTTTTCCATGATGGTACAGAAGCCATGAGAGCAACTTGCATTATTATGGCAATAATTGTAGTACATTATTTAAATACGGTATGTTTTTTTTTTTTCCTCACCCGAGGACATTTTTCCATTTTTTGTACAGACAGAGTGGGAGGGAGAGAGAGGAAGAGAGAGAGAGGGAAACATGGATGTGAAAGAGACACATCGAGTGGCTGCCACCCGCTCGACCAACCAGGGCCGGGGACAAACTGCAACCGAGGTACATGCCCTTAGCGGGAACCGAACCCGGGTCTCTCCGGACCGCAGGCGGACGATCCAACCGCTGAGCCAAACCGGCCAGGGCAAATACGGTGTTTTTTAATTGGATTTTTAGAAAGACAGAAGAAGGGAAAGAGATAGAAACACTGATGTGAGAGAGAAACATTGATCGGCTGCCTCCTGCACACCCTCCACTGGGGATTGAGCCCGCAACCTGGGCATGTGCCCTGACTGAGAATTGAACTGGGACCTCTCAGTCCATGGGACAATTCTCAATTTACTAAGCCACACTGGCCGTGCATGAAGCATCATTATTTATTTATAACAGCGGAAGCACTCTTTATTATTTGGGGATTTGGCAATGCCCAAGAAATATTATATCCTTCCTAAGTCATTTAGTTACGCAAAGCTGAGATATCCTGGGAATCATGACCTGCGCTTCTCCCAGGTTCCAGTTCAGCATTTTATTTACTTTTAGTAGCAAACAAGCACTGAGAATTCTCTTTAAAGCAATTTCACCAGCAATCCAATAACTACTTGGGTAGCATTATTTTATGTTGCTAGATTGGTTAGTAGAATTTCAGGTAAATTGACATCACTGTAGTGTGCTTTGATATGACCATGAGGACAGGCTCAGTGACTGCATGAGTCACGATCTCTTTAGAAAGACGCTGTTGGGAGAAGAACTGCCATGGCATGCTCTTTACTGTTAGACTGGTCTTCGAGAGACTCATACGCCTTTGTAAGCAACCATTAGGAAGTTTCCCACTAACATTAAAAACATATTCCTAAATACTGCTTTTCAAAATGACACAAACGTTTAAATACCAGTGTAAAGATGCCAGAGACCTCTGTGGTAAGAAAAGCGAAGGACTTGTGTAAAAGCATGTTTCTTACTGCCTTTGTCTGAGTGAACATTGCTGCACAGCGTATAAAGACTTGCAAATTCCTTCCATGAAATTTACATTCATGTAGGGTTTCATGAAAAAACAGCCCAGTTACAACATCAGAGTCCCCATTAAGACAGGTTTCAAAAGGGAAACAAGAAAACAGTTATTTTTTTCTGAGTCATTAGGGAGAGGTGTGACTAAAATTACCATGTCACTTCAAGAAAAATTTTTTTTTTTTTCAAATACAAACTCCACATTGAGTGATCTGAGCCAAGGCTAAAAGCATCTCTTTGTAGTTGTTTAGAGGCTACAGTTTTAAATAACACAACTTATATGCAAATGGAATTAGCTTTTGAAGTCAGTTATGAATTTATTTAATTACTCGAGTCCTAGCAATCAGCAGAATTTTGATTTTCAATTCATCTTGACAAATATTTATTGAGCTTACCAGGTACTGTGAAATGCCAGATAGAAAATGTGTATCAAGGATAAATAGAACCTTGAGAGGAATGTGCAACAAGAATACAAATATAGACAAGTGGATTAAGCATTGGTTCGAGGGTCTTAGAAGTGAACAAATTGAGTTTGAAGCATGATGTCTAAAACGTGAACAGATCATTCAGTCTGTGTCATCTAACAGTAAATTGTAAATGCAAATATTGAGCCAAGAAATAGCAATGACTAGAGATATACATTTGGGATTTGTTTGCACAGAACAAATGAAACATGAATGAATAAGATGGACAAAGAATATGTAAAAAGAAGAGGGCATAGACAGAGCCTCAAGGTATATCCACACTCATGGGCAGGAGAAATGCAGGCTAATGAAGGAAATTGAGAAGGGATTTCCAGAGAAAAAGGGTCTTTGTGACTTGTGGATAAAGGAACAGGTAAAGAGAGAGTCTATATTGCCAGATGAAGCAAAGAGGAGATGGAGGCATGTCAATAGTTAAGGCCACTGGATTTTCTTACTATGGGAGTATTGAAGAATTTAGCAAAACCAGCAGTATAGTAGAGGTGGCAATGGGTGAGGTTTATGTCTAGTTTTATATCCTGGCATCAAGTTTCGAAGACAAGAATTAAGTGGAGAATCAAATGTGAGACAAAGGGAATAAAAATATAATTGATAAGAATGGTCCTGAAAATGTCAAGAGGGGATAAAATTCAAAGCAGAGTGAGAAATGGTTAACCTGGGAAGGAAGGATTATTCCTTGGGTGTGGGGCAAGCAAAGAGAAGACTAGTGAAAACACAGGTATGTTCAAGTATGGGGAGGATGCCAAATGGTACACGACAGAAGCTTCTCAACCTCGGACCAGTATAAACTGTAATTATATGAGAGTAAAAGATTCATAGCTGAGGTTTTACATATAAGAATAAACAAGAGTAAAATAAAACATTTATGAGAAAAGCACTCTTTGAGAATTATATTTAGCCAAGAAAAAAATACGCACATCTTAAATTGACTGAAGTTTGAGTGCAGTTTATTCCTTAGCTCAGAATACATATTCCACCACTATGTATCTTATAATGAGGTTTACAGGCACGTTTCATAACTATTTCTTTTTTTTTTTTTCCTCATCTGAGGACATTTTTCCATTTTTTGTTCAGGTAGAGTGGGAGGGAGAGAGAGGAACAGAGAGAGAGAGAGAAACATCGACATGAAAGGGACACATCGAGTGGCTGCCACCCACACGACCAACCAGGGCCGGGGACAAACTGCAACTGAGGTACGTGCCCTTAGCGGGAACCGAACCCAGGTCCCTCTGGACCGCAGGCCGACGTTCTAACTGCTGAGCCAAACCGGCCAGGGCTCATAACTATTTCTTAAAGTAGTAGAGGAACTACCTAATTTCATGGACTACTTCTAATATTGCAACAGGACAAGTCAAGAGATGTCCTCACTGACTACAAGGTAGTCAGGGATATTAGAAAGCTATTGTGAATTACCGTCTCACAGGCAAACTAGATTTCCCTGGAGGGCTTGCTAAAACACAGATCTCCAGAGTTCCTTGGTTGGAGCAGAAGAATTTGCATTTCTAACAAGTTCTTGGGTGATACTGATTTTGCTCCTCTGCTCTGGGGACCACACTTTGAGAACCACTGCTACAAGGCTGGCATTCAACAAGATGTAGGTCTAGAAACAAGCGCATTTTCCCTCAACTTGTTTATTGAAGTAAATTGACAAACCATAATTTGTGAATGTATTAAAATAGTAGCACCAATATATTTTTTATCTATTTTTTTTAATCCTCACCCAAGGATATTTTTCTATTTATCATCAGATAGAGCGGGAAGGAGGGAGAGACACATCGACTGGTTGACGTGACCAGGGCCAGGGACGATCTGCAACCGAGGTGTGCGCCCTTGACTGGAATCGAATCCGCAATTCATTCGTCTGCAGACTTATGCTCTAACCGCTAAGCCAAGCCAGCCAGGGCTATTTTTAAAAACTATTTGTTTTAAAGTTAAGTTCACTTTCAAATGTTATCTAGTACACATCTATTGTTATCATGGAAGAATGGATCCATGTATTTATTTTTAAAAGTCACAGAGTTTGCTTTAGTTGAGAAACCACTTACCCATGCTTAAAATTTCTTTCCATCTTTTTATTCAGATCATTATTATATTTCACCATAATATGTGCCAGGAACTATTATTCTAGGTACTTTACATATATTAATCTATTTATACACAACCCTATAAAATAATTTATTTTATCAACTCCAATTTACAGATGCAGAAACTGAGGCATAAAGACTAACTGTCTCACTGATAGTCAGACAGAAGTAAACACTGGGGACTTTTGGGGCCCCATATCATAGTCCTTACCTACTTTAGTACCCTTTCTACACATTGCACTTGAATACTTACCTGTTCCAAGAAACAGGACATGGTATCTGCCATCAGCAGCATTCACTCGATCCACAGCTATCTTGGTGTACTTGTAGTCAGTGCCTATCCGCACGATCAAAGGCCTTTTGTGGATTGGGTAGATGGAATTGTACATGAGAGGATGGTTCCGAATAAAAGTGACCACGTCGTCTGGGAACTCCTTGGTGGTTCTCATATTGGGTGTAAATGCTCCTCCTGGGCACTAAAAGATATTGTTTTTAAAAACCAAGTTAATAAAACACCTACTTAGTTCAGTAATGATCAAAAGTCCTCTGCTTTTCAACGTTCTTAGCTCAAGTTGTTTTAAGTACATTTGCTGCCCACCGAGGAGGAAACTGTAACTATTTAGAGTTCTATATAGTTTTCGTTGTAGAAAACGAATATACAGGGTGTATAACTTGATCATTTGAATGAGGCTAAGTCCACTTATCCCACCCTATTGAGTTCAGAGAGGAGCTGATGCCATTGTGTATATAACTTTTCACCTTCCTCATCCATTACTTTTCTATTTCTTATTCTCTGCCAGATACAGTATTGTTAGGGAAAAAAATCATATGGATATAATCGCATGCTGCTAGTGGCTAAAATAAATTAGACTATCATTATCAAATTCAATCAGAATTCTAATATGCAGGAATTTTATTCCCTCTGATCCCTTCTTCCAAAAGAGGGATCTCTGAAAGTGGAGCTTGGATTGGATGTGGTAAATTACACCTGACGGTTTCCCTCTGAAACTGCTGAAAAGACCCCGTGGCCTCTATTAATCTTAGAATAAAATCCCAGCAGTTTAGTATGCCCTGCAAGCCCCTGTATGCCTGGCCTGTAGCTACCACTCCCATAATAGTTCCTGCTCTTCCTGAGCCTCGAGCGTGCTTCCGTTCCAGCATCTTGGCACTTGTTGTTCCCATCTGAAATACTCTTCCATGCAAGTTCGTGGTGTTCGGTTACCTCATTCAGTTCTCAGCTGAAAGTTTCTTCCTTAAAGGTGATCACACATATCAAAACAGCTCCTCTCCATTTCCACTATCTCCTTAGCCTGCTTCATTTTGCTTCATAGTCTGATTGACCTCACGGTATATTATATTAGCTGCTTTATATATGTATATTGATTTTAGAGGGAGGATTGGAGAGGGGGAGAGAGAGAGAGAAGCATCAATGCAAGAGAGAACGCTGCTTTTATCTTTATTCTGTTTCTCCCTCTGAAATGTAAGCTGTACATTGACATTAACTGGATATATTTTGTTCATTGTTTCACCTTCAGACCTGTAACAAAGCTGAAAAATAGTAGATATTTGACAGAGTAGTGAATTACTCAGTTATATCCGGCATCTAATTTTGTTGCAGAGGATGTAAGAAACAGGGGCCTCTATTCTGGCCAAGAGAGGAGAGATTTAGAGCATCAAGTTCAAAGGGGCAGACAGAAAGCCAAAATGAAACCCGAAAAAGGACTGCTGGACGGCTCCAACGGTTCTGGACAGGGAGCATGACCAGGGCTTCTGAGGAAAAGATTCCACTGACGGGGCACCTGAGGCCAAACTGCAGGGTAGGCTGGGACCTGCTGTAGCCTGGGACTCAACCTCACTCATAGAATCTGAGTGTTAAGTGATATGAGCAAAGCTGTTGGGTATAATCTTTTTAATTATTCTCCTCACCCGAGAATATGTTTATTGATTTGAGAGAGAGAGAGAGTAGGGGAGAGGGAGAGAGAAGGAGAGACAGAGAGCGGGATCAAACCCACAATCTGGGTATGTGCCCTGGCCAGAAATCGAACCTGCAACATCTTGGTGCACAGCATGATGCTCCAGCCAACTGAGCCACCCAGCCAGGGCAGTTATTATCTTTTAACACAAACAAACATGATTTGTCCAACTCTATCAGACACGTGTCAATATCTCTACTTTTTGGGGAAAAAATTATTTTGTCTTGAAAAAAGCACTCCTGCTCTGGTTTTCATTTGTCCTCTTTAAAGAGGTACAAGGTAAACAGGAAGCAAGAAGCTTCCTGACCAGTAGCGGTGGGCACAGCATCTGTGCTAAACAGCAATAAGGACAGTCACAGACTAGAAAATATACCTTATCCAAGGTGGCGACGAACATTTATTTCTAGCTGATTGCTCCCATGAAGGCATAAAAGCTTAGTGTGGCCAGATTCCAACAGCAGATAGAAATGTGGAATTTTATGTGAAATCCACCAACATTTTAGTGTTGATTCAATGAAAAAAAGATAAACAATTTTAGGGACCAAATAAAACAACGGCAACCTCGGTAGGTCCTTGCAGCAGCTAGCCAATGATGTCCGTGCCTCGAGGCCAGACCCACATTTCCAAATGAGTCTCAGCAAAGGACTGGTGCGGCCATGTTCGTTTCGACAGAATCATGCTGAATGCAAGGTTTAGACCTACGCTGACCAGTTAACATGGCTAGAACTTTTTACAGGGCCAGTAAAGAGAGTTCTCTTTTTGTGGAAAGGCACAAGGGGTAATTAAATGACTTCACTAAGGAGAGATAATGAGACAAGTAATGAAACTAAACCTCTCATTCATTATCCCATTAACTAGACTTTCATCTGGGTTTCATATGTTTTTCTTCAACAGAAAAGAGCATTGTATTTAAATATACATGTTTATAAATTGCCCACAATGAAGACCAAATGAGGACAAGGAATTTCATTTGCGGGTGTTCTAAGTAGATGGATGTACCATACTTCTGGAAAGAACAGGGTGAGGGGTGTTTTCTACCTTATTCTTCATACAAAGTGGTAAAGGGAACTGCATTGCTCACTGAATGAACACATGGAAAGAACAAAAGCATGGATCATCTAAATAGTTCCAGACTTTCATAAAACACCCCTAATTATGGTCTGCTAAGCTGAGTTGTCTCTTTAAATATTTGCAAGCATTCTCATTTGTAAGTTCCAGAGAGATTCAACGTTAGCACGTCTTACAATTTATATAATTTCCAGTTTGCAATTATTTTCACATGTGATAAAGTAATTAAACTGTGTCTTATTTATGAGTTTTACTTCAGGATAGTTAAAATTCAGATAAAAATTATATTTTGATTGCTCAAAACCATAGTTACTAATTAGGTGATCCAAACAAATCAACTCAAATCAGTTATTTTATATTTACTCGAAAGTCTCCCATTTGGGACTTCTATTTATAATATTCATAATAAAACTTCTTAGGAAAGAGCATCTTCTAGTGTAAGTTTATTTCAAAATCATAAAATAATTCTTCTTTATAATAATTGATTTTCTTCATTGATTCATGCCATAAACTCAGAAGATAACACAGAATAAATGACAATGATGGTGACAAGAATAAAATTGATTACCCTTTGCAGACTCTTCACCTGAACTTGAGAGTTTGCTCAGTGTGATGCTGCCAAGTGTAAATAAGATATGGTTAACTTAGCCTCACCTTGTGTATGGAAAGCTTGTGTACTGAAATCTCAAGATAATATAACATCCATGTACTACCATAAAATAAAGCCTTTGTCCATTTATTGGGCTTGTGTTTCATTCCTCAGAAGGGTAATTTTACTCCACAAATAGTCATTAAGTAATTTTGGTTAAACTTCTCCTTTAAGTGTTTGTTTTTCTCCATTTCTAGTGTTCTGTTTATCAAGCAGTGATAAGCACTCCTTTTTTGAGTAAAGACACTGTTAGTGTTTTGATCACTCAAGTGTTAGGTGAAACAATAGGAATGATAAGAATGCCATGTTAAGAAGTGTTAGCAATGTTGCCCTCACCTAATTTTGTTCCTATTCTCGGGGATTACAGTACATCTGCTGACCTCTGATGCTCTTAAATGTTCTCCTCACATCCATTATACTCGCTTTCATCATTATCATACTCATATGCTAATTCATGTGTCCATGTTCTGGGCAGCTTTTATCCGAGACACATTTTGATATGCCCAGTAGAAAAATTAAGAATAAAAAGCTACACACCTGTCTTCTGGACACAAGTATTGCGGTAAGAAAGACACAGTCAAAGCAAAATAACAAGACATATATAATAATTTAAGACAAATATAAAATAAATAACAGAGCTTCATAATCAGTTGTCATATATGTTTAAGAGTCAATATTTTTCCCCAGCCAGGGTGGCTCAGTGGTTGAGTGTCAACCCATGCACCAAGAAGTTGTGGGTTCAATTCCGGTTCAGGGCACATGCCCAAGTTGTGGGCCAAATCCCCAGTGGGGGGTGTGCAGGAGGCAGCCAATCGATGTTTTCACTCATCGATGTTACTATTTCTCTCTCCCTCTCCCTTCCTCTCTAAAAATCAATAAAGAAAAAAAAGAGTCAATATTTTTTAAATCAACTTAGAATAGTGGAGAACTTAAGGCTACCAGAGTCAGTGAATTGGTTTAGAGATAAGTAAACAAAGTTTGGAGTATTTAGAGAATTATAATTCCTGGGGCATTGTTGAATCATAGAACACAAAGTGGAAGAAAGAGGTAACATCTGAGGCTGAAACAGCAGAAAATAAATGCAAAACTAGTCAGAGAAGGAGTAGCTGGCATGGTCAAGGGGAGCTTGACTGAACACTTGAAAGATGAGTGCTAATGTACAGATGGACTTAATGCCATTCCAGAATCTGGTCCAGTTTCTAGCACTGGTCTATGAAACTCGTATTCTGAGGAGACAGTCTTATGTTTAGACCCTTGGTAATCTAGGCCCTTTATTTATTTTTAATTTATTTATTTTTATTCATTATTTTTGTTACAGATGTTTCTCTTTTTCTCCCATTGACACCACCTCCTGGTCCCGCCCCGCCCACTCATAGCATTGTGGTTGTCCATTGGTTATGCACATATGCATATAAGTCTTTGGTTTATCTCTTCCCCCTCCCCCACCCCCTCTCCTCTGAGGTTTGTCAGTCTGAACCCTACCTCTGTCTCCAGGTCTATTATGTTTTTTGTTTGTTTGTTTTTTTTTATCCTCACCCGAGGACATTTTTCCATTTTTTGTACAGAGTGGGAGGGAGAGAGAGGAAGAGAGAGAGAGAGAAACATTGATGTGAAAGGGACACATCGAGTGGCTGCCACCCGCACAACCAACCAGGGCCGGGGACAAACTGCAACCAAGGTACATGCCCTTAGCGGGAACCGAACCCAGGTCTCTCCGGACCGCAGGCGGGCGCTCTAACCACTGAGCCAAACCGGCCAGGGCCAGGTCTATTATGTTTATCAGCTTATTTCGTTCATTATAGTCCACAAATAAGTGAGATCATGTAATATTTGTCTTTCTCTGATTGCAGACGCTTTATTTAAAGCCCAATTACATAGTTGAAGTCTTGTACTTGTGCACCAGCTGGCCCTCTTCTTCCTCACATTCCCCCCACTACTGTAAGAGCCCTCTGCTCTAGTCCAGCTAGGCCAAGCAGCGCTTCTAGGACTCATTTCTTTTTTGTAATGTGTACTGTGACCTTTGCCTGAAACACACTTTCTTGCCTATCCAACTTAAGAACACCAATGCCCTTCAGGACCAACTAAATCTCATATTTTTTATATGCCTTTACAAACAGGGCTGATGGACAACAATCTCTCCTCCAGACTCAAATATTTATTGTCTATTTTATTAATGCATTTTTTTTTGTTTTGTTTTGGTTTGTTTTGTTTCATTTTTACAATCCTCATCCAAGGATATGATTTTTATTGATTTTAGAGAGAGCAAGGAAGAGAGAGAGACATTGATGTGAGAGAGAAATAATGATCAATTGCCTCTCATAAGCACCCTGACCAGGGATAGAACCCACAACATGGGTATGTGCCCTGGCTGGGAATCGGACCCATGACCATCTGGTGCATGGGATGATGCTCCAACCAACTGAGCCATACCACCCAGGGCTATTCATGCATTTGTGTGTGTGTGTGTGTGTGTGTGTGTGTGTGAGTGTGTGTGTGTGTGTTTGTGTTTAATATTAATTTTTAGAGAGAGGGGAAGGGGGAGAGAGAGAAACATTTATGTGAGAGAAAAACATCCATCAACTGCCTCCTGCATGCCCCCTACCAGGAATCGAGCCCATAACCTGGGCATGTGTCCTGACAGGGCATTGGACCAGCAACCTTTCAATGTATAGGATGACACCCAACCAACTAAGCCACATTGAACAGGACTACTCGTGCATTTTGAATGACCTGAAACAACATGCAATTTGACTTTTCATGTCTGTGTACTTTATGTGTTTAATATTATTGTAAACTTCTCTAAGTGAATATTTTCAAACATCTCAGAGACATTAAAATTCTTCTAATGTAAGAATAGGAAGATGGATGTAATAACAAAAGTGCTAGTAATCAAATTCTGTTTTTCTTGCCAGCACTATGTGGATTATGAAGTTTCTGTGTTCTTTTGCTATACCAGGTACCAGACCTGTTCAAAGCTATATGATTGAGGTCGATGGTTCTGCTCCACTTATAAACAGATATTAAAACTGAACACTTTTATTAGGTTCTGCTTTAACAGGACAGTACATGCAAACACAATCTTTTGCAGAAGCTTTATACACATTGTAACAGGATAATGTAATATGTTAGCTCAGCCACAGAGAGAATCTGCAGTCTTTGGCTGCCCTTTGCAACATACCAGAGGTGTCTTGTTTCTTCCACAGACTTGAATTACTTATGGAAAAACATCATGACACAATTGGCAGGCTTCTTCCTACTGACTTAGACTTGCTGGTTGGGGCAGTTTGCTAGCACAACTATCAATCTTGCTTTAAGTGAAGCACCTACAGGGATCATTACGATGAGGGTATACGATTTCTGCCAGTGTCATTTCTTTAAGAATCCGGTCATTTTTTATGAGGTTGACCTGGCAACTGGACCACTGTGTAGGGAAATAAAGTACGGCAATCACAGCTGATCCTTCACCAGGGGGACTTCAGAGGCAACATTCTTAACCTCAGAGAAGAGGGAATGCTTTGGGTCACTTGGCTGTAGGTCTTCTGGCTACATGAATGGGATATTAAACCCTGGAAGCCCAGGGAAGAGACAGACACTGGCCACTCTGAGTCAGAGAGCTGACTTCATAGTGCATTGTTCAGTAAAGGGTGGAGAGACCGAATCTTCAGGGAAGAATGCTTTTCTAAGAGGCGTTCCAGAGGTTATTTCTCCACCCTGCTCTTTTATTCCCTAAGGATTACTCATTTGACTTCTTATTTATTTATTTTTTAATTTAAAGGAGCTGCTCCTTTCTCAGCACCAGATGTAAGAAACCCCATTATAGAAATATGTCTCGAGTACTGATTACTCCTTTTTTTTTTTTTTTTTTTTTTTTCATGGACTCAGCTCCAGGTGTTTGTCGCTGAGCCCTGGCTTATTCCACACTGCTTTAGAACATGGAAGAGAAAATGCTTGTTCTTAGAAGCTTAGAAATAGTAAAACGTGGGACTGCTAGCAGAATTTTCTAGTTTAGCATTGGTTTATTGTTTTACTAAAAAGGATTGTCTATTCCCATATTTTATATAGAATAGTTGCTATCTGACATGAGTGGTTCTCTTACTGTGATGCTCAGAGTCCCTTTGATCTGGATGAAGAGTCTGATGAGCATTGGGAAAAGAGGAGCTTTTCTTCAGGGAAAAAAAACTAACCCTGATTTGTAATATTTGCCCATTCCCATGGTGTAAGTACTCCCACTATGCTGATTTCAAGTTATTAGGGCAATGTCCTGACTTGAGACAAGTTGCACACAATCTGCTCTGGTGAGCTGGCTCCAGGACACACTTGTTGAGGCTCTGTGGCCATGAACTCTGATCCATTTAGTGTGGATTTCTTTGATCGTTTTATTGATTTATTCAAGGGATTTCTCTTAAGGTGTTATTGGGGAAAACTATATTTTGTTGAGTTTACAAATCAATTGTTCCTGTACTATATCCCATATTGTGTTGTTCAAAGAGTAATTAATAACAGTATATGCAATCAGCTCTGCCCTGTGTGACTCAGTTATCTGGAGCATTATCCCATGCACCAGAAAGTGGCAGGTTTGATTCCCGGTCACGGCACATGCCTGGGGTTGCAGATTCATCTCCACTTGGGGTGCATGTGGGAGGCAGTTGATGGATATTTCTCTCACAATGATGTTTCTTTCTCTCTCTCCCTCTCTCTAAAAAAAAAAAAAAATCAATAAAATCTAAAAGCAAAGAAACCAAAAACGCAATCACAACCACCTCTTACTTTTCTGTATTGTGGTGAAGCAATTACTTGGTCAACTTCAAATAACAAGTAGTTCTCAAAAACATGACTTATCTCTCTGAATATGTTATCTGTGAATCATCTGGAAACGCACCAAATACACTGAATGAAAGAATGAGAGCTTTCGAGTTACAATGGAATTTGAAAGTTGCTCATTTTCCCCTTTCACTTTCCCTTCTCTTATGTCATCTCTACTTTTAATTTAACACACCCCGAATTGACATACCTTAAGATGAATATATCTCTTGAATTATGTTTCTTATGTTATACAAAATTATGAAATGTTTTTATTTTCCTGCCTTATGTTGAGCTACGTGCATCATAACGAGACCATTTGGAAAGAGATTGTGATTTCTATGATCGGACTAAGTTGCTATCCATGATTAAATATGGTTTTTTACATTTAATTTTTTCAAGGATAAGTAGCAATGCTCATAATCTTTCCAGAGTTAATTAAAAGTTAACTTGCTAATACAATACCCATCAATGATTAATCTTTCAGCTTCCTAACAGGAAACCAAACTTCAGCCCTTTTCAATAAATAGATTCTTTAAAGTCTCAGAAAACTATTTTTCTACTGTAAAAAAAATTGACAGCAGTACAATTTAAGGTGATGAGGAAATAAGGGAGTAAATCATACATTGTGAATATACTCCAATAGTAACACAAAAACAAAGTAGATTGACAATTGGTAAAAAAAATTATGTGGGATGGATATCTGAAAGCATATTTGCAAAGAGAACTTCATATTTAAATCCAAAGGAAAAAAATTTTAAGTGACTATTATTTTAACTACATTTTAATTTTTTTTCATGAAATTATTCAATTGCTCTTCTTTACTTATATACATTCTATTTTGTCATTTTAACCCCATTATATGAATGCACAGACATAAGAAAATTATATTCCTCTTAATGTCATTTGTGTACCATGTACATCTCCTCTCAGTACACTACATGGTATTTTACAAAGACAGAAACAGCATTCTAGAATGCAAGGCGGCACTATTATGGGTCAAATGAAAAACAAATAGGACTGTGATCATTGTTGCCCTAGAAAAATTTCAGTTCCAATCTGCCAGTGTACTCTCTATAACTTCACCTGAAAAAGTTAGTTTTCAATGTACCCTTTAATATCACTAATATTGCAAGACATAGATAGATTTATTTGCCTCAAAACTTTATAGTTTATAAACACCTTGTTTGAATTGTAACATCATTTTCCTTGTAATTATTTGCTCACACATACCATTTTCTATGCGAAATAACAACATAAATTTTTAAATAAATATACCCCTTAGAATTAAAATATCTCCACATGATTTATCGCTAAATTCATTCTCACATGGTTATTTCTTCACTAAAATAAATGAGATTCCTTACTGTAAGGAAGAGTTGTGAAAAGCAGCTAGCATCCACATTCTTAGGTTGCCACCAAAAGATTAACACTTCCCAAGCTATGGTTTTTATGCCAATATAATTAGGAAAATATCTCTGCCCTGTCTAACATGCCCAGTGGCCTTGAAATCTAAATAATATTTATTAGCAGTATCACTTAGACACAAATGTAGCGAGTCCTATAACATATAGAACATATTTAGAAAATCCCAAATCTAGAAAGCTGTGACCTGAAAATTATAATGAATATACAAGTAGGTTAATGGTTGTATTTAATAACCATCAAATTGATATTCCTTTCTTATTAAGTTATTACAAAGAAACTTTTTTGGATACTTACAGTTCCAGGCCGAGGATATGGAATTCTACCCTGATAGGAAATCAGCTGATGATTGGGCCCCTCTTTGTGGGCAAAAGGACCATTAAACACAGTCTGTATATCAGATAAATGATACACACACACTGCTGATCCTTTAAAAACTGAGCTAAAAAAAAAAGAAAACAAAGTGATCCATTTTCTCATTATTTTAATTATAATACAATTTTAAAAATGGATGGCAAAGTTTGTGATAACTTAATAAAATTTATCATGGAAAAGTTCGATTTTATGGTATACTTTGTAAAGCTAAAAAGCATATATAGAGCATTAAAACATTTAATTCATTCATGAATGTAATATACAGTAAGTTATAGAAAAGTTCTCAATGTTTTTGTAATATAGTGTAAGTTAAAGAAGTTTTAACTAGTTTATATTAGAAATAAAAAACAACTTGATGATTTAAAATATGAATTTGAATTATAAGTCACTATCAATACAACTTATTATAATTTAACTGACAGAAACAAATCTCATTGATAAAAGAACACAACATCTCTTTGTCTTGACTTTTAACGTGAGAGCGTTCTTACATGTTATCATAAATAGTATTGGAGAAGTCTAAATTTTTATTATGTATGGACTTTCCCTGTTAGTCACAGAAAAAAATGGGGGGGGGGGCAAAAAATGATTCATTAAATTACCTTTAGTTTGTAAAATCCCATAAAATTTTTTGGATCCTTAATGAAAACTATTTCCATTGTCCCTAAAGGCAGATTGACTGAAACCAATATTTCTTCAACTCACAAATTTCTCTTAAATTAGATACATAATGAAAAATTTAGATGGCCAATGAAAACTTAGATGCCCATTGAAAAAAACAAGGTATATTATTAACCATTAGTCAGGAATGACAATTTAAATTTTTTAATGTTAAAGCTATTGGTGATGTGAAAAACTAGAAAAATATTTTTTGAAACAAACATTTTCTTTGTTAGAATTTGGTTCCTTATAGGGCAAATGTAAACATGATATATAATAAATATCCCTGTGATTTTCTTTTTCATTGAATAGCTCATTGTAGTTTAAATCATACTATGTTTCCCGACTAGAAAAAATGCTAAAATCTTTAGATTTTCATTTTGCAGTTCATTATCTAATGAAAGGGACCTATTACATTCTGCAGTGACCATGTCACAGCTGGAATACTGTATTGGATTCTGAGTAACATTCCTATTATGTGCAGGAAATGGGGGGAATATGGCAAATGTCTTTAAATATATTATCATTGGGATTAGGCATTCCAGAGTAATTAGAACACATTAAAGATATTTTCAAATATATGAAATACTGTCAGATCAAACATAAAAACGTTATGTTTTGTTAATTTCTAAATAGTAATCACTTTAGATTGCTCTGAAAATAAATGTTATTTAATAGAAATACCAGAACCATGTCTTCAAATTATTTCCTTAAAACAAAATATCATATATACTTTATTCCTGTATTATAATTCATATTTTTCTTTCTTTTAGACATATATCATATAACCATTATGAATACTCTATACAAAACTATTTTGAAAGCCTTCATTCAACTTAAATATATTTGGTAATAAAGCAAATGTAATGAAACAGAAAAGTTAAATCCTAAATGCTATGCAAAATTAAAAGTTGAAAAGAGCCCAGGCTGGTGTGGCTCAGTTGATTGGGGCATCACCCAATACACCAAAAGATTGTGGGTTCCATTCCCAGTCAAGGCACATCCCTAAGTTTCGAGTTAGATCCCTGGTGGGTGTGTGTGCAGGAAGCAATTGATCAATGTTCACTTGCACATCGATGTTTCAGTCTCTCTCTCTCTCTCTCTCTCTCTCCCTCTCTCTCTCTCTCTCCCTCCCTCCCTCCCTCCCTTCCTCTCTTTGCAAAAGCAGTAAAATATGTCCTTGTGTAAGAATTAAAAAAATAATATGTTTAAAAAAAGTTGAAAAGAATGCTTTATCAATAATTACTACTACTCAATACAGTTTATTGTTTAACTCATAAAATACAATTGAATAATAATTACCTTGATGTTGTAAAAATGCCATACACTAGTGTTGTTCTTGGGTTATCACTTTCAAGCAGAAACACATCCTCTATAAAAGAGAAATATTATTATTTTAAAGTTCCCAAATATTAACTGTATTTTTAGAATTTTACCCTAAGAAAATAACCTCAACTATGAAAAGTATTATTCGAACATCATTCCAATTTAAAAACAACTAAGTGAACAAAATGATAGCCACATGGTAAAGTAAATTAAATAAAATGTTATACAAACACTAACAGGATTTATGAAGACTGCAACCTTATGGAAACCATGCTAATAAAATAATATTAAGTGGAAAAGCCACAATAGAATATAATATGAACTAGAATCATGTAAACATTAAATTATACACCAGAATACAATTCACAATGAATTTAGGACCTCCTAAGCAATAAATTATAATCACTAGCTTTTCCATAAATGAACAAAGGCTGACACTCTTAGATCACTCTGAAAAACAAGAAAGAAAAATATCCTAAGTCACTGAAACATAAATACACTTGTAAAGAATTTGGGGAAAAATAATAAATGACTAGGCTATAATACAACATAATGCTTAGAACTTTTTTTCTAGAAAAGCTGACCTAAAAACTTTTTCTAGTGGCTTTTGAGGAGACCAACAATCTATTTCAGTTTTTATAACTGTTAGAAGCAGTAACTTTTTTTGTATTATTATACATTGTTATTGTTTACCTCATCCCCTGCCTCAAAATCTGAATACATTAATAAATTTATAGCTAATAACTAGCATTTTACATTTCAATAAACTAAAGAAAATAAAGGTCATTTATAAATGACATTTAGTATACTATAATGCATACTAAGTTATTATGATTAAAATGAACAATGTTTCTTTTTAAAGAAATCAGATTGTTAGTTTTCATTTAATCTGGGAAGTACGGCTTTCTTCATGTCTCACACGCTGAAAAACTTTTGTCCCAGAGTCACCAAAAATAACAAAGATTGGAGCACAAGTCTAAATTCTATTCTAACACTTTTTCATCTAACCTCTATTCTGTCCATTAATTGCAATAGTGAAAATTATATAGCTGTATGCCACATAAACTGATTTAAAAACCGAATATTAAGTTTAAATATATATGAAATACACATTCGTTTTAGAAAAGTAGAAACATCATGATTTATATATAAAGTATTACATGTATTTCTATCTCTCTCTCATTCAAATGTCATGGTGAATTCAATGAACTAAATGTTTCAGCTGTGCATTCAGAGACAAAACATTTAAAAATACTTAAGGACATTTATTGACAGTATCTAGCTCATTAATTCAAATTGACATATTGTGTATGCTAAAAACATTCATGTAAAATATATCCTCTTCTGAGAGTTTATTGAATTTTATAAACTTTACAAAGTCTCTTTCAAACCTTTTTAAAATACATATCTGTGTACCTAATTCGTCGAAGTGTGTTTCTGGGCCATCTTCATCCGTGACGGAGCACACCAGCCTCGCCTTTAAGAAGGTGGTCCACTTGTTGACAAGGCTCCGCAGTCCACCCGTGTCATTCTGAAACAGTTTTGTACACACAGTTCAGATTACTTAAATAAATGCTGAAGTCTACTAAAAATTCAGCATGGATTCTTATAACTTGGGGATGTATTATAATCTGAAGGATGGCTTTATTAACCACATGTGAATGTCAGGTTAGAGAGTAATATTTAAGATATCTAGTATGTTATAAAATAGCCAAAGGTTATATACTATTATTCTGCTACAGTATGGTGTCAACTGAAAATGTTTCAAAAAAAATGAATTTAATGAATATATTCCTTAAAGCTTTATCAACTTAACAATAAATGATGTAAATATCTTTAAAATGTTACAGAACATATATAATTTAATTTGCCTTTATAATTCGTTGTATTCAGTATGAACATTATTGTACACAGTGAAGTTTACAGATTCTACTGTGGTCAGGAGGGTTGATTTATACTTAACACCAAATGACCCCCAATAGTTCTAGTTTTTCTCCTTCATTTCTCTGTTACCCTTTACTCCTTAGTATTTCTAATCGGATGCTTTAATATATGTATTTCTTCACCCACGGCAGGAGAAATAGCATTGGAATCACTCACAAATAGTCTCTATTGATAACATTTTTTTTTTTTTTTGGTCTGTATGCCCAGAAGCCTCTCCTTCCTTCTGCTGGCTTACTGCCCAGAAGCAGGTGAGCTCCACCATCAGGGGAATACCCTCGTACTGAAACACCAAATGCTTTAAGAAAAGAATCATAAATGTCAGGACAAACCTGTAAACTCCTATATGAGTGGACATCATGAGTTTCTTGAGCTACTGTGTATACTTACTATTTAGACACAAGAATATTTTGATTATAGTTTATAATTAAAACTGTATTTTATTAAAGCATTTCTTAGTATTTGCTGTTGTAGGTAGTTCCTCATAGCCATCTTTTAGTAAGGTTTTGCTATATTTGTTCACAAGAATTGTTCTCTTTCTTTCTGTAATATACAATTTCACTATTTGTTTTTAGTATTAATACATTAAATGGAAAAGCAAAAATTAATCAAAATTGTGCATTTATATAAACCCACAACTCAAATATTTCATGGAATTAAGCTTTATGTTGAAATAGTATGTTTGTTTATGACTGATGTGAATAAACATAAAGTTCAAATGTCTCTTATCAATGGTTTATTAATTTATAACAGTAGATGATTAAAGTAGAAAGGTAAACTATTAGAAAAAGAAAAAATATTATATAATTTGAATTTTTAGGCTTTCTTCTAATTAGAATAGCCAAAGTAATCTTGAGAGACTAAAACAAAGCTGGAGGTATCACACTCCTAGATTCCAAGCTATAATAATCAAAACCATATGGTACTGGCATAAAATAGACACATAGATCAATGGAACAGAATAAAGAGCCCAGAAATAAACCCATGCATATATGGCCAATTAATTTATGACAGAGGAGCCAAAAATATAAAATGGGAAAAAATAGTTTCTTCAATAAATGATGGAAAAATTGAACAGCCACATGCTAAAAAAGGAAGGAAGGAAGGAAGGAAGGAAGGAAGGAAGGAAGGAAGGAAGGAAGGAAGGAGGGAGGGAGGGAGGGAGGGAGGGAGGGAGGGAGGGAGGGAGGAAGGAAGGAAGGAAGGAAGGAAGGAAGGAAGGAAGGAAGGAAGGAAGGAAGGGGGAGGGAGGGAGGGAGGGAGGGAAGGAGGGAGGAACTGGACCATTTTCCTACACCATACAGAAAAAGTTAACTCAAAATGAGTTAAAGACTTGAATGTAAGGCTGGGAACCATAAAACTCCCAGAAGAAAACAAGTGGCAAGCTCCTTGACATAGGTCTTGGCAATAAGTTTTTGATCTTGACACCAAAAGCAAAGTGACAAAAGCAAAAAGTAACAAGTGAAACAACCTCAAACTAAAACAGTTTCACACAGCAATGAAAACAACCAACCTTTTGAATGGGAAAAAAAAAATAATTGTAAATCAAATATCTGATAAGAGGACAATATCCAAAATCTATAAAGAACTCATACAACTCAATAGCAAAAAAAAAAAATTCATTAAAAATGGGCAGAAGATCTAAATAAATATTTTATCAAAGAGACATAGACATATAAATGGCCAACAGGTACATGAAAAGATACACAACATTGCCAATCATCAGGAAAATGCAGATCAAAACCACAATGAGATGTCACTTCATACCTGTTAGAAAAGCTACTATTAAAAAGATAAGAAATAAAAAGTGTTGGCAAGGCTATAGAGAAAAGAGAACCCTTATGCACTGTTGGTGGGAATACAACTGGTTGTAACCGCTATGGAAAACAGTATGAAGGTTCCTCAAAAAATTAAAAATAGAATCATCACATGATCCACCAATTCCACTTCCAGTATTTATATAAAAACACTAATTTAAAAAGATATTTGCACCCCACATTCATTGCAACATTATTTATAATAGCCAACATAATGAAATAACCTCAGTGTCCATCAAAAAAAAAAAATGAATGAATAAAGAAATGTGATATGTGTATACACACACACACACACACACACACACACACACACACACACATTTGGAATACTATTCAGCCATAAAAAATGAATAAAATTGTATTGTTTGCAATAATGTGGACGGGCATCATGCTAAATGAAATCTCTCGTCTATGTGGGATCTAAACAAAAACAATAAAACAGCTCATAGATACAAGAACAGATCGGTGGTTGCAAGAGACAGGGTGAGGAGTGAAGAAATGGTTAAAATGGGTAAATTGTTTTTGTTTGTTTATTTTTAAGTTTAACTGAATTAAAAACAACATTAATACTTACAGGACATATTCTAGCAATCATGGAATGAATCTGCTTTGTGCTTCTGCTATTGTCAGTCAGTTTCTCTTTGAAGAAGAAGTAAATCTTAGCATCATTTGGATCAGTTCCATCTGGGATGACATGTGCATCCACAAACATCGGTTCTGAAAAGAATTGCAAAGACTCTGACTCTCTCTCTCTCTCTCTCTCTCTCTCTCTCTCTCTCTCTCTCTCTCGTGTGTGTGTGTGTGTGTCATTCTCCATCTTTGGTGTAAAAAGTAATACAATGTTCAAAGGCAAAATGTCTAAAAGCAGTTATTGTATTCTGTCAACATACTGCATTTGGAATGACAAGTGCCACAAAATATAGTTATGATAGCTCAAATTATTTTTCTCTGTCTGTAATACATTTTGGAAATTGAGTATATTGAAAAAAAAAACTATTTGTGCATTAATGTGTTTTTTAAAAATTAAAAAACTTTTCTACCAGTTATTTCCCTTGGAATCTGACAGTCATTTGGGGGGAAAAAATGTTTTCCAAAGTGTGGTTTTCAATCTTGTGCATGTGAACTCAAGTTCACTGAAGCAGAATAGGGAGTTGGGGGTCCAAGATCTGAAAAACACATTTTTCTTAAAATACAGTGTACGAAAAAAAGGGGAAATTTTTCAAGGAATAAATTATGTCATTTAAAGACATAGAGAGATTTCTTATTTCAAGAGCAAAACAACTTTTAGGATACTCTATTTCCAGATGTACTAGAGGAATAATTTGAAAAAGCAAATGGACAATCAATGCTTTCTTGTGCTGGCCTATCAGTGAAAAACGATGCTTTACTGTGGTGATTCATGCTTAACTGTGCAATGTTAAGTGAATTGCCAAATTTAGGATGACCTAGAAATTTTCCCCAGGGTGAAATGACAAAGACCTTAGTGATTTCATCCCCCTCTAAACAACAGCAACTAATTGAAATTGTGCATTAAAGTCAAATGAGCACCTTTCATGATGTGAATTCCATGTGATCCCAAGAATTGGAAGCAGCTGAATACTGACAATCATAAAATTATCATACCTATGATTTCTATTAAGCATTAGTCAAATTATAAAACAATAATATATACCAGTTTTATAATTTAGAATCTAAGTATAAAGCAAATATAAGTTTCTTAATATACCCTATTTATTTTATATCATAAATTTCGATAATTTTTAGCTTTGACATTAAAATATACAAACAGTCTAAATGAATAAATAGCATATTTAATCATAATGTTACACTTAAATACCAGAGAAGATTCTTGTGTGCAACCTGAATATCACTGTCATTTTTATTTATTCATATATCTTATGATAATTATATAATGGTTAATAAAGAGTTAGAATATGGTTATTTAAATTATTTATTTACCCTAAATTTTTAAAATCATAAAGTAGCATAAAGAATTATTGCTACTTATGACCTGAAACTGTAATTTTATTTATTTACCATTTTTACCTAATTTTTATTATGGAATAAAACAAATTAGTCTAAAGTATAACTCTAAAAAATATATAAAATTTTTTCTTACCACTTAGCCATTTGGAATTGTGTTGATCAGTTCTGACTGCATTCCTCTTAGTTAAACTTCGAAAAATAGCAGCATCTGTCCCCATGAAATCTATATACATTCCAGAGAAAAGTTCCTCATCTATGAAAAAGAAATTGTCAACACAATTGTGTTTTTCAGGGCTATTTTAAAAATCAAAAACTTTCTTAATTAGATCAACACATATTATAGAGTGTTTATAATTGTTAATTGGTTTACATTGACCACCAAATCAAAATTGGATAAAATTTAATCTGATCTTATTATTGATTGTATGATTACCAAAATAACTTCATTCTACAAAGAAATAAAAAGTCCTCAGCCTGTATAGAATGCAGTATGTTTATGTAGTATGTAGCAGAAATGGCAGAAATAATATATGTATAAAAGATACCAAAGTGGCTTAATTATTACTTTAATAAAAATAGTCAGAAAACTTGCTTTCTATTTTTGCAGTAGTTAACAAATTGGGAATTAGGACAAAGTTTAAATCTCAATCTTTTCATCTGTAAAATGTGGGAATTGAATTATGGATCTCAAAAGTTCTAGCCAAATATTAAAAATTCTATTATTTTATTAAGTTAACTGAAATTATTATTATTATTATTATTATTATTATTATTAACATAGAGGTGACATTAAAAATGATCCAAATATAATTAACTGTATAATAATTTCATTGTTAAAAGTATACATTTTGATTTTTAGTGCTAGAAGTTTCTATAAGGTAAACAAAGTGCTACATTTTTATTTGCAAAACAATGTATTAACATTATGTTAATAATATAATATTATGTTAACAAGCCATATATGGATTAATATACTAAGCCATAAAAAACAGAACGCAGAGACAAGAAAGAAAAGATATTTTAAAATTAAATTAAATTATCATTATTGATGGCAAAAACAGACACTTTAATCTGTATATACATAACATTTAACATTTAGTTTATCCATATTAATTTTGATGCTAATAAAGAGAATAAGTATTGAATGAATATGTGTGACCTATGAGTACAAAACAGTAGTTAAATATCTCTTTTAAAAAGAATAAAAATTATCAGGTCTGTCCCACTAAACCACCATGCAGCTGTGTTCTTGGACTAATGTTCTAGAATTACTCCCTGACTACTTTCAGACTGTGGTCATTTTGGCAGGACTGGAACATTCTGAAGCACTCTAAGCTCACTGTTTAGTAACAAGCAATACCAACTGGCCCAGGATAGAATGAAGAGTGGAATGTTTTTAATATGTGCTCACCAGGTCATGAACCGGACCCCTACAAGTTAGCAATTGGTATGGCAGGTATTGTGTCTCCCAACTCTGCTTCCTCGTAGGGGTCTAAAGCCCGGGGGACAGATTATAGAGAGAGAACAAAAATGTGCATGAAAGTATTTTGAGGAGTTTAGTTTCTTTAACATTCTGTGGACATTTATGAGGCATCTACACAAGTATTCTGTAGATAAAAGGATTGTTAAATTGAAATAACTTAGTAATTAATTATGTCATACTTTAGCTATACCCAGTTACCCCCAAAACGGTGGGTTATAAAATCCTGTTATTTACCAGATTGACTAGCACAGCTATCCGTGATCACAACTGTATCCAGGAAGAAAAGAATAAAGGATACTGGAGGATGGTGTACCTAGCGGGCAGATTCTAACCCTACTGCACACCACCTTATTAGCTATGTCTTAAACATTACAAAAGCCTATATGTCTGACTGACTTCATTTCCTGTCTTAAATTCTCAATAATTAGGAATATTAAAGTGTTTGTTTTATTTTATATAAGAAATAATTAATGTCACTTGGGGGCAGAATTTTGAGAATAGGGTATTTTATATAAAATTTCTTTGTAGGATTTATGAAACTTGTACCTTTTGACTTCAATCCAAAAATATTTTGCTTTCCTATTGTAATTCCACTGACCAGAAAAACCTCATGGGGTTTTTGGTAGGTTCTTTAAAATATATCATCTGACTTCTTTATTGTGTTACAACACTAAAAACAGTGCATGAAGGGGTGGGTGGGAGTAGTGCGGTAGATGGGGAAAGTCGGGGCATCTGTAATGCTTTCAACAAATAATGATAATTTAAAAAAAACAAAAAAACAGCACAAAAGGGCCCAGCCAGTGTGGCTCAGTGGTTGAGCGTTGACCCCTGCACCAAGAGGTTGCTGGTTTGATTCCCAGTCAGGGCACATGCCCACGTTGTGGGCCTGATCTCCAGTGGGGGGTCACACAGGAGGCGGCCAATGTTCTCTCTCATCGATGCTTCTATCTCTCGCTCTTTCTCCCTTCCTCTCTCTCTAAAGTCAATAAAATAAAATAAAAATTATAAAAAAAGAACAAAAAGGAATGTTTGTGTACTGAATCAGTAACAAATTGAAGTACATAATACAAAGCAGCATTTTTACAGCACGTAAAAAATAGCCAAAGAACACTAAACATACACATTTGGATGGATGCCACAACTGCGTTGTGAAATTCGGAATTCAAATTCTCAATATTTCTTGGCACTTCAATAGAAATATTTTAACCAACCTGCCTTATGCAGGGGATTGCAGCTGAACAGAAACGATACAGCGCCATATGACAAAGCGAGCCGGCCACACACATCTACTCTGCAATATTGGAGGTGATACTGGAGAAACTTTAGAGGAATAAATAACCAGTCGAACAAATAAAATGATAAACACAAGCTTATAAACTTCCTGCTCACCTTGTTTTCAGTTTTTAAGTAAACTGTTTAATCACTTTCAGTGACGTATACATTATAATGTTAATCAAAATATTAAAAAGTAGTATAGAAACATGAGCATTGGAATTGAAGTCTTAGGTCCTTAAAAAAATGGAGGCCATTAACTACATTCAATTTTTTTAAAAATCCAATTCTCTAAAGGCAAAACTGTTAAATGGCTTATCACAGATTAACACTAAGATTCATAATGCCTCATTATAACTGTTATCGTTTTAATAATATTTGATGAGATAAAACTACAGTATTAGTGTTAACTAATCATTAATGTTTATTTTCGAAGCATTGAACTTGAAATAAATGAAAACTATATATTGAACTAGGATATGTACAGGGTGTCCCAAAAAACTGTATACAGGTGTCTGTAGATTCTATCACATTTTGAAAATGAAATATATTTTAATAAACACTGGCTTTATAATTACATTATTTTGTGTATACATTTTTGAGGGATACCACATATATATTAGAATTTCTAAAGGTGAATATAATTTTCTTCCTAATGAAAAAGACTTTCTAAAACACTGCTCCTGTTAAATAATATTTAGAAACATCAGACTTATTTAGATATCATGTAGTCTCAAAGTTTTCTAATTTTTTTGCCCTAATGATATACTTAAATTTCCTCATTGCCCAGTTTGAATGGCCATATGGAAATAATTCACTGGATAACTTCCAAGATCACATTTTCGTCAGTGCTAGATGTACCTGTCTTAATTTGTTTACAGATATGAGAGAAAAAGATGGGTTGCCTATTTAAGTGAACCAAAGCACAGTATTTTGACCACAATAATTATTTTTCCAACTGTTCTCTTGTCAAATGATATAATCTTACTATTGAAAATATGTAAAGAAAACAAAAAGGAAAAAAACATATACTGTATAGTTGACATTGGAATCTCAGGTTTGTCCCCATAGTTAAGTCATGTTAAACCAGACATATTCTAGAAGTGCCTTAACTGGAAAGAAATGTCTTTTAAGTGAGTTACAGAAAGACATTTGATGATTGAGACTGAAAGACATTGATTTGGCAATGTATGTAGCCAAAGCAATTGGGCCTGCTTCTTAACTGATATATTTTGTGGAAAATGAGAAAGTGACTTTTTAGAATTGCAACTTCTAGACAATCCATAGAGAATATATTTGGCTAACTCACATACTTTGTTAGTCTTTCATCAGAGAGTAACATCATTTTTAATCATTTGCAAAATATTATTAAAATATGAGAAAAAGTGAGTATATTTAATACTAAAAAAATAACTACAGAAAACATTGAAAATTATAATATATATTAATATACATATACATGCTTTCTGGAAATTGTTGACTTGCTCTAGGAATGACAGCACTGTCATGTTAGATGAAAAATACATACTTATCCTGAATATTCTTGAAAATTAGAGACTAGAATTTCTATTTCTCAGCACACACTTTTTTTCCTATTATTTTACTCATATATTATCATCCATGCAATTATCAAAAATGGGTATACTGCCCTGGCCGGTTTGGCTCAGCAGTTGGAGCGTCGGCCTGTGGACCAGAGAATGCCGGGTTCAGTTCCCACTAAGGGCATGTACCTGGGTTGCAGTTTGTCCCCGGCCCCAGTTGGGGTTGTGGGGGTGGCAACCAGTCGATGTGTCTCTTTCACATCGATGTTTCTTTCTCTATTCCTCCCTCTCTCCCTCCCACTCTATCTGAAGATAAATGCAGGAATGTCCTCGGATGAAGATTTAAAAAAAAAAAAAATGGGTATACCATGTCATGAATTATTTTCTCTCAGTTTCCTTTTTTACTTTTACTCCCCCCTTCCTCTTTTATTTTCCACTTACTGATCATCACAGATACTGTGTTCACATTGGGGTTGAAAGAGCAGCGTCCTTTTCCAGATTCACACTTGGAGTCAATGATGAAAACTTGGTCCTTTATTGTAGATAAAATTTAAAAGGTAGTAATCATAAATAACTTTATATTTAGTTAGTCTACTGTTCTTTAGTAACACAAAACATCATCATAAATACTAAGCTTTCTAATTGGTTGCTTGTGTTTTCCCAATTCACTACATTAAGACTTTCTTGTCCTATTAAAGAATCAATCTATAAATTACAAACTAACTTTAGCAAGTAGAATTCTCATCCTATTACTTTTCCAATAAAGTTGATCTAACAAGTTTTCCTCAAAGCAATATTAGTAAAAACCACTTGGAAATCAAGAATTATTGTAAACCTGAATAAGTTAAGTTGAAAATTGTTCCAAAGCAGAAAACTGTCCACAGAGGAACAATATGTATAGTGTTATAACATTTCCAAAATAATCAAGACTTTTTAAAATATAAAATGTCACCACTTAATTTTGTTATATAAAGCATTATACTAGATGAAACACAATAATTCATAATTTAGATAAAAATGTTTTTATTTACCTATTTATTTATTCCTTTAACAAAAATATATTGACCGTCTACTCTGTGTCAGACAGTGACAATACATTAGGGATATAGTAAACAAAACAGACAAACATCTCTTGCCCTCAAGTAATTGATAATATACTGATTAAGAATATAAATATAAAGTATAAAGAGAATAATACATAAAATATAGAGTCTGTTAGATGGTGCTCAGTACTTAGGAGACATATTAAGCAAGGAATGGAAGTAGGGAAGACCAGGGACTGTGGGCAAAGGGTTCAATTTGAAATATAAAGATCACTGTAGCTTAACTGAGAAGGAACATCTTGTTGATATATTTATCTTTTTCTTAATGTAAGTTAGTAAAAGCTACTACTAAAATTCTAAGAAAGAAATGATCACTTTTGCTGGTTGCATGGCAGTTCTTCATTGTCAAGCTAAGGCTTTTCAAAATTATCCTAAAAGGAATACAGTCTCAATATTTTTGTGTATGCAAATGAAAGAATCAACATGTTGTCTTAAGAAGACTGGGCCATACCTTGTGCTTTAAGAAGATTGAGAATGACAGTTATAAAAACAGACAGTGGATTCAAGAAAAGAGATTCATTTTCAATTGCAGTAGTCCAGGAATTAGATAATCTCAGTAGTCATAGTAAGAACAATAAAGATGTAAGAGAATTTGTAAAGTGCAAATCAACAGAGCTTAGCATTCAATTAAAAATTGGATGAAGTTCAGGAACATGACAAAAACAAAGATGATTTTGCAGTTTTGAATCCTTCAAGAAAAAATAAAACTAGTTCATTTTTTGTTATGCTGAGTTTGATATATGGGCAGAACATCTCTAAGGCAAGAGGGATGCACAGAGCTTAGAAAGAATCACACTGTTCTAAGCTGGAAAGGTCCTACAACATGATCCTCTTCAATGAATGAACTCTATAGCTGAGGAAAATATAACTTGTTCAAGATCATGTAGCTAAACAGTGACACAAGAAAAATTAAAATTCAGTCTCCCGGCTCCTAGTTACATCTGGTTTTCAAAAAGTCATCATTTATATAATGAGTAAACTAAATACGTAATGATAAACTTGAGGAAACAATAAAATTAGTAAGTCTGTTTGTGATTCTTTAGTCAGAGACATACATAGATTAGACTAAAACAGTGAGAGTTGGCATTGCAGGAATCGATGAGATTATGTAGCTACCATTTGCTCCTCCACTGTACAGATCTTGTGCTCACACAGTTATAGTCTAGATCTTGTCATCACCAGGAAGGGATATGGTTCCCCTGAATATCACTAATTCAAGCATATTGTGACAATTTTTAAAACTCATCTCCTAAGAACTCTAATTTTTTCCAGATCAACCCTTTTTTTTCTTTCTTTATTGACCATTTTAGATTTCATACTTTATAATTTCAATAATTTTGCAAAAATATCAAGTTCCTTGAATTTGTGAGTTTTTTCCATTGCATCCACAGCCTGGTAGGACATGTCTATCTACTTTCTCCATAACTGCCTCCAAACTTCTTAGCAGAAGGTCATTCAACAAAGTAGATTCAATATAGTATAGATTTCTGATCACAAACCCCAAATGGACCTTCTATACTGCTCAGCAGCCTTTCAAGGACATTCTTGTCCATTGGTTGTTCTATTAACAATTTCAAACAATTGCCACCTTAGTCAAATCTCCCAACTTATTCTCAGCTCATATGATTAACAGACAACCATATTGCTGAGAAAGTGAAATCCTTAAATAAGACATATTGAACTTTAAACTACCAAACACATAAATACATATTCACTAATATATCCACTAATACATAAAAGAAAGTATTTCTCTTACTCTGAGGCCAATCCTTATAGCAATGTTTTGGAACTCATTCAGTCTTTTTAGGCAATGTATACTTTCCATTATCCCTTCTCTTCCTTTGATCCTACTAACTAGATCTTTTACTTCATCATCTAAACAATCCCTTCAGCACCTACACATTACTCTCCTTCGGAGTCACATTTTTTGTTGTTGTTGTTAATCCTCACCCAAGGATATTTTTCCATTGATTTTTTAGACAGAGTGGAAGGGGCGGTAAGGAGAGAAACATCAATATAAGAAAAACACATCAATTGGTCAACTGGTTGCCTCCTGCAGGACACCATGACCGTGACTGGGGATGGAACCTACAACCCAGGTACATGCTCTTGACCAGGAATCGAACCCTGGACTGGACTTTTGTCCAAGGGCCAACATTCTAACCACTGAGGTTGGCCAGGCCAGAGTCACATTTCTTAACAAACTATAGAAATGAGCCCTGAAAGTGTAGTCTTCAGAGTCACATTTCTTAAAGAATTATATATACTCATCATCATTCTCTGATTTTTTTACTTTCTTCTCAATGCACTTCATTTGGTCATTCAACCTCAATTGTTCCAGTGAAACCTTTTTAAATAAAGTTCTTAAACACAATTGTGCTACACAATTCATTTTTTATTTTTTAAATAATTTTTTAATTGATTTTAGAGAGAGGACATTGATGAGAGAGAATATCAAATGGCCACCTTCTGTATGTCCTGCACTGGGGATTGGGTCCACAGTCTGGGCATGTGCCCTGACTGGGAATCAAACCAGTGACGTCTTGGTCCATGGGTTGATACTCAACTACTGAGCCACAGCAGCCAGGCTCATTTCTTTCTTATTTATTTATTTATTTATTTATTAAATAAGTTCTTATTGATTTTTAGAGAGAGAGTGAGAGAGAGAAACATGGATGTGAGAGAGATACATCAACTGGCTGCTTCCTGCATGTCCCCCATTGGGGATTGAGCCAGCAACCTGGGCATGTACCCCAACCGGGAATCAAACTGGGACCTCTCAGTTCATGGGACAATGCCTTTTGCACTCAGCTACACCAGCCAGGCTCATTTCTTATTTTTAAACCTGGTATTACTTGGATTCTCAGTGGTATTGATATGGGCGCAATAACCTGGTTATTATTTAACAGGAAAGGAATATAGGGAAGACCAGAGAAGATAAGCATACCATTTGTACAGCTTTACCAGGAAGTTTGCAATTAACACTCTAGGTGTGTTTTCTGCTTATAGGTGGCAGAAGAACCTGGACAAAGGTAATTCTGATGCATGCCCAGTGATGTCTGAGTGATGTGGGAGGTGCCTACCTGTCTTAGGAGGTGTCTATCTGTCTGTCATACCCAGGAGTATGTCAGTGGCCAGAATAGGCATGGCCACTGCCAGCTAGAGAAACCTGAATATTTAATCTCCTAAACAAAGCTCTCTCTTGCTCTCTCTTGCTGCTCGAGCCAGACTCCTGGCTTGTGGGGCTCCCATGCCTTGCACCTGCCATGTGGCTCGCAGCCATGTGGGACCCATGCAATAGATTAATGGACTGAGTCTGGACTAATCCTAATCTGGACATAGCTGCATCATGGAATGGAAACTCTGGACTCTGGCTTTGTTTTTAACTTTGCTAAAGCCCCAGCTATCCCTCTTCCAGGAGTGGCTTGGGAGAAATGGGACATGGAAACCGAGGAATGTAAATAAAGTCTTCTACCACCTTTGGTCCTCCCACTGGGGCCTCTGAATATGCTTATTCCAACTGCACCTGGAGAACCCCCTCCCATCAGCGAGGGAGGGATGTGATTCTCTGGAACAGTATTAAAGATTGTTTCCCACTGCTGCCTTTTTTATAATTTACTATTTATTCACAGAATCACCACACTCTTATCCCCCTCACCCCCACTTCTCTGGCTATTTCTTTTTTAAATTGTTTGATGGTCCCTTTTCCTCCATCTGGCCATTAAAGTTAGGGGATCCTCACATCTCAATTATAGTCACTCTTCTCTTTTTACACTATATGCCCCCTGCATGATTGTGCCCACTCTTTGTGTGGGCTTCAGTTGCTCTTATAAAATAACGATTCAGACATTTATATAGCCAACTTTATTTTCAACTGCCTACTTGATATTTCTACTTGAATCTTGCAACAGCATCTCAGATTCAACAGAACTAAACTCAGGCTCATAATCTTAGCCTCAAGCATGCTTCTCTTCATTGTTTCACAACTCAGCTCATGGCAACTATATAATTAAAGAAATAAAAAAAATATATAACAAGCACACAAACAAAAAAGCAAAATAAATGTCAATGTCTATATTGTATTTATTTTTCCATGGCCAAACTCATCAACATCACTTATACTATTCTATTCTACATGTTGTGCCTAATGTTCTTTTCTTCATTGCCACCACCTAAGGATAATAATCCCTTTGCTGGACTATTATATCAACTCTCTAACTGATCTCACTACAGCCCTCTCAAATACTCCCCACCCTAAATTATTTGTAATATACATGTGGCAGATAAAAATTGGGAGAAATGTCTCAGCTGCAAAGGTATCCCCCGAGGATCAAGGAGTCCCAACCCCATACCCGGCCCCACAGCCCAGGTTCCAGTGCTAGAAAGAGAAGTCCCCATCACTCTGGCTGTAAAAACCAGCGGGGATTGAGGCTGAGGGAGGCTGTGGCTTCCGGAGCCTGAAGCAGTTCCTCCTAAAGGGCTCATGTACAGACCTACTCAGATTCACTCCCTCTGAGCTCCAGCACTGGGGAGCACCAGGGACCTACAGAGAGAAACCGAATTGTCTGGCATCAGCGCAAGATTTGGGGAGGCAGCTTTCTCCCAGACAGAAGTGCAGCAGAAGCCATTGTTGCTTTTCTGAGCCCTTCCCCCACAGAGCCAGCAGGTGGGCACCATATCTGAGTCTTCATCAACTTGGCTCACAATGTTTGCCCCACCCTGGTTATTTCCTGAGGCCCCACCACACCCAACTTTCAGGCCCACGCAAGCTGTCTCCAGTGGCTTTTCCATACATATGGCCTGTCTAGGCTCATGTTTCAGGTTTTCCTAAAATCTCTCAAACAAACAGCATCTGGCCTCAGTGAGCCCCATACCTCTCTTTAAATGGCTTAGACCCGACAGTAGTAGTAGCCGGCCTTGTTTCATAGCTTGACCTCACCTGGTCACCTCCAAGCCCAGCAAAAGTAATAGCCATCTGCAGATTGTTTTGTAGCTTATGCCAGGTGTCCCTGGGCAGAACACAGGCAGTGGCTGACCTTGGCCTGCACCACCTTGGTCACCAGAGCCAGGGCAGTGGACAGCTTTAGACCACACTGAAGCATCACCACCCAACCATTTCTACAAGGATACACTCAAAGGGCAGACTCAGCAGGAACCTGAGCCCCACTGAAATAAGTCCTGCTCTGTGGGGTAGGTCCCTGCACAGCTGATTCTCCATGGTGGTTAAAGGTCCATTGTCAGTGGCCTATACAAGTCCTTGTAGCTGATTGGCCTGGGGTAAATTCCTCCCAGTGACATGCCAATAGTAATCAAGGCTCAACAACAGGAGGGTGTACACAGTCCACATGGGGGTGCAACTGGAGTGGCCAGCTTGGGTGATCAGGGAGTCTGTGCCACTGGACCCTACAGGACACCTACTACAATAGGCCATTCTACCAAGCCTAGGAGACATAGAAGTTCTGATACATAGAAACAAACACAAGGAGGCTGCCAAAATGAGGAGACAAAGAACATGTCCCAAATGAAAGAACAGAATAAAACTCCAGACAAAGAATTAAACAAAATATAGACAAACAATCTACTAGATGCAGAGTTCAAAACACTGGTTATAAGAATGCTCAACGAACTTAGTGAAAACATCAACAGCATATAAAAGGACCAGTCAAAAGTGAAGGATATGCCAACTGAAATAAAGAATAAAAAGCAGAGTAGATGAAGCCAAGAATCAAATCAGCAATTTGGAATATAAGGAAACATAAAACACCCAATCAGAACAACAAAAAGAAATAAAAGAATCCAAAAAGGAAAATGAGGATAGTGTAAGAAGCCTCTGGGACAACTTCAAGTGTACCACCATTCACATCATGGGGGTCCCAGAAGGAGAAGAGAGAGAGCAAGAAATTGAAAACCTATTTGAAATAATGACAGAAAACTTCCCTGACTTGGTGAAGGAAACACACAGTCCAGGAATCACAGAGTCCCAAACAAGATGAACACAAAGAGGCCCACACCAAGACACATCATAATGAAAATGCCAAAGGTTAAAGACAAAAAGAGAATCTGAAAAGCAGCAAGAGAAAAGTAGTTAAGTTACCTACAAGGGAGCTCCCATGAGACTGTCAGCTGATTACTCAAAGGAAACTTTGTAGACTAGAAGGGACTGGCAAGAAGTGTTCAAAGTGCTGCAAAGCAAGCACCTACAACCAATATTACTCTATCCTGCCAAGCTATCATATAGAATCAAAGGACAGATAAAGAGCTTCCCAGACAAGGAAAAGCTAAAGGTGTTCATCACCACCAAACCAGTATTATATAGAATGTTAAAGGGTCTTCTTTAAGAAGAAGAAGATTAAAAAAAATGATTAACAATTTGAACAATAAAATGACAATAAACACATTATCTTTCAACAATTGAATTTAAAAACAAAATTAATGAACAGGCAGAATAGAAAGAAATTCATAGATATAGAGAACATTTTGATGGTTGCCAAGATAGGAGGGGGGTAGTGGGATACATAAAAAAGGTGAAGGGATTAAGAAGTACAGTTAGGTGATTACAGAATAGTCAGGAGGATGTAAAGTATAGCATACAAAATATAGTCCATAATATTCTAATAACTATGTATAGTGTCAGATGGGTGCAAGATTTATTGGAATGATCATTTACTAATTTATGTAATGTCTAATCACTGGCGTATACACCTGAAACTAATATAACTCTGTGTATGTCAACTGTAATTGTAAAAAAAATGATTAAAAAAAAAAAGAAGATTGTTCCAGGTGCTTCTCCTTTGACCCAGTGGAAAGACCAATATCTTAAAGATAGCTAACAAGTTCTGACATGATTTTGTTTCTGCCATTATTCTCATTAAATAAATACATATGGGAAGATTGAATCAATAAGAGAAAACAATAGGACCAGAAAGAGAGCTGATGATGAAAAATTAGAATAGAAGGCATAGAGAAAATGTCTGATGGTTATAGATGCAATAAAAGCATTGAAAAATAGAGGGCATGACCTGCATGTTACAGATCGGTCTAGGAGAAAGTGCTCTTTAGGAGAGTCAGTTTCATCATTGAGCTGAAAGTATAGCCTGCTAGTCTGAGAAGCTTTGTGATGAGGTAAAGAGAAAGAAAAGAGATGAATTTTTTAAAAGTCACATTCAAGATAACTTTAAGCGAAGAAAACATAATCCTATTTTTAAATAGAAAAAAATATAAGTGCAGGGAAAAAGGAATGAAGATATAAAACAGAGTAATAAAGGTTATCAATCAAATAACTTTATTGATAAAGAAAATGTACAACTTTTCTTCTGACAGGAGGAAAGCTACAAAGAGATGTATAAACAGAAAAGTTTGGTGTCTAATTTACTTCAAAAGTACAAGGAATAATTTGGATGCCTCTGATAGTCTTGGTCATCTGTGATATTCTTGCTCAGTCAAAAGTAAGGTTATTTGCTTGATGAGTAGCAGGGTCAGGGGCTTAAATGATATTCAATTGTTGGAATTGATGTTATGGACACACTGATGTTTTGGATTTATTCATTATTTAAAATCATTCTTTACATGCATTTCTTTACCATTTTCCAGGAACAGAAGACAGAGAACAAAGATAATGGATAGAAGAAAAGAACCATATGGTTAGGAATTGATATAGCAAGTATTGTAGGCTCCTTGGGTGGACATCGTTGAAATGATCTAGAAAAGTTCTGAATCAGTTTCACTGAATAATGTTAAAGCCATAGGGTATAATGAAAGTATGTGATGTTCCAAATGTGAAGTAGGCTAGTAAGATATTCTCTGAGAACCAATGAATTGCTATTTGACAGAAAGACCAAAGGTGATGGGTAGTGTCACAGAAATAAAACAATATTTAAATATTATTCCACCCTATTCTGATTCACTTTTAAACTGGTTTCAAATACATGAAAAATGACATATCTTAGTACTAACACAATGTGTTAGCAGTAAGTACTACCCCTGGTCATTACAAAATATAATGTTAGTAATGAACAAGAAGGGGAATTCTTTCAGACTGTAACTATCTGCATCATGTGGTAATTTTATGCTAAGGAACCATAAATACATTAGATGTTTGATAAAACTGCATTCTATATTTACTACAGATATGTATATAAATGTGATATTATGATAAAACCCTTTGACTTGACTACCAAGGAAAGCATTAAAAAAGTTAAAATTCATAACCCTTTTCATATTTAAATGGACTCTTAAAATGTGCACATATTATTTAAAGAGATTAACTGATGGAAATGCTTCCCCTTTGAAATGTATCTTTTGAAGTGAGACTAAAGTAGTTCATATTTAGTAAAGCGATTAAATTTTATTCCATGCTGGTTTTCCAAAAGAGATTATTTCTTTTTACTGACTTTCCAATTAAGCCTTGAAGTGTATAGTGGGCGATTTGTACAGGGCGAAATGATTGCATTTGAAATCCGTGTTCTGCAAATGGCTGTGCTATTGTTGGCCTGCGCGGTGACTGCGCCGTCTTCAGTGGAGTGTCTGACAGATTGCAGACGTCTGGGGCAGTAGTTTATTTAATCAATTGATCACAGACATGTGTTTCTAATGACAAGCTCAATGCAGCCAACGGTACTCTTCCAAGAAGCAGAGCTTTACATTTCTTTAAGAATTTTAATACTTCATATTATTTTGAACCACTTGGAAATGCTTCAATATGGGGTCAAATGATATTACTTATTTTTAAGTGATTTTTCATTCACCAAAAGATATATATAAATTACATGTATAAAAAATAATAAAGGAATATAGAGAGATTGTTCAATTATATTTGTCCTAAAGTATATTAATCTTTGTTAAAGGAAAATAACCATCAGTAACAAGATATCATTTTAAAAAATTCTAATCTTTAAAATTGAATTGACATTATTGAAGAACTGGACTTTCTAGATTTAAGATGCATAATAAATCCAAAGCTAGATATTTTGAAAGAAATACGTTTTCAAAATATTTATATTAAGTAAAACAACACGTTTGACTAAAAGAACAAGGAAAGACTCTTTTGGGCTAATGAATTGTTTCCTGAGTCAGTAACTGTAAACTGGGATAAACAGTCGTAAATGTCACAGGTGAAGTTGAACCAGTCGTGGATTTCACTGAACATTAGCTGTATTTAGACTTAGAAGACCCTCTTGCTCTCAGAACCCCAAATCATTTAACCAATGTAAGAATCAAGGTAGAATACCCTGGTATACACCAATATTAGTCTAAAATCAAAGTATGATTTATAAATTATATAAAGTTATCTTCAGCAGACACTTGGCATTCTACTTTTTACATCTCTTACAGGTGTGTATCTCATAAAAGTTTACCAAATCTGAAACATAAATAAGAAATTACTTAAGATAGATTTGAGAAAGTGAATATATAGTATATTTCTATAATGTGCAGTAAATATTATCAGTACATTACATTCTAAGTAACTATGAAACCACACCATTTTTTTCCATTGTCTTTTGCAGCATTGCCACGCATATACATACAAAGGCAAAAGGCTGTATTTTAAGTAACTTAACCGGCAGAAACATAATGTAATGTTTACAGGGCTTGAACTTTTTTATGACTTTATATTTCCAAGTTTTTACTCTAATTAAGAGTTTTAAGTGATCTTTGACCCTTAGCAAAACTAAGAATGAAAAAAATGTTACACTTACCTCTGACCTTCTCCCTCTGTTCAAATAAGTACAGACTGGGCTGAACGCACCACTCCCACAGACGTACAGGTGAGTGCGGTTGAAAGCTTGAATGACACGAACAAAGTTCCCACAGCCATGCTAAAAAAATTGGTAAATAAGTGGTTAGTAACCCAACGATTTTATTGCTATTTCTAAGCATTACTGTGAAACTTTGCTATAAATTTTTCTTTCTGCTCTAACTTTTGTTGTTGTTAGGAGATGATAAGAGAATAACGTTGTTAATACCATTGCTTTATTTTAGGAAGAAAGGAGCCCAGCTTAGATGAGTAAAATGAAATGTCTCGCTCATAGTTCATTTCTATAACTGTGCACGTTTTTTGTTTTTTAATTGTTTTCTTCATTCATTTTAGAGATAGAGGAAGGGAGAGAGAGAGAGAGATAGAAATATCAATGGGAGAGAACATTGATTGGCTGCCTATTGCATGCCCCCAACTGGGGTTTGGCCCACAACCTGGGCATGTGCCCTGACCAGGAATCAAAGCGGTGAACCCTTGGTGCATGGGTCAGTGCTCAGCCACTGAGCCACACAGGCTAGGCAAGTTTTTATATTCTGAAACTTCATGAATTTAATTTTTATCTGAGATTAAGTACATCAAATTGTTTCCTTCAGTTTTCTTCAAAACATTATTTGCACACATACACATACACACTTTATATAATCATGTATTAAGTGAAACTGTGTTTGTACAAGGCCCATATTATCATTAGTACACAATGGCTAACACTAGTGACCTCTACATTTGGTGAATAAAACAAACGTCAAAAAAAATGACAGCATCGTTGCTTTCTATGAAAAATGATACAATTATTATCTCTTTGTCCACAATCCCCTAAAAGAACTTTCTTTTCTAAAATCTCCTATCTTGCCCTGGCCGGTTTAGCTAAGTGGTTAGAGCGTTGGCCTGCGGTCTGGAGGGACCTGTGTTCAGTTCCTGCTAAGGGTACTACCTTGGTTGCAGGTTGTCCCCAGCCCCTGTTAAGTTTGTGTGGGTGGCAACCAGTCAATGTGTCTCTCTCACGTTGATGTTTCTCTCTCTCTCTTCCTCCCTCTCTCCCTCCCGCTCTATCTGAAGATAAATGCAAAAATGTCCTCAGGTGAGGATAAAAAATAAATTAAAAAAATAAAGCCTCCTTTCTTACCTGCTCCCAGCCCAACCATTAGAAATTGTCCTTCACTCATTCAACAACATAAAAAAATGTATTATAGTAATTATAAGTTGCCTATGACCTTGCCGAAATATATAAACATAGCCAGCACCAAATGCAGATCTCTGCGACTGAAAAGATCACTGCATGTTCCGCATTTACTAGGCACACTATTCTTTGCTGACTACAAATTAACCCAGCCTGAGACTGAATGTTGTTCCCCTCACAGTCATTTTTCTCTCAAAGAACATCATTAAAAATAATGTTACAAATCAAAGACTAATTTTTAACAAAAAGTATATCAAAAGATAATGGTGGTTTTCCCAGGGGTGGTCAGAGAGACCATAGGTGGGTTTTTTTTCTCTTCTAGGTATCAGGTATTTTGCCATTTTGTTTATCATGCACATTTATTACTTATGTTATTAGCGAAGTAAATTTAAACTTTGATAAAATAAAAATTCCATTTAAAGTCAAATTATTACTTTATATTTTTCCCATCATTTTCTCCTTTTATATTTATTATGACTTGACAGTAAATATATGCTTATTTTCATATGTAGTAATTTTATACACATATGTTTCTATTATAGGTTTTTATTATCAAATAATCAATCATTAACTTTGCTGTCAACGAAATTAAACCTTACAGACCAGACTATACACTTTATTTTTGTTGTAAGACATTAAGGATTTTTGTTAAATATATAATGTCACTGTATCTTGACACCTGTTTATAGAGGTTCCTGGAAACTGACTACATAACTGCAGATGATAATGTGTTTCTCTAGAGAAAAAGCGATGATGAAGTATGGTGTGTATATAATGTCTATGCTAAGGGTATCTGTGAACAATGAGACTTGTGTTTATTTTGTTCACATTCAAGTTTAGTCATTCTGGTATTCTGTATATACTACTTTCCTATAAGACATGAATTCAACCTAACTCTATTAGTAATAGGTTATGTCTGTCTCCTCTTGAGTTTTGTAGACCATTTAAAATAATTAATTACTGGTATTAGTAAAAAAAGAGGAAGAAGAAGGAAGAGGAGGAGGGGAAGAAGGAGAAGGAGGAGAAGAAGAAGTTATTAGTATCTTTTATACATTTCAAATACAATTTATACTAATTTTATGCATTTTGTATCTATATATTATAGATATGTTATTATGGCTGATATTTGTTAAGAATTTATTATGTGCTAAAATTGGAATGATCATTTTATATATTTAACCTCCTTTAATTGCCAGGAGGTTTGATTATTTACTTTTTTTATTTCACATTTATTTAGCATATTATATGCTACTTAGGCACTTAACATTTACTCAGATTTCTTTGTTTGTTTTTGTTTACAACTCAACTACTTTTGGAAAAATAAAGCTTAGAGTTTTTTTAGTTAACTTGCCTGAGGCCATCTTATAGCTAGAAAAAGGTAAAGTAGATTTTCAAACATAGATGTATCTAATACATCTTCTAGTTTTAACCACTTTAAATTTTGTCATTGTATTGAGAATCAATAGTTATTAGAGGGAAGTTTTTATAACTGTTATTAATGCTTAAAGAGCTCTTCCTTTGATGTTGTTTTTAATCTTCACAATAATGTTCCCATTAAAGTATTAGTCCTAGTTAAGTGATAAAGAAATTGAATGTCAAAGAGGTTAAATGAAATGCTCTAGATTTAATAAGTAACTGAGCTGGTTCTTGAACCATGGCCACCCTCCACCATCCAGATTTTCTATAGGAAGTGGTTGATTAACCATGAGACAGATTTCTATGCTATCTGATGATGCTCAGTGTACCCTTCCAAACTTCCCTACAGAGAAAACACAGAAGGAAAAACAAATCAGTTGAGTTAATTATTGAAAATCATGGTGTAGGTAGTTTCCATTTCCATTGTTCTGCCTTAGTTTCTGTCCACATTATTTCTGACCTAGACTATTGCAGTTCTATCAATTTCATTCAGCAAATATTTATGAACCCAGGGCAAGCACTGCATGTGGTACTAGCTAACTGGAATGAATAGATTCAATTCCTGCTTTCAGAAAAAGGAGGGCGTCATACACCAGGCTATGGTAGATGCTATTATAGGGTTATATTTTTCAAAATGTGCTATAGAAGGAAAGAAACGAATGAGTAATATTGAATTGGATTTAAAAGTCTGAAAGGGGTATCTCTGGAACTGGAACTCATAGAATGAGCTAGAGATAGTATTAATTTATTGTATTTGCTTAACAGAAATTATAGCATTTAGTGTGTGCTATGTACTGTTTTAAGCTCTGCAAATATTAACTCATTAATCCTCTTAACAACCCAATAAGTGAGGTACTATAAGTATGGCCATTATACAGATAAGAAGACTAAGGTACAGAGGTTCAGTCTCTAGGGTCAAAGAGCTAATAAAAGACTGCTTTCTACATGCTTTTCTAGACCTTCAAATATTTTTATATGAACATGTATTAGTTACATAATTTAAAAATAGATTTTTCAAGCATTTTCTGGAACATGGATGAATAAATAGGGTTTTAACAATATTGGCACTTCATGGTCCATACTATGCAATGGGGGAAAATACTTCTTTTTTTTTTTTTCTCTACCTACACTTCTTTGTTCTGGGGAATAAGTCAAGGTATTTTGGTAAGTGTATTACTAAAGAAAATATATTTTTCTAGGAGTTTAGGATCCTCTGGTCACAGAAATGGGGAAACAGATACTCTACAATTAATTAAGTTTGACATTGTGTGCATATAATGCATATATGACTAAATACATGTAATCTGGCTTAATTTTCAAGGAACTCTTACAGTATTTACTTAGCAAATCATTATGCCCTATCTCGTTGGATATGTTTGACAGCATGTGCTATTGTTTGGCCCAATTTATTTAGAATATTGTAAAATATTAACATTTATAAATAAATGGACTATGTAAGAATGTGAATACATAGGTGCAGAAAGAGAAATGGGAAATAGGTTAATCTCTCTTTTGCTGAGGCAAAAAGTTAGCTATTTTCCCACCATGATCATTTATTTTCTTCACAAGCATTAGGTTATTGTAGCATTGTGGGATGTTATTACCTGGGTTCAAATTTTAAATTATATTGAATTATTTTCTAATAATTAATTATTTGTAATAACTAAAATTTTATATAAGTAAATAATCTCAAGGAATAAGGAGTGCTTGATTCTGGGTTTTATTTTTCCTTTCAATTGTTATAGCAGTATGAATTTAAATTGTCATTAGTTTGTTTTGCTTAGTAGATGATTAATACTTGAAAGCAAACTTTTTTAATTTAACCAAAATGTACTTCCAAAATGTGCAAAATAATTTACAACAAACATTATTGTTCTAAGAACATTAATAAAGTCATCATTCACTGTGAGTTTACCAACCTCTAACAATCACTTGGAATAGATTACCATACTTGATTGCTTCCATCCCTATTTTTTCAGATTTTGTTTACATTTTATGAAGTAGCTAGATCCCGATCTGGGCCCTGGGGATAATGACACGATGACAAGGTATTTCCAATCATGAGGGGAGAGTTAACATTAAAAAATGCAGTGCAAAACAGTGCTAGTGTGTTTCAATTACGCACATAGGGAGGGTTAGCTAGCCCAGTCCCAGTAGGCACAGAAAACTCTCCAAAGATTTCACATCTGCACTGTTTCTTGAAAAGATGAGTAGAATATTCCCAGGCTAAAAAGATGGGAAGATAACTAATCAAGAAGAAAATTATATGTAGCATATACCAAAGGCTTAAAGAGGGAAAAGGCATTAGTATCGCTGAAATAAAATAAGGGGACAGATTAACATAAGACGATAGAGTTGCCATCATGTCTATCGAGCCTTTCCTAAATATCCCAGCTGCAATGTGTTTTTCCTTTGTCTTTTGCGTGTATTCTTAGCATTAACCAAACTCTCTTTAGTGAGGGGGCATGCTTTGTTGGCCAAGGGTGTCAGATTTAGAGCCATGTGTGCCTGAGTCCGACAGTGGCCTCCCACTTGCTAGTAATGCTGTTATGGGAGAGTTCCTCACTCTTTTAGTGATTCAGTTTTTTTATGTTACAAATGTGGATGATGACAACAATGTCCACCTTTTAACATCACTATAAGGATTAAAATAAGGCACACAGAAATGCGACTAGCCCATTCCATAAAATGTTGGCTATTATTATTTGATAATTATTGCATGTATGCCTCATCATCTCTAGTATGTTGTAAAGACTTTTTAAATTAATTTATTTATTTTTGTTACAGATGTTTCTCCTTTTTACCCCACTGATTCCCTCCTCCCCCTCCCACCTCGACCTGTCCCCAGCTTTGTTGTCCATGTCCACTGTTCATGCATACATGCATATAAGTTCTGTGGTTGATCTCTCCCCCTCGCCCCCTCTTCTGGGGATTGTCAGTCTGTACCCCACTTCCATGTCTCTGAAACTACCCCATTCCTCAGACTGTTATGTTCATTATATTCCACAAATAAGTGAGATCAGATGATACTTGACTTTCTCTGTTTGTCTTGTTTCACTTAGGATGATACTTTCCAGGTCCCTCCATATCGTCTCAAAGGATAAGAGATCTTTCTTTCTTACAGCTGCATAGTACTCCATTGTGTATATGTACCACTACTTTTTTACCCATTCGTCCACTGATGGACATTTGGGCTGTTTCCAGATCTTAGCTATTGTAAATAGTACTGCTACAAACATGAGGGTACATATATTCTTTCTGATTGGTGTTTCAGGCTTCTTAGGGTATATTCCTAGAAGTGGGATCACTGCGTCAAATGGAAGTTCAATTTTTAATTTTTTGAGGTAACACCATATTGTTTTCCATAGTGGCTGCACCAGTCTGCATTCCCACCAGCAGTGCACTAGAGTCCCCTTTTCTCCACACCCTCACCCACACTTGTTGTTTGATGATTTGTTGATGGATCTTAAAAGTAGGGACTCCATCCTTATTGATCTATGGTTTCTCCATAATAACTGATTCTTACCAAGTAAAATATTAAATTCCCACATTTTATGCCATGAATATGAAGCAATTAGATGTTATCTATTCCAACAGAGTTAAGAAATTCTTTAATATTTGGTTTCATTCAAAAGGATAATAAAAATATGTTGTTCTATAGGATTTCTAAAGGGCTATTTACCATCATTTTTTTTACCAGTGGCCTTTTTCCTGTGGCTGATTAAAGGACACTTCTCTGTATGTATCTCACATGTATGAAATAAGATGGATTTGTCAAACATTCTCTTGCATAGGCAGAGCATTTATTTGAGCTCGTTTGATTGCTATTTCCTAGGACCCCACAATTTTGGCTATACTAGAACTGTCCTCCAGTTAATTACATTGTGTATACTAATTGACTGAATGGCAGAATATAATGATATCTATGAATGATAGTACAGTATGCGAAAACTATGAGAAAACATAAACATGCATTGACAATTTTGTATAATGACTTTTAATTATAAAAAAACAAATGACAGAGCCTTTCTATTTTGCAAAGGGAGAAAGAAATGTAATGCTTCGGCTAAGATTCATTAGAAAATCTATAGCAAGTTTTGGAACAAGAAAGTACAAAAGTATCCAAATCCTACATATTCTATATTAATGGGAAATAAAAATCTTTCTGAACAAAGAACAATAAAATCCTGTAATTATAGCCACAGGATATTACTGTGGTAAAAAGCAAGTCATAATCAGATATACATTAGTGGGGAAAATCTCTACCTTAGAGAATGAAAGAAAATAATTTAATTCACGCACAATTATTTCTCTTATAAGGTGAATTATGAATCTGAAGAAGTGAAACCCATTGGTGGGTCGCTCCTGGTGAGCTCTCTTGCCGAGAACACCTACCAGTGAGACCTGGAGATTCAGCACTCCAGCCTTCAGCACTCAGCTTGACCTCTTCAGAACCTAACACTTGAGACTATTAAGAGTCAATGAAAATAAAATTTCATTTCCACACTTTCTCCTTCTACAAGAATCAGTCTTTGCTTTGAATAATCTGATGAATCTCTGAAATACTCACTACCAAAACTCAGCACACAGCCTTCTCTCCTGAAATCAGCATTTCGTTCCCCTACACTTATAATGCTACACTTGTAATGGTGTTTAGTCAACACTAGGCCGAGGTTGTTATTTGTGATGACCTCAGACCTGATTGTGTGCGTGAATACATTTATTAATTTTGCTAAACAATCACTGTATTTCAATCCCATACCTGCATTAGCATGTACTACCATACTTATTAGATTAATGTTGACTTCTCCAAAAAGAAAAAAAAAGTTGATGAGAGTCAAATATGTCTTTTCTGGCACAAAATTGTATCTTTAGCAATTAACATTATGCCAGATGCACAACAGGTGTTTGATCAATATCTGTTGAATAAATGATTGAAAGAATGAATGAATAAAGAAACTTCTTGCTCTGACTGGGTGGCTCAGTTGGTTGGTGTGTCATTCCATACACCAAACTGTGGGTTTGATTCCAGTTCAGGGTGCATACCTAGGTGTCGGGTTTGATCCCCAGTCAGGGAATGTACAAGAGGCAAAGGACTCGTGTCACTCTTCCTCTCTCTCTCTCAAATCAATAAACATATCTTTGCATGAGTATAAAAAAGAAACTTCTTTACCAAATTATTTATATAAGAATAAGTGATTTTTATACTTGAATCGTTATGTTATTTTTCATGGTTTGAGATAAGAAGGTAAAATGATATATATGCTTCATTATAAACATTAAATGATATGTACATTAAAGATCCCCATGTATTTCTTTTATACTATTCAAGGATCTGTCAGTTTCAGCAATTCATTAGTAGAAATCAATATAGATTTATTCCGTGATTCTGTCTGGAATTCTTCGTAAAGGAACACAATTTGTACAAGTGTTGCACACTGACAATTTATTGATATTTATACCTGTCTTGATTTTTGTTTCTATGGTTATTTTTAATTAATAAAGATACCAGTCGTCACTGGTGATTTATGCCTCTGGAATGTGGCGGCTAGCCACAACCCTTTTGCTGAGAATCTTTCTTAGGGAAAGACCACATGGTATCTGGGAATTGATCCAGATTCTTGCATTATCATTATTTTAGCAGCCTGCTGAGAATTCCACAGGTTGGATCCACTTGGAACGAAGGTTATTACTGAAATCCATCATGAAAAGTGTCAGGGTGTAATAATGAAAGCAAGTCAGGAAATTTTTACCCAGTCAGGAATTCCTAAATTACATTGTTTAAGACTTCCAATCTTTCTGTATTTATATTTTTTACCATGTGTCCAGCAGAGGATTTAAAACACCAACACCCGTTGTATCACTCTTGGCTGCACTCAAGGTGCGTGGATTCAAAGACCAAGTATTTAAGTTTGTTTTTTTTTAAAGCACTCACTGTGGGATCTTTGCCAGCCATTTTGCACTCTTCAACTTTGATTGTAGAAGCTGGCCAGAAAACCTGCTCAGAAAGGGAAATAAAGATTGTATAAATCTCACTGTAGAACAGCTCAGTGTTCTTCATTTACTTTATGCTAACATTATTTCTTTCTTTCATTTTATGAACTTAAACTAATATTTTATATTTTATTCTAAAATTGTGTTTTTATTCCTTCTGTCTACTTTTCTTTTAGCAAAAGCATTTCAGTATGTGCCCATTTATTAATGGTATAATATTAAAAGATGTCATTATTAATGGGCACGATATAATGCATATTTCCCTCCTTGGATTTATAGTGCACTTTCCCTAACTGCTTATATCACGATGAATTTACATTTATATTATAATCACAGTTTAATATTATTTGGGGTAAACTATACAGCCAGGCTGGTAGATTTACTTAAAATGGGCCCTGAGGTACATCAACAGTTAAAATAACTTGGATAAAATCCAAGAGATTTCTGCTCTGAAACACTGTACTAGCATTCCAAGTCATTATAGCCTTGGGTGGTGATGATTATTTGTTTTAATTGTCTGTTGCCCATTGTTAAAATAACAAATTCAGAAATCTCCTGGCTGTAATAAATTTATAATCCACTTTTATTTCTTTACTTTAGTGAAGAAATTTACTTCCTTGTTGTGAAACAGAATGATAAATATAGACCACATTTGTTCAAAGAACAGTGCATTTAATAATTGTGTTTCTTCCAAGGCCTTCTTGGATTACATATAAATGATAAGGTGGGTCTTCCTTTAATCTGACCTTTTTTTTTCATGCTATACTTCATGTTTCTATTTTTGTCTTTCTATATATGTATAAACAGGAAATGTCCCTTTTTTTTTCTCTTTTAGCTTCAGATTTTAGATTGTTCAAAACTATGAAACTAGGCAAAGAGAATTGAATTAATTATATTTTCAGTCCATTAAATAAATACTAACTTCCAATTATTTATTAGCCAGTAAGTTCTATTGTAGCCAGTAAGTTCTATTGTGCTAATAAAATACATACATTTTTACTGTATTTGTAATTTTTACAGAAAAAAAGCAACTAGTGGGGTCAACATTGACCTCATGCAAGTAATATACTTACACTCAAAGCTTCTTGACTTATATTGTTAATATTCAAAGAAAGAATGTGATCTTTGCTGCCCACATATATCCGGTCCTGATCTTCATCCATCAATAATATCCTATAGTCTAAAGGGTGGTGAGACAGGCTGAAGTATTCCGAGGTCTTGGTTTCTCGGAGCTCTGAAACAGTGAACAACACAGTGAAAATGGAGTAACTTGGTTCTATAATTCTTTTATTTTAATAAAAATTACCTTACAGAAATATTTACCAAAAAGTAAAGATAAATTTTCCTCCAACAGTAATAAATTAATTTTAAAATAGAGTTGGTTCAGTGGATATTTTTATTATCACTGAAGTAAAATATAAGTCAATAAATGCAATTTTAAATTTTATGGTGATGATATTTAGTTGCAAAATTATTCACATGTTGCAAGAATCTCAATTCAGTTTTATTCCTGACTGTCATTTACTCAAGACTATTTAAAACAGATTAACCAAAACTATATAGTAAGTTAGCAGGTTAAAAAAACAAAAGAAAAAGCCCCCAAAACAAATAAACAATGTCAGTGTGAATGACTTCCTAGTCTGTCTTAATGTTTTATTGTTGGACTCAGTACATAATTTAGAATTATTTTCTAATCTAAATACCTACCTTACTTCCTCAACATAATTCTAACCAGTTTAATATATTTTTCAATAAATTTCTTTAAAAGAAACCCACTTTTTCCCATTATACCCCAATTCAAAAGGCAATGTCATTGGAAGGAAAAATAATTAATGTTCAGATGTTACAAATTTTGAGATTTCAGTATCTAAATGATCAGTGACTCATGTTCATTCACTTCTTTTATGTTAAATATGTACCTGTATAGCTGAACTTTGAAGATAATGCATGATGACAATAAAAAAATTAAAAAAAAAAAAAAAAAACAATTATAGCAGATTCAATTTTCTTTCCAGTCAAAATGCTCTTTTGTATAATTTAAGACTTTTCCAAAGAGTTCATGCTTCCTTTGTTCTTTTGATCATGATCTTACGAGAATGAAAAAAATGTACAAGAATCGGCTTTCTGGGATTACTGTTCCAGTGATGGATTAACATTTTTTCTTAATTTTTATTTATTGACTCAAAAATACATTTCTAGAAATCCTGATAGGGCTGTGATTTGACTTAAACCAAAATTGGAAATTATAAGAATTCTTGTAGGAAGTCATGAATTACATCCTGTGAGCACTCGGGCTACATTTTATTTTTTTATTTTTATTTTTTTTATCCTCATCTGAGGATATTTTTCCATTTTCTGTTCAGATAGAGTGGGAAGGAGAGAGAGGAAGAGAGAGAGAAACATCGACGTGAAAGGGACACATCGAGTGGTTGCCACCCACACAACCCAACCAGGGCCGGGGACAAACTGCAACTGAGATACATGCCCTTAACGGGAACTGAACCCGGGTCTCTCTGGACCGCAGGCCAATGCTCTAACCGCTGAGCCAAACCGGCCAGGGCTCGGGCTACATTTTATATGTGAAGACAGAGAAGTCACACATTTAACCTCTTTTCTGGTCACACTAGTTCAGAATAGCTGTCATAATATCCTTCAAGTAGTTTTCTATCTAGCCAATAATCTGAAAATGCCACGGGAGTAACATAGTGACTCGGAAGCCAGGCCGTGGAGTCTAACTTTCTGTGACATGGAACAAGGTACTTAACTTCTCTGCAATCATTTCCTCAGTTTTAAAAAGCAACAAATACCTTCTACCAAGAGTGTCCATAAAAATTGAGTTCATACATGTAAATATTTGAAATGACTAACAGAGAAAGCATTCAATAAACTCTAATAATTATTACTATTAGTATTATCAAATTTAAACCATTAGTTATAAGAAAAGCATATGGAATTAAATAAAATGTATACTTTCTTACTTTTTCCCTTTTTTTTTTTCCCCCAATGTAAGGAGCTAGATCCCTAAAATTACTAACACATGATCTTAAAACATAGGTTCTAATATTCTTTCCATATGACAGTAAAGTACAGACATTTTTATGTGAAAGAAACCATTAAGAAGTTAGAAAAAATATTTCAGACGAATCTTGAGAAGTCAATCATGAAAAAATACAAGACCAAAAGACATTGAAAGATCATTTAAACAAGAGACTGGATGACAGATCTTTGGAGGTTGGGGGATTGAGATACTGGGCACTGTGGCAGGGTGCTGACCTAGTTACTGGGCCTCACTAGGTATCATAGGCAGGTGATCGAGTTGGCAGTGGTTGTGTCACTGGCCCAGAAACTGGAGAAACTTCCTTTAGGAGGAAAGCAAGAAAGCATGGTAGGATGTCATCAGGAAAAATGTCAGCTCCTGCTAGACCAGAGGTTATTACTGAAATAGGAAAAAAATTTGAGGGCTCAGAACATGAGAGAGAATACAGAATTCAACAAATGTCACTCAAAGGCTGCCTAAAATCCAGGGTATTTTTGAAACTTTGTCATCCTATGGAACAGATTCATGGTTGTATAATTTTCTGTAAACCATTAGGAATGGAATACAGTGCAGAGTAGATGTTCAATACATATATCTTTAATAAATAACCCTCCAGTAAAATTCATAGATTAAAAAAGTAAAACATGACTCAGTTCATGGCCTCTGGGGACCAACTACTGGGATCTAGGTCCTGGCTCTGCCCTTTCATTTCTCTATGTATTTATCAAGTGTGTTTGTCCCTCAGTATTCAGTGTCTTCAATCTGTAAAGTCAGGGTGGTAATAGTACCCACTGCATAGGGGTGTTGTGAGGTGTAATTGCTAATATACATCAAATGTTTTTAAGAGTGTCTATCCTCTAGTGACATGAGTTACCCATTATTACATCTTGAGACAAGACATCAAGCTTCTGCCAGCAAAGTAAGAAGAATAAATTTTTTACATGAGAAAATATGGAGGACTAATTTTCCTGATTTATGTTTATTAATATATTGACTGCTTCTTTTTTCACACGTAGAATAATCTCCTCAAATTATTTAAGCAAGAGAGTAAAACAATAAAAACATTTTTTAAATGAAATGACCTTTTTTTTTTAGTGTGCAGGACAATTTTGGAGTATGTGACCTTAGAAAACTAAGACACTGTTCCAGATATGACATTAATAAAGGCCTGCTAAGCTAGAAGTGAAAAGAAAGAGCTGATGTGAGGAAAACTTACAGGGTTAGAAATCATTTTATATGAATTTACTCTTGGGGTATTTGGGATATATAAATGCCCACTTCCAAAGTTGTAAACTAAGAACAGGAGAAATAAATGAACATGCCTTTACTACTTTGGGGGGATTCAAAATTTCTTTGGTAGAGAGATTCCTTGAGTGTTGATGGTTAAAATTTAAATAAAAACAGACCTGTCCTACAAATACATAAAATTAGATAGCCAATTTGCCATTAGAAATATCAATATGCAGGTAGGTATTTCCAATTCTTCTTATGGATTATGTGAAGCTCTAAAAGTAAACGGCCAGGTCTGAGGAAGAGTAAATCTGAACTGAAAGCATAGAGATGCAATGATTGTTAGATCAAAAAACAGTAGCTCTATAGCTGAACTTGTGAGCCATGATGCATAGGCAACAATGTGATATTGTGGAGAGACTACATATTTGGAGTCAGACAATTCTAAGTTGAAATCCAAGTTTTATCACTTACTAGGTATGCTACTTTAAGAAAGCTACTTCACTTCCCCAGTTTAGATTTTCTCCTCTATAAATTGGTTATATTAAAGAAGAGGAGATGTTGGGGGGGAGATAAACCACAGAATTTATATACATGTTTGCATAACCAATGGTCATAGATAACAAAGCTGGGGACAAGGTGGGAGGGCATGGGGAGGAGGGTGTGTCAATGGGGGGAAAAGGAGAAACATCTGTAACAAAAATAAATTAATTAATTTAAAAAAACAAAACATAGTTCAAATGATAGTCTACCAGCACACAGTAGAAGATCGATGTGTATTCCTTTCAGCAGGAGACACAATTGACCCTTTGTCTAACAGATGTTTTTCTTTTCTTCCTGGTTGGCAGAGATGGTCTATGTCAACCACAGTGGTTCCATCCCCCTAGCCAGTGAGTGGTTTAAATGTGGTCTTGTGACTAGTTTTGGTCAATGAGCTTTAAAGAGAAGCTTTCTACAGGGCTACTTAAAAGATTTCTTACATCTCAAAAAGTGGTGCATACAAAAAGTGTCTTTTTTCCTACCTCTGGACATTGGTCTGTGAGCATATTATACTTGTAGCAGTTATAGATATGTAGAAGATTGCTAGCTGAGAATTGCAAGCAGAAAAAATAAGCTCAGTTCTTTAAGAAATCATTTAATTTCTGAACTAATTCTGAAACTGCTCTATACCTGGACTAATTTGGTTATGTAAGATTCAAAGAAATCCTTGAATTTCTTAGGTATCTTGAATTGAGGTTTTCATTTCCTGTTGTTGAAACCCTTACTAACTGATACATCTTTGGAGTGTTCAAAGCTCCTAGCTACCACATCCTCACCCTTTCTATCATGATTTGTTTAGTTTGGGTATCTAAAAAATGAGAAAACTCTTTTTTCTTTTTTCCCTTTTCTTCCTAATCTATAATGAAGTGAAACCAAGAATGTGATCTTAACAAGGAAAATAGCCTCAACTAAACTTTACCTGCACATAACAAAGGCAGTTCTCTTCATCTGTTTCATTAGATAATCAATTTCTTATATTAATTCTAATTCCACAGAGAGTAATAACTGCATTAATTTAAGACCTTTCTGGTCCAATGACTTTTATTTATTTTTCTGAGCCATAAAGCTATCTTCAAATTTAATTATCTTTAGCTCATTGACAGTTGACAGCTGTTAACCAAGGAAGATTTACTTAGAAGTGCCCCTGTTGGAAGCCTAAAAGCCAAGGCTGTTTAGTTAAAATACTATTTAAACTGCTGTTAGTCAGCCATAATTGAACTTTAGGTCTTGGTGGTAAAAAATAAACACACTTATTTTCTTAGAATAAAGAATGAGTTCAAAGCATTGAGGACTTTTATCTATCTATAAAAAGAATGACTAAAGAATCCATCATTTGGTGTCACGTAGATCCAATTTAAATTCAATGATTTGGCCACAGTTAGAGCACATGACTGATTTAATGATGTGGCTACAGGGAGAGAAGGAAATCACAGTTATTGGCTTCTCCTCTAAAGAAGTGGAAAGAGTGGCACTGTCCTAAGTTCTTTAAGTTTTAGCAATGATGGCATCCGGAGAACACTGGACTCATAACTAGTTGTGTTGTTTCTCCAGACATGCTCAACTGATCGAAAGGAACGTTGGCTGGGAGTAGGTGGCATTAGAAAACATAGTGGCCACAGAAGAGCCGTGTAGGTCTTTAAGTCCCTGGGGAAATCTCCTGAGAAACATTATTAAAAAAATATCGTATGCTTCTATCCTGAAGTCTACATTATTGTAAATTTCTATGATGGAAAATTACTGTAATGTTTTCCATGCCAATGTTCCCTAAGGGAAAATCTGCAACTCAGTATGCATACCTGAAGTTTATGTATTGACATGGACTTTTCTTTGTGATAGAAAGTACTGTGAGCCTTGAGAATTTAACCAAGGCTGGGAGAGCAATATGTTCCTCCCAGATACAAACCCTAGCTTTGGGCTCCTACTGAAGATAGTCAATATATTGCTATAGCAATGACAACAATATATGCTGTCTGTAAATCACTCTTTACCCCTAACCACTTTAAGAACTAACCTTTGTTCTCTGTCAAATCAGTCAGTGATCTTAACGTCTGAGGTGACTTAAGGCAAAAGAATTCATTCTTGTGCCTGATCAGAAATGTGATCTTGGTGGAGGAGGGTAGAGAGTTTAAGGTTTTGTTTTATGAATAATATATATCTCAAACTACTAAGAAGGGGTCTCATTTGCTCAGAATACTAAATTATCTTTGGCCTTTTATAAATTTGAAAAGTAAACAAAAGATTACTTGATTGAAAGTCAACTCCCAGGGGTCTCTCTATTAGAAACATACATAATGGTCACTCATTAATTATATTTGATGTTTATGCTGTGCTATTAATTTATGTATTCAATAGATATTTATTGAGCTCTTATCACAGTAGGCTAGACACTTTCCTCAAATAAGAGGACACAGATATGAAGATACCATGACCCTGTGACAATTCCAAATCTTACCTTATATTCTATTACATTTGTGCTTCACTTAACAATGGAAATACATTCTGAGAAATTAATCCTTTAGGTGATTTTTGTTCCTGTGCTAACATCATGGAGTGCTGACACAACTAGATGGTATAGCTTACTCCACACACAGCCTATCGCTCCTAGGCTACAAACCTGTCTAACAAATTACTGTACTGAACACTGTAGGCCACTGTGACACAGTTATTATTTGTGCATCTAAACAGAAAAGATAGCGTCAAAGCTGCACAATCCCACCCCCAAACACTGGGGGTGCACTGGGAGGGCCGTGAAAGCAGGGAGAACGAGAGAAGGAAGACAAGGGGAGGAAAACGGAGAGCAGAGATGCAAAGAGACTCAGAGAGGCAAAGCTTCAGATGAGGAATACTAAAAGGGGGGGAGGGTAGAGAGGGATAATAGAAAGAGGAGAAAGGAAGAGAGGGAGGGAGAGAGGGAAGAAGGGAAGTGAGTTTGTGCATAGGAGTGTGTGGGCATGTGTGTGTGTGTGTGCGTGTGTGTGTGTATACATGCACGTCTGTGTGTGCAGGCAGGGGCAGGTGTGTGGAGTGGACTTAGGTATCCCTCCTCCCCAGCCTGCTCCTCTCCCCTGCTAGATAACTCCTTGGCCAGCAAGCTTAACATGCTGAGCTTCTGTATCTATTTAAAGCACCCAGTGGTATCAGTGAATTCAATACTGTAGTTGTATTTTCTTTCAATATCGCAAAAATTTGCTTATAATTTATTATAATCTTATGGGAACACCATGGTACACATGGTCTGTCTTGGACTAAAACTTCCATCAGTGTGTGTCACCTAACTGCACTGTGTTTGCCCCGTCCACCAGGAAGTTCTCAACAGAAGCCCGAGCTCTCCCTTGGGCAGAATGTGCATCTACAGATTTCAAAGTAAATTCTCATGATAGTTTTTATTTCAGAGATATTGCTACCCACAGAATAATTTCCTCTCCTGAATGTCTAATCTCAGAAAAATTTTAAGTAAGTGGGTTTGAATGACCTATCCTGTCCCTAAGGCTCACTCTTTGCAGACTGGGGTAAAAACTGAACTTCATCTGTTCCTTTGGGGCAAACAAGCAGGTAAAATCAAGAGCAGTGAAACTTGAGAATGAAACCACAGCTCCTAACTCCTAAGGCAAAAAGATACAAAGAAGGCATGTTGTTAAAACCATATTTGCTTAAAAAAATTATAGTTCCAAATAGCTACCACTTGTGGGTTTACCAGTAGTTGTAGCTGTTCTGGGTGTTTTCTAAAATTATTTCATTTAATTTGCATTCAAAGCTTTTGTGTTAGGCCCTAACATTATTCTTTTTCTATGCAAAAAGAAACTAAAATTCAGCTGAATTGACCAGTATAACAAAGATCACACAGTAGAGAGGAAGAGGCTAGAACCAGGATTCAAAGCAAGGTGAGTTTCTTAATCTGTGAGCTCAGATACTCTTTTGATTTTCAAATCAGACAGAAAACTTCTACATACATTTGTTAGGTTTCTATCATATTCCTTCCCTGCACACGAGTCTGTGCAGTATCAAATGTAGCATAAAAAGTGCTTCGGCCTCTCAAATTTTTTTTTTTTGTCTAAGAAAGAGGTGGTAGGACAGGGAGACTGCACTCCAATAATTTCATAATAAAAATTTCAGGGATGCTGTACCTCACTAAACCATCATAGCAAGTCTGAGCAGGGCTACATGGAATGTGAGATTAGAGCATCAGATAGCACTTCAGGTACAAGGTAAAATGTTCCTCTTTTCTATGTTTTTTGATGAATGGGTATGATTAACTAAGTGGAAGCAAAATATCAAATGGATGCAAGAAAGAATAAGGGAGTCTGGCCAGGGAAGGGCATAATGAGCACAGAATGTATCTCCCAGGTGCTCCGTCAGAGTGGAAATTAGCCTATATACAGGAGTTTTTCTTTTTTTGGTTGATCCTCACCTGAAGATATTTATTCATTGATTTTTAGAGAAAGTGGAAAAGAGGGAGGAAGAGAGAGAAACATCAATGTGAGAAATACACATCGATTGGTTGCCTCCCGCATGACCCCGACCAGGCCCGGGGATCAAACCTGCAACCCAGGTACGTGCCCTTGGCCAGAATCAAACCCCAAGCCCTTCTGTCTGTTTGTCGATGCTAACCACTGAAGAAAACTGGCCAGGGTTATACAGGAGCTTTTAAGAAGGATGATTATCCCAGACAGTCCAGTTTGTGGCTGTTTTCCAGAAAATAGTGCCCCCTTTGCACTTAAAACATTCTGTTTAGGTATTAAATTATATTATCACTATACTTTCAATCTCCCTCATCTTGTTTTGAATGGTTTTCCATTACTTTTAGAACAAAATCCAAAGTTCTTAACATCACCTTGAAGACCTGCCATGATCTGGCTCGAGGCTACCTCAGCAGACAATTTCAATCACCACTACAGTACTTGCATATTTTCTTTGTGCTTTCGCTCTTCTGGTCTTCTTTTCACATCTTCAAACTACGTGCCTTCCTCATTTCTGCCTCAGGGCCTTTGTACATGTTATTTCTGTTGCTGAAAGGACTCTTGCTGCTCTCTTCTAAATCCGAATCATAACTCAAGCAGTAGCTTTAATGTCATTTAAATTGGACTGCTTCATAAAGACTCTCTTGAGCCTCCAGATGAGGTCAGGTCTCAGCTCTGCTGATATTTGCTCAATTTCCCTTTCTGGTTTTCTCTTCTCTTAAAGGTTGTCTGGGGGTGGAAGATAATTTGGAATGATCTAAATACCGTAGGTTCCATGGTGGGGGACTACACTGCATAACTTGCTAAGACCCAATCTGTCTGCTGTAAAGTTTTATAGCTAAACTGCCTTTACATAGGAGATTAAGTTCTTGGTTCATTCACATTCTACCCTTTTTTCTCTTACATTGAGTTTTATAATCTTTTAATCTTGAATTAAAAAGTATGGGCATGAACCAATAAAATGAGAAAATATGCTATCAAATTTCAAAAATTGGAGTGTTCAAAAATTGGAATGGTAATAATAGTTTATTACCATTAAAAGGGAAGGCGAAGGGAAGGCAAGGCCTTATTTTGGAATTAGCCAACTCGGGGTCAACTTGTAGCATCCCTTTTTGTTGGTACAGGGCTTAGCTTGTCCCCTTGCTAAGATCACTCCCTTCTGCCCTCCCGCCCCCACTTTAGACCTTAAATCTACAAAACAAAAAGAAGAATTATATTATTCATTAATCAGAATGATCACTAATGTTCCCTGCAGCAATAAAAGTGTTCATGAAGATAATTCCTTTTCACACTCTGCAAGTATTATCTACTGTCATAGAATATCTGTAGAGCTAATATAATCCTTCACATTACTATACATCTGCAAGGAAGAAAAGGGTCTGTTTAAAAACCTATCTTAGAAATATGACCACAGTACTATAACTATCTTTTCGGGAAAAAAAAATGAAGCTAAACCAAAACCCAGCTTTCTTTTCCCTTACCTAAAGCATATTCTATTTGTGTTGTGTGGTTCAATAAACTGGAAAATTATAAATTCTAACTTCCCTTCCTCTAAACTCACTTGGACGACATTAAAGCAGACTTCAAAGATGTTAGGTGCTTTTAATCCTTGGCCATTGTAAGTAATGCTGCAGTGAACATAGGGGTACAGGTATCTTTTCAAATTAGTGTTTCAGGTTTCTTCAAAAAACTTCTCAGAAGAGGAATCACTGAGTTATAAAGCAGTTCCCTTTTTAATTTGTAAAGGTAATTTCATACTGCTTTCCACAGTGGCTGCACCAATCTGCAATCCCACCAACGGTGCACAAGGTTTCGTTTTCTCCACATGCTCACCAGCACTTGTCGTTTATTGATTTATGGATGATAGTCATTCTGACAGGTGTGAGGGGAAATATCTTTGTGGTTTTAATTTGCATTTCTCTGATGATTATTCAGGTCGAAAAGCCCAAGTGCCCATCAGTAGTTGAGTGGATAAAAAAGCTGTGGTAGACTGGGCTGGAACTCTGTGGAGACACCCGGGATATGAAGGGCACTCAGAGTTTTTCCTGAGTTGTGGCCACAAAAATCGATGGCCAATGTGCTCTTTCCCAGAGCTGTGGGGAAAAGCAGCAGCCACCCATACCTCAGGGATTCAGCCTTTCCCAGGTGAGTCAAAGAAATGCAAATTGAGGCTCATTCACAACCAGCATTTATCTCACTCTCTGGAAATCCTCTTACGCAAAACACCAGGGCTACATTCCACGGCACTGAGTAACTGAGACTACTAGCCACCAGAAGAAGCTAGAGGATAAGAGAAACTTTCCTGTGCTTACAAATCTACCCAGGAAAAAAAGACTTGACAGTGGTGTTTAACGTGGGCCCACCCAGGCTCATCCAAACTCAGGAGAGGGAGCCACAAATAGCAGAACACCAACACCCACAGGGAAAATTTGGCAGGGTATAAAATCCACTGAGATAGCCAACATGGTGAAACAAAGAAACAAATCCCAAATGAAAGAACAAGAGAACTCTATTGAAGATGAGCTAAATGAAATGCATTTAAACAAATTATCAAAGGTAGAGCTCAGAGCCATGATCTTGAGGAAGCTCAACAGCATGATTGAAGATATCAGCCCCATGAGTAAAGATATAGAAACATTGAAAACTAACCAAGTGGAAATGAAGAATGACATAGAAGAAATTAAGAACACATTGGAAGGACTAACCAGAACAGTAGAGGAAGCTGAGGACTGGATCAGTGAATTAGAGAACAGGGTAGAAAAAAATCAACTAATCAGAAAAAGGAAAGGAAAAATCAATTAAAAAACAGGAAGATAGCTTAAGAGAACTGTGGGAGAATTGGAAACGTAATAACAATTGTATCATAGGAGTCCCCGAAGAGGAAAAAAATGGGCAAGGGTTAGAGAATATATTTGAAGAAATAGTGACACAAAACTTTTCCAACATGGTGAAGGAAGAAGGCATTCAAGTTCAAGAAGCACAGAGAGCCCCAAGTAAGAAGACACCAAACAGGCCCACACCAAGATACATAGTAATTAAAATGCCCCAAATTAAAGACAAAGAGAGAATCCTAAAAGCAGCAAGAGATAAGCAACAGGTTACCTACAAAGAAAACCCCATAAGGCTCTCAGCTGTCTTATCAACAGAAACACTATAGGCCAGAAGCGAGTGGCATGAAGTAATCAAGGTATTAAAAAACACAGATTTGAATCCAAGACTACTCTATCCAGCAAGGCTATCATTCAAAATAGAAGGTAAAATAAAGAGCTTTCCAGACCAATAAAAAGCTAAGGCAATATATTAACACCAAACCAGCACTGCAAAATATGCTTAAAGAACTGCTGTAATTAGTAGAAGAAATAGAAAGAAAAATATAACCACATTAAACAAAAATAGCAGTAAATAAGTACATATCAATAATCACTTTAAATGTGAATGGTTTGAATGCTCTGATAAAAAGACACAGAATACCTGACTGATTAAGAAAGCATGACTCACATATATGTTGTTTGCAAGAGACCCACCTCACAACAAAAGACTCACATAGGTTGAAAGTGAAGGGATGGAAAAAATCTCCCAAGCAAATGGAAAGCAAAAAAAAAGCTGGGGTAGCAATACACATATCTGATGAAGCAGATTTCAAAACGAAGACCATAACTAGAGACAAAGAAGGCCACTACATAATATTAAAAACATCTATCCAACAGGAAGATATAGCCTTGGTAAACATATATGCACCCAATAAAGGAGCATCAACTTATATTAAAAATCTCTTGGAGGACATCAAAGGAGAAATCAACAGCAATACAGTCATAGCAGGGGATTTAAACACCCCGCTGACATGACTGGATAGATCATCTAGACAAAAAATTAACAAGAAAACAGAGACTCTATATGAAACGCTATATCAAATGGATTTAATAGATATCTACAGATAATTACACCCCAAAACTATAGAATTCACATTCTTCTCAAGTGCACATGAGACATTCTCAAAGATAGACCACATGTTGGGGCACAAAATAAGTCTCTAGACGTTCAAGAAGATTGAAATCATATCAAGCATCTTCTCAGATCACAATGGCATGCAACTAGAAATCAATTGCAACAAGAACATGAAAACACATTTGAAAACATGGAGGCTAAATAGCCTGTTATTGAACAATGAATGGGTTACCATGGAGATCAAGGAAGAAATTAAAAACTTCCTGGAAACCAATGAAAATGAACACACAACAACACAAAATCTATGGGATGCAGTGAAAGCAGTTCAGAGAGGGAAGTTCATAGCACTACAGGCCTACATCAAGAAGCAAGAGAAATTTCTAGTAGACTATCTAACCTCACAACTTAAAGAACTAGAAAGCAAACAAAAAGAAAACCCCAGAGCAAGTAGAAAGATGGAAATAGTAAAGATCAGAGCAGAAATAAATGACATGGAGACCAAAAAAAACCAACTCAAAGGATCTATGAAACAAAGAGCTGGATCTTGGAAAAGATAAAGAAGATTGATGGACCCTTAGCTAGACTCACCAAGAAACAGGGAGAGAGAACCCAAATACACAAAATCAGAAATGAAAGAGGAGAAATAGTAACTGACACTACAGAAATACAAAGGACTGTTAACAAATATTATGAACAATAATATGGCAACAAATTTGACAATCTAAGTGAAATGGACAAATTTCTAGAAACACATAGTCTCCCAAAACCGTACCAGGAAGAGATAGAAAATTTGAACAGACCAATAACAACAAAAAAAATTGAAGAGGTAATCAAGACTATCCCAGCAAACAAAAGCCCAGGCCCGGATGGCTTCAGAGGGGAGTTTTACTGAACATTCAAAAAAGAACTAACACCCATTCTCCTCAAAGTATTTCAAAAAATTCAAGAAGTAAGGCTTCCAAACTCGTTTTATGAGGCCAGCATAATTCTAATTCCAAAACCAGAAAAAAACACTACAAAAAAAGAAAACTACAGGCCAATATCCCTGATGAACATAGATGCCAAAATCCTGAACAAAATAACTAGCAAATCAAATCCAGCAATACATTAAAAAAATTATTCACCATGACCAAGCGGGATTCATCCCAGGGATGCAAGGCTGGTACAATATTCACAAATCAATAAATGTAATACACCACATAAACAAAATGAAAGATAAAAATTATACGATCATATCAACAGATGCTGAAAAAGCATTCGACAAAATCCAGCACCCATTTCTGATAAAAATGCTTAGCAATCTGGGAATAGAGGGATCATATCTCAACACAAAAAAGGCCATGTATGAATGACCTACAGCCAACATTATATTCAAAGGGCAAAAACTAAAAGCAGTTCCCTTAAGAACAGGAACAAGACAAGGATGCCCACTTTCCCCACTCTTATTTAACATTATACTGGAAGTATTAGCCATAGCAATCAGACAGGAAGAAAAAATAAAAGGGATCCAAATTGGAAAGGAGGAAGTAAAACTGTCATCCGAAGATGACATGATACTATATGTAGAAAACCCCAAAGACTTCATCAAAAATTTACTAAACTTAATAAATAAATTTGGGAAAGGAATAGGATACAAAATTAATGTCAAAAAATCAATTGCATTCTTATACACCAAAGATAAACTCACAGAAAGAGAAACTAAAAAAACAATCCAATTTACCATCATGGCAAAAAAAATTAAGAAACCTAGGAATAAATTTAACCAAAGAAATAAAGGACCTATTTTCAAAAAACTACAGGACATTGAAGAAAGAAATAGAGGAAGATATAAAAAAAAAAACTAGAAGCACATACCTTGATCATGGATTAGAAGAATTAACATCATTAAAATGTCCATACTACCCAAAGCAATCTATAGATTCAATGTCATCCCCATTAAAATACCAATGACATACTTCACAGAATGAGAACAAATACTTCAAAAGTTCATATGGAACCAAAAAAGACCTCAAATAGCCACAGCAATCTTGAAAAAGAAGAACAAAGTTAGAGGGATCACATTACCATATTTCAGGTTATACTACAAAGCCACTGTAATCAAAATAGCCTAGTACTGGCCCAAGAACAGGCAGATAGATCAATGGAACAGAACAGAACACCCAGAAATGGACCCAAGGCAATATGCTGAATTAAAATTTGACAAAGGTGGCAAGAATATGCAGTGGAGTAATGAGAGCCTCTTTAATAAATGGTGCTGGGAAAATTAGACAGCTACATGCAAAAACATGAAACTAGACCATCAACTTACACCATACACAAGAATAATCTCAAAATAGATAAAAGACTTAAATGTGACTCATTAATCCATAAAAATCCTAGAAGAAAATGTTGGCAACAAAATTTCAGACATCATACACAGCAGAATTTTCACTGATACATCACCTAAGGCAACAGAAACAAAGGAGAAAATGAACACATGGGACTACATCAAACTCAAAAGCTTGTGCACAGCAAAAGATACAATCATCACAATGGAAAGGCTACCCACTCTATGGGAGAGCATAATTGCTAATGATATATCAGATAAGGGGTTAATTTTCAATATATATAGAGTGCTCATAAGACTCAACAAAAGGAAGACAAGAATCCAATTTAAAAATGGGCAGAGGCACTAAAGAGACAGCTCTCCAAACAGGATTACAAATGGCTAAGAGACATATGAAGAAATGCTCAACATCACTAATTATCAGAGAGATGCAAATTAAAACAACAATGAGGTATTACCTCACACCTGTCAGAATGGCCGCCATCATCAAATCATCAAACAACAATTGTTGGCGAGGGTGTGGAGAAAAGGGGACTCTAGTACACTGCTGGTGGGAATGCAGACTGGTGCAGCCACTATGGAAAACAATATGGTGTTACCTCAAAAAATTAAACATTAAATTGCCATTTGACCCAGTGATCTCACTTCTAGGAATATACCCTAAAAAGCCTGAAACACCAATCAGAAAGAATATATGTACCCTCATGTTCATAGCAGCACTATTTGCAATAGCTAAGATCTGGAAACAGCCCAAATGTCCATCAGTAGACAAATGGATAAAAAAGCTGTGGTATATATACATAATGGAGTACTATGCAGCTGTAAGAAAGAAAGATCTCTTATCCCTTGAGACGACATAGAGGGACTTGGAAAGTATTATCCTAAGCAAAACAAGCAAAACAGAGAAAGACAAGTATCATATGATCTTACTTACAGTCTGAGTAATGGGGTAGTCCCAGAATCATGGAAGTGGGTTACAGACTGACAATCCCCAGAAGAGGGGTGGTGGGGGAGAGATAAACCACAGAACTTATATGCATGTATGCATGAACAATGGGCATGGACAAGAAAGCTGGGGACAGGGTGGGGAGGGAGGAGGAGGGGGTACCAGTCGGGGAAAAAGGAGAAACATCTGTAACAAAAATAAAGAAATTAATTTAAAGAAAGTAGTAGTACATCTACACAATGGAATACTACTATGCCATAAAAAGGAAGAAAATTTTACCCTTTGTGACAGCATGGATGCACCTGGAGAACATTATGCTCCGTGAAATAAGCCAGTCAGAGAAAGACAAGTACCATATGCTTTCACTCATATATGGAATTTAATAAACAAACTGCACTACAAGCAAAATAGAGACAGACCCATAGATAGACAGCAATTAGACACCTGAAGTTGGTGGTGGGGGCCAGGTGAGGGTTGGTGGTGGTAGAGGCACTGAGCAAAAAAAATAGGGAGAACTCACAGACATGGACAACAGTGTGGTGACTGTTGGGGTGGAGAGTGATGTGGAGGTGGAAGAGGACATAGAGGGGATAAAAGGTGATGAAAAAAATAATAATAAAATATGATGTTAGGTGCCAATATTTGGCTCCTTGTATGGGAAATGGTGCTGGACTCTATCTTAGAGTATGAAGAATACACAATTAGGGAATAGATAAAATGTCTTGACAGTCTCTGAACTGGAAGAAAGTTACTTCTGGAAAGCAGAACCAAATCTGATGAACCTCTTGCTCAGCTGCAGAGGACAGTATGGATGGGCATCCCTGTTGCCAGAGATCTGCTTCCGAGTGTCCACTTGACATTGAGACAAGAAAGGTAAACTTGTAGAGTAGGAAACATGTCTTCCAACACCTCCTGTCCAGGGCAAAGTGTTCAGAAACAGTGTGTCCAAGGTGAGAACAGTAGTTCCAAGGTTGTCAGCAAAACAAAAGCAGAAATAGAACAACAGAAAGGCCAAAAAAAAAGGAGGGGAATGTAATAACAATTGAAGCTTGAGAATGGAATGGTGTAAATGAGTATACCTCTACTAAATATAATATTTGCAGTCACTACGATTGTTTATGTAGAGATATGAAGACATGAAAAACATTTTCCTGGGCTGTTAAGTTTTAAAAGTGGGCTATATTCAATATAAAACAAGTTGTTAAGAATTATTCACAACAAATAAGCTGGGAGGAAATATTTTTAAAGTCCTGGGGTGGTGAGACATCAAAATTTAAAGACAGGAAGACAATACCTCAGACCAACATGTGTGCAGCGGGCAGGGTGAAGAGCTGAGGCTGACATGGTGTATATGCTGGCAAAATCCCAGAGTGCAAAGTACAACAGATCCCACGCCCCCACTCTGAACTCCGAAGCAATCACACTACACCATCACATGGAAAGATTCTTACAGTAGCATTTAACACCCTGTCTATCACACAATTTATACTATGTGTTGGTTTTCTGTGCTTTCAAGAAAACTTCCTTTGCCTACATTGTGGCTTCCAGTGAAAATGTCTGCTCAGTTCACTCGATTAGAACAACAGCTGTAGAAAATCCCATGTGCTGAGTTAAGTCTCTTGTCCCATTTCTTCCCCATAAGGTTTTCTGACCCTTTGTTCCACAGTTTTCTATGATATAAAGCTTACATTTTATATATTACAGCAGGCTCTCACACAATTAAAATATTATCTGAGGTACATATTTACTCATTCATTCAAGAGATAGTATCTGAGCCAAGGGCCAGGTAAAAGGATGAGAATGCGCTCTCTCCCTCAGAGTGCACTGTCTGAATGGAGGCGCACAAACAATTGCAGTACAGGAAGATGACTCAGGGAATTAAAGAAGCATTGAAGATTAAAGAAGGAGGAAGATTAAATGTTCCTGGAAACAAAGGGGAATTTTAAACAGAAGAAAGTGCTTGGCCTTATTTCTTTTTAAACAAATATTAGTGGAGCCACTCTGTTAAGTGAATATGCATAGTAGTACACAACATACTGTAAAAGGCAGAATAAGTGTTTTAGGCAAGGGCAGCTGCTTTACATCAGGGGCCAGTAAAAGCTTCTGTGGGGAAATATCATACAGACTGTGACCTGAGAGACAAATATGAGTCAATAATGAGATAAGCATTTTCTAGGGAGTGGAAAGAGCTTGTGTAGAGATCCTTATGTGGAAGATTCAAGAATGATTAGTTTCGCAGTTGATAAAGAAGAGGATTTGAATGGTGTTTTCTAAGCAGGAGTCAACCAATGCAAAAACACAAACTTCCTGAATGTCACACAAGTAACATGCAAAGATATTAACTCCTCGTATAACAAACCAAAGTGGTTGAATTTTTCCAAAGTTGCTTGAGGTACCAACAAAAATTTCTGAGAAAGTGCATGATATCACTTGCAAGTCGGTCAGAAAGAATTCTGCTAATGAAGAATTCACAAGGGTGATATTACTTTATGATACAATAATAAGTGAATAAAGTAGAATAAAATATTTGTATAACTAAACTATAAGGTGCTGCAGAAATATAAGTATGAATAGACAAAAATCTTGGGGATAAAAACAATTTAAAACATTCTCCTTCATAATATGTTCAATTAAAAGTAAGAGTCTGATGATACCGATGGCTCAATTCAATAGTCTATCAGTTACAAGAATTATAATTATGCAGTGCAAAGAATCAAGCAGTGCAAACTTTCTCTGCAGCCTGTCTGATGTAAATATAGTCTCATACATCAATCTGGTTGCACTGCACCTAACAAAATGTTGAACTAGACAAGAAAAGAAATACCAATTATCACTAACCGAAAAACAACTAGATATTGCCAACATTTTTTGACCACTAAATTCTTTCAGAATGATGGAAGACCACCCACAATTTAAGTAAGATAGACTATTTGGAATTTAACAACCCTGCCCCATCCCCAACCAAAATTCTTGAACTCTGTTTGCATTCGCTACATTCTTAAATCCATTTTCATTTGCACACAGGGAAAATATAATAAACTATATGCCATAAAATCTCAAATCCAAAGAGCCCGACTTTATGAACAAAGAAATACAGAGATGTTTTCCTAAAGAGACAGCTATTTTATCTAAACATTATTTAAGTCAACATGACTCATTGTTTAGCCTAGTTATTGCATTTGGCTTCAAAACAAAGAAACAAGTTTGGGGAAATGTGGAGGACAGTGGAGACATGTTCATTTCACTTTGAACACATTCATCAGCCGTTCAATGCAGAAGCCCCCTTTTGTCCTTTTCTCTTGTATCTCTCCCCCGTGACATTGTCTAAAATACAAGGTCAGTGACTCTGCAGTGCTCAGCTGCTGGAGAGGAGATTTAAGCGGAGTCACTGGGAGTGTGCCTCTACAGAGTATTAGAGCCACCCTTTGGTTCTTTTTAAGAGAAGCACAAAAGATCCAACCACGTTTTCTGCAGCTTTGAAAAGCCCAAGACTTGTGATATATACAATGGCTTTCAATGTATATGTAAGACATTTCTCCTTTCTTTATCCTAGACTGGGAGACCATTTGTTTCCAAATTTCATGTGACGGTATTTTAAGATGGAGTGGCTGAAGCAACACTCAAACTTTCAGAAGGAAAGATCAGTGTTTCACTTTTCTGTTCTTGCTCTTGAAAGTTAATGTTTATCATTCATACATGCACTTCAAAGAGAATAGCAGAATATGAACTCAAAGCTTATTTATTTTACAAAATGCTATTGCCTCCATGAGGTAAGCATTTGCCAAGACTGTCTCTTTAATTTTTCAGGGTAAAAGTAAAATCTTCTGGTGGAAATACAGTACACTTAAAAGAGGAAGTGAAAGGCTATTAGAAACCAAAATTTGACCTAAGTATTAACAACTCCCAGTTGTCTTTTTAACATGGAAGAAAGTTTCATTCCACCGAATTATAGCCATTTTTAATCCCTGAATCTCAAAAAGCAAAGCATAAATTATTAGGCAAAATGACAGGTGTAGATAGTTGGGATGGTGTTATTTGAAGATTTCACATTACACAATTCAAGTGATTTAGGGAAATTACGTCAAACAAGCCACTTTATGCCCTAAAACCAAGAGAGTGGATAACAAGTTTCTAGTTAGGCATTAGTTTTTGGTTTCTCTTCATCAAAGAGACATGGAAGTTTCACTTTCTTAATTTTAAAACTTTGTAAGCTTTCTCACTCATATTAATGAATGTAAAAATAGCAAGATTGTCTTTTAATATTCAATAAAAATAATTTAAATTAGTACAATTCAAGGCCAAAAATCATTTTAACCTAAGACATACAGTTAATTAAAATGAAACTTTGTTGTTGTTCTTTTACGTAATAAATTTTTTTCTCAAGTACAGTCTGGTGTTTGAACACAGAGATTTAAGCTCAAATCTGTGCACTGCTTCTAACTAGCTATGTGGCTTTAGGCAAGTTACTTAAATTATTACTGCCTAAATGCCCCTACCTGAATGATGAAAATAATACCTTTCTCAAGGCACAATTATGCAAATTAAAGAGAAAATAAGTGTGAAACACCTGGAGCATAGTAGCTGTCACTCATAATTGTTAGTTTCCATGCCAAGACAGAGTTTCGGTCTTAAACAGGACATTGTAGCTTGAGGGCACTACTCTGCTCTTGTTTTCTGAGCTAATCCTGCTAAATCAAGTCTGTTGAGTTAATGTCTACTTTGTACTGAAATGCAGTGTGTACCAATAAACTTAGTTATGATGTTTTAAAATACTAGCAAAAAATAATTGATTCAAACACAGAAGTAAATATTTTTTCAAATGCAACTTTCCTGAATCCAGTCTACCTCTCTTAATTACTACTTATTATACTTCCTAATAGTTATTGAGAATATAAGGTATCTATCAATTTATTAAGATAGTAAATCAATCTTCATAACAGTCCTACTAACTAGGTCCTATTGTTTTCTGCCTTAAGAATCAGAGAAAATTGCAGATGAATCTTGAATAACTTTCCCAAGTTTTGAAGGTAAGTCTGTTTGACCCAAAGTCCATGCTCTCCAGTCCTTTGTGGAGCATGAAGATACATTCAGCTGGAGGACATAGTCTCCACGTTTTCCTGAGTATAGCAGTGGTTTTCAGATTTTAACAAAGGAGCTAAGAAATAGCTCCTTCCAGAAACACTCACTCAAAGGGTCTTCTCAAATCTGTCTGTTGAACACACCAAACTTGTTTTAGTACCAGGGCGGTGGCCAAGGAGGTTAACCTAAGATTGCCTCCTACTTATGATTCAGACAGACCTCAACTCATACCTAGTCCAGGGATATCCTTGCCCGCCTTTTCTCAAAAAGCCTCTCCCATATTATTCTCTATATCATCACTCTATTTTATTATTATAAGGCCTCAATATTATTTCTGGCTTTAAGGTTCAAATTTATTTTAAATATTATGCTGTTTGGGGTAGAATTAATATCTAAGTGTGATTAGCAAAATGGCTTTTTGGAATATATCTATTAATGTGTTAATTTTGACAATGGTTTTTATTTGAAACTACTGACAAAAATTCAAGAACCTACAAAAGATTAACTTGATTTTCTTTACAAAGTTTGATGAAGATAAAGATTATATATACTTTTGCCGAATTCTCTTTCTACAAAGAATTTAGAATGAGTCTCAAAATGTATGAGATGGAAACAGGGAAGAGGGACTGAAACCCTATACATAGCTATAACATCTGTGTAGAAAAGCTTTCTCCCCAATTTTTGGTACAGGTGATCCCTAATTTATATTTGAATATTATCCAAAAGTTCATAAGCAAGTTAATGGTTTGAGGTTCAGAACCAAATTTCCTTTACAAAACCCAACATTATAAGTTGTACTGAGACCTAACAGTTTTCCCCTCAAAAGCCTATCTGACAGATTGTCATGTTAGTATTACTAAGGATGATACTGAATCAAATGTTTGTCAACTATTGCTTTCTAAATTTTACATAAATTATCATTTATCTTCATTATAGTCCCATAAGGTCTGCAGTGGTTCCCAGCATGGGCCTTGGGGCAACAGTGCCAGAGTAAACACTCCACTTGCCACTTATGCCTTGTGTTATCTAGCAGTGTTACTTAAGTCTTTGGAACCTTGGTTCACTAACCCATAAAATGGGCATAGTATCATCTAGCTTATGGGCTTGTTGTTAGGTAAACTAAGTCAATAAATTAAAGCAGAGTGGTTACAGGCATAGTACATTGCTCAGAATATCTCAGTTATTAACAATATTCCTATTTTTACAAAATAATGGTAATATTTCTTAGAGAAGTCAGACATATTTTTCAAGGTCATACAATTAAAAGTGACCAATGGGAGAAAACTGAAAGTAGGTCGTTCTGGCTCTAGAACCACAAGTCCTTTCCAACACACCACACCATCTTTCTACCCTGGAAGGGACCCAACCAACTACCAATGCACCGTCTTTTTGAGAATTTCATGCAATGAGCTTATTACTACATTGCTGAAGTGATATGAAACACAGCCACCATTAAAATATCACTTTAAATTTCTGTATCTGGTTTGTGAAAACATTTTTTTTGGTCAGAGAGTTTCTTCATTCCCTTTCTGCCTGAGAGCAGAACTTTCCAAATGAATTTAAAAACTCAAAATGCAAAACAAATCAGTGGGAAACTACTCTCATTGAGTCTCCAATAGGAGCCCCCAAATCCTGTCTGTTCAACTTCTCTCCCCTCACTGTTTACAAAGTGCAATCATACCCCTCTGCTTCTTATTCCCAGTCTACAAGAGATTTCTGGATCTCTACTGATCCCTCACAGAAACTGAAAACTATTGTGAGGCAGAAACTGTCAGGAACTTTGAAAATGGGAGACAAAAGCTTATCAGTTCTGAAGATAGTAGAAATTTGACTGCACCCTCTGTAGCATCTCTAGATCTTTTTGGACATATATTTACTGTGTACTTCTTAGCTGGATATCATTAATCCAACTGGTGTCGAGAATACTATAAAAAATAAGAAATAAAACATGTCTTCCAGAAACCTACATTTCCCAGGGAAGATATGGTGTGCTCATGGTAATATAATACAAGACAGTATAATATAACTGCTCCTAAAGAGAGGCACAGAATGGCACCAGCATCCATCATCAGACCTATAAACCAGGAAATCATTCTCAGTTCCTCCCTCATAGCTAATCAATCAGTTGCTGAGTCTTGCTCTTTAGCTCTAAAATGTGTCTCAAATATGTCATTTCTTACGCATCCAAATTATCACTCTCTTATTCTTGACACTTGTCATCTCTGACTGGGTAATTACATGAGATAGACAACTGCTCTTCCTGCCTTCAGTCTTATCCTTTGTTCAAACATGTATGGAATGTTGAATAAACATGGGCTCTATGGGGCAGTCTGTGTGCTGGGAACTAGGATACAAAGACTCTGACCCCACCTTACAAGGCAAATGGAATTCTCTCATCACCGTCATTTTTCCACGTAATTAACTGCCATCCAAAAGCTCAGCATGACCATGTCTTTCACATACAGGACTTGCGTCACACTTTCAATTCCTATTTCATAAACTGATAGTTCTGTGCTTATTAGAATCCATGGAACACTTAAAAAAATGTAACAGATGTTATGGCCTTTTTCTCAAAAATTGTATTTATGATCAAAATCATAAAATGATTATGCAACTTAAGGGTGTCACTGATACTCCAGAATTCATTCAAGTATCCCTTTATATTCCATGAGTGTGTGTGGGGAGGAGAGGTCACGCACCCAGGTTATAAATGTCCCAACTAAAAGGAAAAGTACATACCTACAAGTATGCCAAGCAATGCTCTTCATGACCTGACCCTTACTTGCCTCCTCAGCTCCAACACTTGGTATTTTCTTCTTGACTTTTATGCTCCTACAGTACAGCTACCTGTAATGTCTAAAAAACATCTTACTATCTCATACTTCTCAGCTATGTTCATACTAGTCTTTGCCTTACCTGCCTTGCTAACTTTTCCATGTTTTTAATGCTTAACCAATACTATAATTTCTGCAGTTTTATCGATTTTCACTTTCTCCTGTGAGAAATGAGAATAAGGACAGCTTCATTAATATAATATTCTACTGGCACTAAGATGTGTTTTAATTATATACATATAATCTTTGCTCTATGAGCAATGGAAATAATATCAGATGTATAAAAACATATGTATTTATAAATATATCTGTTTCTTAATCATGAATATATATTTATATTTCTTTAAAAGTGTATTATTTATTGTAGAAACGTCCAGAATACTTTAGAGAGACTGGAAGACTGTACCTGTTTACCCTGGCCGGTTTGGCTCAGCAGTTGGAGCGTTGGCCTGTGGACCGTGGAGCCCCGGGTTTGGTTCCTGCTAGGGGCACGTACCAAAAAAAAAAGACTGTACCTGTTCAATGAAAATTATTTAAGTTGATGGACAAAGTCTTCAATTTTCAACCCAATTTGGGGGAGGGGAAGGGAGAACAGATATTAGTTTTTCCTTTTCTGAAAGTAGTAAGAGCAAATTCACTTGGCATTCTCATTATGCTTGTGAAGCATTGGACAGTGAATCAGGAAGGCTTCCAATACTGAGCAATCTATACATGGCTTACTGAGGCAGCAGGCAAGACAGCCACTGTGGCTACAAACAGCAAGGTGGCACTGTGGAAAGCATTTACTAGATAGAGACTCAGTAGCAGAAATGTATCAACAATCTTGTTCTCATAACCAGCTTTTTACTCTTGGGCATATGGACTAAGCCTCCGTTTTCATATCCGTAAATGAAAGAAAGGTTTGAACTAAATAGTAAGATTCTTTATAGCATTGTTTTTTTTTCCAACTTTAAAATTTTATAAATTTTACCTCTACCTCCATATAAACTGAATTCTTCCAAATTTTATCCACAATATGCTTTTTCTTCTTTCCTGATATTATTTCCATTGCTTGACATGCAACTAATCCTCGTGTCTATAAAGTTATTAACTTCTGAACAATGGGAAATAGCCTTCTTCAGATAAGTTTAAAACAACTTTTAGTCCTATATTTTTGATGTTTTTATTATTCAAAGAATTTCTAAGTGTTCCATTCCTCTGCTAATAATATTTAGAAAACACAGGTAAAATAATCCAAGTCCAAAACTTACTTCAAATCCAACATTCCTTCTTATCCTCTCCTTTATCTTAATTTAGTATTGCTTTCTTGCATATAACTTAAGTAGCCTGTGTGTTCTATAGAAGAAAGTCATTTTCATTCCATGTTTTCATTTTTCAATTCATGATGGGTCTACTTATTATCTTTTATTGCAGAATCTAGATAAAGGAATTCTATCTTTTTCTATCTCTGAAAGCCCTTTCTTTTACATGGGATATAATAAGCTTATTCATAAATCCATTTCATCACCCTTCCCCTTATCATGTTTTATAGCACATTTCTTAACATAAGATTTTCCTTCCTCTTTAATCCATCTTACGAATGTCATGCAAAATATAATTTTGTAGCTAAGTTTCTAAATTTAGCCTTATGTATGTCTTCCTAATTCTACCATAAGTGGATACTTACTTGATCTTCTACATTTACTGCTCTGAATGAAAAATAATACAAGACTATTTCTTTAGCCTTCATTTTATAAAATTTATAAACAGCTTTTCCACCTAGAATTTCAAACCAGAAGAGAAGTTGCAGGAGTAAGTTTTGCAATGGTGGCAAGGAAAAAACTTTTGATGCTTTTGCTGAACAGATACATAAAATGAATAATTAACATTGCTGACAGAATACTTTTCCTTGATTTTAAAACCATAATATATATTTTTTAAACTTAGAGACTATATCAGTTATGGTCTCTATTTCATGTATAATAAACTAAAGTTATATGCATAAAAATACATTTTCGTAAAGTGGGGTGCTATTGAATATAGTACTTTTTTCATAACAGTTGTATAAAGAAAATAAACACTATTGGTGAAGGTAGGGAGTAACAGATGCTCCTAATCTCAGTTGATATAAATATAAATTTGTATATTGTTTCTATAAGGAGATCTATTATAGATAGAAAAATTATACAAACAAACCCCATAGAGAATGATCTAGCAGATTATCTTTATGGCCTCAGGGTAGGTAAAGATTTCTTAAACTGGGGAAAAATATATACCATAAAAAAAGAATAATGAATTGGAATACATTAAAATTTGAAAATTTCACTTAAACATCATCAAAATAGTGTGAAAAAGCAAGCCAAATAACGGGAGAAGATTTGTAAATTCATACAACCTATAGAGGGCTGATATCGAGAGTGTAAAAATAACTACTAGAATTCAGTGAGAAAAAATGTAATCTAAAATAAATATGGGCAATATCTTGAAATAATTGTCCTAGAAGATATCCAAGTAACCAACAAACATTTGGAAAAGTGTTCAAATTCATTAGAAATCCAGAGACTACAAATTAAAACTAAAATGAGATACCACCCAAAGCTACCAGACTAAATTTTTGTCTTACTAACATTTTTTTAAAAGATGGTTATTTCTACTCTGGCCAGTTTGCTCAGTGGTTAGAGCGTTGGCCCGTGGACCAGAGGGTTCTGGGCTTGGTTCCCGCTAAGGACATGTACCTCTGTTGCAGTTCATCCCCAGCCCCAATTGGGGTTGTGAGGGTGGAAACCAGTTGATGGGTCTTTCTCACATTGATGTTTCTCTCTCTCTCTCTTCTTCTCTCCCTCACACTCTGTCTGATGCAAAAAAAAAAAAAAAAAAAAAAAAGTCCTCAGGTGAGGATAAAGAAAACAACAAAAAACGACGGTTATTTCTAATACAATGCAAGAATATAGAACAACTGGAATATCATATAATGCTAAACAAAAACATTTGTAGAATCACTTTAGAAGATAATTTGGCTTTATCTTCTCAGTTTGAACATTTGCATGTTATATTACCCAGCAACTCAACTCCTAAGTGTATACCAAAAAATATGTACAAGAATGGAAGGGGTGGGGGTTGCACAGAAAGAGGTTAATCAAAGAACCTATATGCATCTATGTATAACCCATGGATACAGACAACAGTGTGGTGAAGGCCTTGAGCAGGGTGGAACCAGGTGCAGAGGGGCAACGGTGGAAAAGGGTGGATCTGTAATACTCTCAATAATAAAGATACATTTTTTAAATTAAAAAAAATTGTTATAGCAGCTTTATTCATGGTAATCCCAAACTGGGGATTACATAAATGGTATTTTCCTAGAAGGGGCATTACTCAGAAATAAAAAAGAATGAATTATTTCTATTTATAATAATGTCAATGAATCTCTCAGACTAAATAGTAAACAAAATAATTCAGACAAAAAATAAAATATTCTATACAATTTCATTTGTATAAAGTTCAAAATCAGGCAAAATTAATCTACTGTGTTAGAGGCCAGGACAGTGGCTGCCTTTGGGAGAAGAGAGGACAGTCACTGAGAGGGACAAACAGGACTGCGTACACAGTATTTTTTAAATTGGGTCAAATATGGTCTCTTTGTGCCAACTCATGTGATAATTCACTTATAAAAAGACTTTTGCACTTTTTCTGCATCTATGTCTAATTTGTTGAAAATTGTATTTTTAAAAGAGGGTACTTAAATCTAGACATGTACTGTTTCTTAATGAGGTGTATTAGTTTCCTTGTCGCTGTAATAAATTACTACCAGCTCTGTGGCTTAAACACCACAGAAATTTATTCTCTCACAGTTTTGGAGGCCAGAAGCCCAAAATCAGTGTCACTGGGCTGAACTGAGGTGCTGACAGGACCAACCCCCCCCCCCCCCCCACCACCGGATGTGCTTTGCCTCTTCCTCTAGGGCTGTTACCATTCCCTGGCTGAAAACCACCTCCCTCCAATCTATCCCTCTGTGGTCACATTGCCTTCTCCGGCCCTTCTGCGTCAAATGTTTGTGTCTCTCTAGTATAGGCAAATTTGTGGTTGTATTTAAAGCTCACCTGGATAATCCAGGATAATCTCCTGACCTCAAGAGCTTAAATTTATTCATCTGAGTGAAGTCAATTTTGGCATATAAAATAACATTCACAAATTCCAGGGATTAAGATGTGGAGTCAACCAACCATACATAGTGTCATTGACAGTAATCAGCCCGCATCAGAAAGGAAAAATAACTGTGCATTGCAATCATCTGAGAAGGCCTCATGGAGCAGGTTCGGGAAAACTGCATTTTTATGAGTAGCAGTATCAGAACATGTAGAGAACAGGCAGCCACAGTTCAAAATGGCCGCAAAGGATGTCAAGCAATAGAGAAAAAAAAAGTAACATAATCTACTACTAGTAAAAACAAATTAAAATGTACCTAAAATGTGGTACATGTTCATGAAAAGAGAGAGTATTAATTTTAGCTGTATTTACACAGCAGATATACCAATAAAAATACTCATTTTGATATGATAGAAACATGATTAAAAGGTGAAAATCATTAACAATTTTTTGTTTATTTTTTGTTTGGGGTGTTTTGCATACTTCTGAAACCTTTGTCTTCTCTAAATGCCTGTGCTCATCACTTTTACGCAGTTCCTCAGGCTGTTGATGCAAACACTGACGGAGTGTTGCTGGAGATGAAGCATTAAAACAAGACGCAAACACAATTTATTGGAAGCGGAAGAACCCCTTCATTACATTTCCCAGTTGGGTCTCTGAGAACAATCCCTGTAGAGTCAAGATACTCTCATAAGCACATTCCTCCCATTACTATTGTATTACTGTTGCACTTGCAGTTTAATTCACGACCTTATCAATGTCACCAGTTTGAAATGCATGTCTATCCCCTTGGAACAGTAGCTGGGGTCACTTGTATTCACAAATCTCTTCAAAAGAAAAGGAGATTCTGTTCTGACATTCTCTCAAAGAAAATTAAATAATTTAATTGTCATAATCTCCATAGTGAACACTCAGGTTATTATGCAAATAAAATCCATTTTTCTCTAACATGGTATGATTATAAATTAGATATCAAAATGATGTTGAAATATAAGATTATGTGCTTTCAGTGAGGTTATTGAAAAAAAAAATTTTTTAATTTTGGAAAATCATATGCTCCCCCAAAAATGCTATCAAAGAAAGTGACCGAAAGCCTTTCCAAAGGTTCCCATCTGTCCTTTGCTTGAAGTGACCTTTAGAGCAGATTCTACATGAACTTGCATAAGAAGGCAGCTTATGAATTTACATGGTGAGCTTAGACTTACTGCTCCTTTAACTGGTTATGCTTTAAAACATTTCCCATGCCATCCACTTAGGGGGGCTATTAAAAGAACAGCACAGGTCCCTCCCATTGGAAACGTCACATCCTCAAGCTGGAGTGGAGTTCTGAGGAACCACTGCTGGGCTGGAAAGAAACCTCTTAGTTGTTAGATCCTGGGTGAGACCAAGGTCTTTGGGTAGGGTTGAGGTGACTAAGATGGAAAAGAGTCACCCAGGATTTTTCAATATTCTATCAGTACAGGTGGACTGATGCTTATCAAATGAATATCAGGCTTCCATTCATTGTATTAATTGGTGGCCATCTGTGCTCTTTTGTATTTTTATGAAGAGGATGTTTACCCAATAATTAAACCCAGTTACATTATGGCTACTACATAACCTATTATTTGCCAAATGTAGTATCTACTTGAAGGACCAAGACTAACATCTGTATGTTTTCTTCCAATGATATTATTTTCTGTTTTTGCATTTCCTTATTCTAGTGGTTTAAAATATTTGAAATGTGGACCCACTGATAGAACAACATTGTTTTTATATTTAGATATAAGACAGACACAAGATTTTTTTGAAAAGAGACATTTTGAGAGTATTCAGTATGCCCATGTTCCTCTGTCCACACGGTAAAGTGTGGTGCATGGACACCATTTTTGGATTTTTTTTTTTTTTTAATTCCTCACCCAAGGATATTTTTCCATTTATTTTCAGACAGAGTGGGAGGTGGAAGGGAGAGGAAGAGAGAGAGAGAGAAACATCGATGTGAGAGAAACACTTCGATTGGTTGCCTTCCACATGACCCCTGACCAAGACCGGGGACCAAACCGCAACCGAAGTACATGCTCTTGGCCAGAATCAAACCCACAACTCTTTGTCCCACCAGCGGATGCTCTAACTGCTGAGCCAAACTGGCCAGGACATTTTTTTGGATTTTTTTTGTTTTTGTTTTGCAATTCTGCATCTTTACATTGGAATTATAATAGACAAGAAATACAATAATCTTATATTTGTAAGTAATATTTCTCTAAGCCTTGTATATAATTATGGATCAGTTTATATAATCTTCATAATAGCCACATTAGAGAAGAGAACCTATAATTTTTCATCGAAAATGGGACATTTTTGAGCGTGAAAAGGGAGCTGGTAATAATGACTTCAGAACAACTGACATCAGTGGGGACTGTCATTGGCAAACTAAGATGGATGGTGACCATACATGTGAGAATTATTTTTATCTTTATACAGTTGAGAAAACCGTGGCAGAGGTGTTTAAATAATATGCCCACATTCACAGCTTCCACTAAGTGGCAGAATCAGGCCTCGCTCCTGGGCAGTCTGACTCCAGAGTCTCTGAACTTAGTCACAGGCCTGGATGATACAGTAGAACCAACAGGATAAAAATGGACCTGATTGCTATAAAAGGAGATTATAATGTTAACAGTTTACCTTCTTTGAAATATTCAGTTACAACACCAGTTTGAGCTGGGGTGATAACTTTTTTTCCCCCTGCGTTTAGATATCATTTCACCATGAAGTTCTTTTAAAAAATAAACTTTTCTCAATCACTCATGGTATGTTTTAACAAGACTTGGCACATATTTAGCAGCCTTGTTATCATGTATTTATAAAAAAGATAAGCTTTTATAAATTTATATCTTGCTTCTTAAACAGGGGTCGAATGTGAGGAGACATTTGGGATTAAATATATTCAGCTAACACAGTTATTAATAGACTTACATAAATTAGCAAAGGAATTTCAATTAAATACTATTACCAATTTTTTTTAGAGTTTAAAAAGTATTATTATTTCTTGAAGGGCTCTGTATAAACATTCAGGTAAAAACTCACTGTTCTTCCAATTTTTGTAAAGGTGTCAGGGTAAGGATGGATTTGACAGGTAATCTGAATTTTTAAAAAATGACTCCTTTAAGGCTGCAATTTTGGACATTTGCTATTTTCTGCCTATTCAGAAGCACATCTACTTCGGATACATAATAAAGGACCCACACTCAAAAATTAAGCATGAATATGAATGAATCATAAACTAACAAAGTGATCACCTGGAAAGAACAAGGATTAGCAAAAGCAGGAAATGGCACTGCTTGGTGCACAGCGTTACCCAGCCCGAGATGTTCCAAGGACACAAAATCTTGCAATGGTGGGGAAAATTGTGTCCGGAAAGGAATTCATGCTGCTATAAACTCTGTACTTTAGGCTTAGAGTTTAAAGATTAATAACTAAATAATCACTGTGAATATAAATCCTTGTTTGCAAAAAAAAAGTTATAAATATTGTCTTGTTATCTTACCTACACTTCTATTGCTGGGGAAGACTCATTCACTTATGAGTCTGTACTGCTAAGGGAGCTAGAACTGAAAAGAAAACTGACTGGACCCTTTACCTGGGTCTATGGAACCCCCCACCCCCACCAAGCTATCAAGTGTAGCAGAAATTCAAGGTGTTATAACCTAAATGTTTCTCAGTTTACCTCCCCTGTACTTTGGAATGAAAATTACAGCCCTTGAGATTGAGCTTGAAGCAAAAATCAACATTAGCCCCATCCTCCCCTTCCTCCCCTCTTCCTCCCTCTTATTTCATTTTAACAACCACATGCCACTGGATGATGAGATCAGGAGGAGGAGTCACTGAGGTGCTGACCTCACAAATCTCATCAATATATGTTACGAAGAAAAAAAAAAATGAAAGCCTCTCTTCATCTTCATCTATGCCTTTCATTAAATTAATTCCTGATTTTAATCAATTTTATTTCTTTTTGCCTTCATATATATATATATGTTTTCCTTGAATTAGAGTCATATTTCTGACTTCCAAAAGGACATAAATGCTTCAAATGCTGCAGATTTTGATGTCATGACATTGGGGGTCCTTTATGGAAGGAAATTCGAATTTTCAGGACAGGCTCCTGTGCCATATTTTTAAACCCAATAAATTACTCAACAAAAGAATAATCTCATGAATGTTCAGCAGTTAAAATAAAGGAAAAGGAAAAGCATGAAAAGAAAAATAAAACAGAAAAAAAAATAGCTAAATTTCAAAATTCATTCCTAACTCAGCCAGAATTACTTATCACAGGATAAAATATTTGTTTAAGGTATATACATTTTTGGTTTAAGGTATACTAAAATTAAAACAGTTGATACAAAAGTTGTCTCTCCATCGAAGAGTATGTCATAAAAAATGAAAATCATGTATTTACAAGAATTTAAATCTCAAAAATTTATTTAACAGATGGCCAGTTCTTCCCTTTCTCTAGACCCCTGACCACTTGAAAATAATATTGAGGGAAATATTTTAATCAGAGGAGTTAAAGCTTAGGGTCAGCATGAAAAACATGTAAAGGAACTTATCATTTTTTGCTAACTAAGCAAACTAAAAATTTTTACCAGCACAAACATTTTTACCAACTAAATGTTACTAATGTCTTAGTCACATGACATATTTGTTAATATCTTGTTACTAAATTTGATGTTTCTAATTATAACCAAAGATATTCCATGTTCACAAAGCAGGAAACTTATTTAAACAGCTGAATTATTTTTCCTTCTCCCCTAAAACTTCCATAACGTTCAGATATTGAACTGTGATGTGGGGAGTTTTGTTGTGTTATCTAAGACATTTTTAAAAAATTCTACCTTATTTTTCAAAGCATCTAAAGGACTCAACCACACTTATAGCATTAACACATTAAAAATACTACTAAGGCCCAGCCAGTGTGGCTCAGTGGATTGAACGTTGTCCCAGGGACTGAGAGTCCCAGATTGATTCCCAGTCAGGGCACATGCCTGGGTTTTGGGCTCAATACTCAGGGCGGGGCATGTAGGAGTCAGCTGACCGATGTTTCTCTCACATTGATGTTTCTATCTCTCTCCCTTCCTCTCTCTCTAAAAATTCAATAAAAACATATTTTTAAAAAATACTACTAGACATTTGCTACTCTAGATAGCATAGACTGCTGAATCTCTTTGCATATAAGAAAGGTTTTCAGGAAAGTTTTACAATATTATGTATCCTAGACCCCACAATTTCTTTGGGGGGGGCTCAAGATGTATACTTTGAATAAATCTTTCTGACAATACTGAAGCTCGAGCAGGTTGAAACTTAGTGATCTGTATCATGACACAGCAAAGATGTTTGCCTGTAGCGTTCCATCTGGTTTAACTGATGACCCAACACTAGACTCCAGAAGAAAATGTTTAGTTAAGGAGATATGCAGATATATCCCAAACTGAAAAACCTCTGTAAATAATGTACAACAAACTAGTGGACGGCTCTTAAGATAGTTTGAGATCAGAGCTTTCTGTTCCAAATTCTTAACACCACAGAACTTTTGAGGAAAAATTTCAGTCTATTTTACAGACAAGGAAAACATTAAATAAAATAAATCATGGCATAAATATTGGTGTTTACAAATCACACACACTTAAATGAGAATGGACAAAATAAACAGATTTTTTTTTTTTAAATGCCTGAGATTAATAGAAAAAAAGAGAAGGTTCAGTTACATCAGGTTGAGCTATCCAAGTTCATGAAGCTGCTAAATGTAGGGCAGAGACAACCCTGGAATGTTTAATTCGATCAAATGCATTTTAGCCCAGACTGGGTCCAGTTTTAAACAGCAAGTATGAATTAGAGGTAACTTTTCATTGTCTTTTTACATTTATTTTTGGAGCCTTAGTTTAGGGAGGAAAAACAACCTTTCCACTCAAACTTGAATTTAAATATAACTGAATCCTAGACATGAGGAACTGAATAGTATCTAAAGAGGATGAAGTTTGGACCCCTTACTTAGAGCTAAATTATGTGTCTCCTTCACTGCAACATCCAGACTTTATAAGAGCCTTTGATTTTTCAGGTTTTTTCTCTTTTTCATTTTTAATCATTTGAAATTTTTGTCTAAAAGTCCCTCCTGAAACAGGCATTCATCATATTTTAGTTCTCAGACCATAACTCCAAGAGAAATAAACAGTGGTGAAAACTCAAGATAAAACCCCATTTTTTGGTATATTTATTTTAACTATATAGAGGACGCATTATAATGGTTTACACATACATATTTGACCCCCCCCCCCCCACACACACACCTTAACCACTAGAAATAATTTATTTTGCTACTTATAGCAAATGTATTGCTAAGTTTTGGTATGCCTGTCTTAATTTTTGGGTGTTTTGGAAAAGCAACCAGCATGCTCCCAGAAAGAATACCTGATCTTCTGCTTTACGATTTCCAAATTAATCCTAGATTTGTATCAAGCCTCGGGTGGATTTGGTAAGCTCACAAATGTTTCAAGAGCCTCTCTAAGTCAGGGTACCAACTAGTCCTCTTAGTTATGACTGTACAGCTGCATGAACTTAATCTCCTATGTTGAAAACAAAGAACCAAGAGGGAGATTTACATCTGATTTAAAGCTGATATGATTCTAGGTGTGTGTGTGTGAGTGTGTTCTATTTTAACAATTATTCAGGGCATACATTTTGAAACTTAGCACCCTACAATAGCCACAGTATGTTGATAGTCTCTTGGTTCCACTGTAGAGTAAGCTCCTCTCTGAGACGATTCATGAGGCCTTATTTGGTGATCATAGCTTGACTTCTAGCTTAGTGTCTGGCACAGAAAATAATTCTGAACTGAAACTTAGAAATATCCAACACCTGACACATATGTTTTGATTTAGGAGTCCCTTTGTAAGTCTGTCAAATCTCATCAGTTGGGCTACAAACTCATTTGAATTTGAGAAACAATATTTTAATGAAGAGGGGTACAATATAAAAGGCCTCTTATACAACACCTACTTAGCTTTTATTCAAATAAGGCTTAATTCCTATGAAATAATCCTGTGATTAAATGTATGCCTAGCAAATGTATACAGACTAGTGCTTTTATTCACATTTCATTCAGCAATAATACCGTTTCCTAGGAGAAATTAATTAATTTTTACTGAATAAAGACTAGGACTATGATCCAGCAGCTTAAGTTTATAGTCATCAAAATTAGTTTTTTTAAAAGATTATGAATCTTCCCTGATGGTCAACTATTTTCTGCTTGCTTCATTAAGATTTTAGGAATATATTAACACTGTTACTGCTTCCCCAAGATACTTTATCATTTGTATAATAGCTGCTTTTCAGAATGGAGCACCATCATATTTCTGCTAACCTGAGCTCAGACATATAGTAGGTCCAGCTGTGCCCTTAAAATACTGCTTTAATATGGCTGAGAAAGCTGACTTAACTCTGCAGAATCTACAGATAGCCTTAGGTCTGCCCAACAGTATGAGTGCTACAGCAACATTATTGTTTCCACTTGATAGCATTAAAATAATCTCAGTCAGGGAGCAGGATGTAAGATTAATTGACAGAAACTTAGAATAGAAGTTTGAGATCCAAAACTGCAGAGGTCAAGGGTCCATGGTCATTATTCTTCCAGCAGTGGCAGAAACAGAACTGGCAAGTCCATTCAGTCAAAGGGGGTAAACAGCGAGTAGGAGGCCACCCACACAAACCTTTGCTTAGTTCTTTTCATATAATACCCTGAAGACCTGTGTTGTTGGGCTTGAAACACTCTGTTTGGGGAGACCTACTGCTTTAGTGCTTTTTCTTCCTTAGATACCTTTGAGGCATACTATTGCATGTCTTCTTTAATTGATGTTTGTTTATTTAGTGTCAGAAATGTTGACATAGCTTTATGTGTGACTTTAAATCAAGGCATTGAGATGAAATAATATGGATTTTCACTTCATTAACAAAGATCTTTATCCAGTTGACTGAACACAAGAAAAAGAGAACATTCCAATAGGAGCCTTCCTTTGCCATTTTATTTTCTGACAACAGTACTACAGAGCAGATTGACGGGCACAAGAAAGTTATTTTTTCCTATATTCAGCAAAACTATAATTTTTAGATCTTCATCCATCCACTATTCCTAAACCATTGGAATGTCTATCCTTAAAAAAAAAAAAAAAAAAAAAATATATATATATATATATATATATATACACACATATATGTATACATATAAAGATAGATACAGATATAGACATATATAGAGATATTTCCAAAAGATATTGCTTCAAGATCACTTACTTCTGAAAACTTTGCATAAATACATTTAAAAAATGCAATCCTTTGTAATAATGTTTTTTAAAATTAAATTTGTCACTAAATAGCATGATGTCACACATTTATTTGCAGTGTTTTTCAAAATTATAGGCCTGCTTTAAATATCTAATAAAATACCTAAATTTTAAAAGTTACTGCATTTTATGGTTACTTCACCTTTAAAAGAAGTATTTGTGCCACTATATCAAGTCAAATATACACTGAGCCAGAAACCAGCTCCGGCCACACAAATTAAATAGCTATAACTTTAAATGCTTAATGCTCTTAGTGAAATGATCTCAAAATTTTAAAAAAATGTAACTATTATTGAAATAACAACATTCATTCTTTCAACGAATAATCTTGAGTGCAGATTATTTGCCAACCACTAGGCTTTGAGAATACAATGTTGAATTAAACATCATGTCTCTCTCTTTATGGAGTTTTTATTCAATGTTTAATTTAATGCTGCAAAGGTTATTATGTTATTACTATGATATCTTCAATTATTATTATTATTATGTTATTTTCAATTATCTAGTGATTAGAGAAATATCAAGAGAGATTGGATATAGTGTAGGGGATTAAAAAATAATAAAAAAAACAAAACCACCACCAATACCTTACAGCCTTCAAAATGTTTAGTCAGATGAAATAGCTTTTACCTTCATAGATTCTCAGATGTAGATGGTTCTTAAATCTATCACTCTGGATTCTACTTCTCTCCTGAGCTATAAAAAATGTCATTTTCCAAAATGCCTACTAAATATATTTTCCTAATTTTCTAAGTGTAATTCCAATTCAGTATATGTTGATCAGAACCCATTATCTTATCGTCAGACCTGCCCTTTGCCTTGTTTGCCTTCTGCTGATAAAGGTGCTGTGATTTTCCCAGACACCTTGAATCAACATCTTTCATTCCTTCTCATTGTTTCTCCAGCTCTCACCATGTCCTTTCTGCTGGATTTGATAAGACCCTACATCACATATTAAATCGATCTTTCCATTACCTGAATAGTGAAATGACTTTGTAAATGTTTTTTACTGTCTTAATCATTTGTGGCATTTACATAGGTTCTGCAGAAATATTAATCTTCCTAACATGGCATTTCTTTAAATCCCTCTGTCATAATTAGCTTTGTGATCTTAAACAGGTTATTTAAGCTCTGTGAGGCATAAATGTGTGTAATTAATGATGTCCTTATCCTTTAAAAATCAATGATGCTATATCAGAGATGCAAAATATTTTTGCTTAACAGCTTCATTTCCACATATATTAAATATATTCTTAGACTCTATAATACTGAACTAACCTCTCTAGCCATAACATTCACTTATGATGTCTCTAAACATATCTTCCATGTTAGCCTATTGGTCTACAATGCCACAAACATATTCCAATCATTGTATGCCCATGTCCTAGCTTTTGTTTCTTTTACCTGAAATATTCCTTCCTAAAATTTTACATTATTCATGTAGATTAAACATCCAGATTTTCCTGATCTTTCTCTTTTCCATGTCAATAGCACTTAGTTTATACTGCTTTTACTTAACTTGGCCTGTAAGGAGATAATTCCTTACATTATCATTCCTATTATAAATGTATTAAGAGGAGGTACTACTGTATTTTGCTTCTTTTATTATTCCTTAAAGTACCTAATTCAGTGTTTTATAATTAATATTGAAGAGGTATATTTTTATTAACATTTATCTAACAATTGAAATGAAAAAAAATACATTATTTTATTTATTTATTTATTTATCTACTTATTTATTTCAATTTACATTATTTTAGTGGGTCAAAAAATCCAGTCTTTTTAGATATATTTCCTCAATTAATTTACACAAAACTGTATGATGTAGATCATAAATTTAGTTTGCATACAAGAAATTAATTCTTAGGTAAGGTAAGTAATTTGTCAAGATTACATAACTAGATGTTGATACTCAGGCCTGAGATTAAAAGAAAGACCATCTTCTGGGAAGTTTGGTGGTGTTTTTATTTTTTCTTTAAAACTCAAATGAACAGAGATGTATTTGTAAAATGAAAATCACACTTTAAGAAATGTACTGGTATAGAGAAAGATCTGGAATTAAATCTTCCATACACATTGTTTTTACTTCTACGTATTTTTCTACCTATTTTAGTAGTTATGTCACCTGGGTGAAGCCTGGTTTACCAGTGAATGTCATGACCACGGCTAAGCAGAGTTACCTTCCGCCTCCTGGAAAGTGCCAGGGAAACTGGCAGAGGTGCTTGTGTAAACGGAAAATTGGGGATTCTGAAGAAAAATATATTAACTTGGAGTTAATGGTGCTCATTCTTAGAGGTTCTTACAACACAATAGTAATTTTAAGTAATCACAGCAAATATGAAGCATTTAAAATATATGGAACATTCATTTGTATTCAAAGACACTGCATTTTGCATATAGAATATTAAACAAGAATATAAGCCACAAAAGAAGTTATTAAGCCTATATAGCTTCAGAGTTGACATTTTGCTAACTAAATGTGCTTGGAGAAAATGCAAAGGGCAATGTGAGGTTGAAACTGAAAACAATGACGCTTGTGCATTGACAAACATGAGCAGGTTTCAGATAAGCAAAAAAATGTGAGAGAATTCCAGGAAAGGTGTTACGCTGAAATGCCCGTTGGAGGAATCCCCACTTGGAAAGCATGTATTTGTTAATAAACAATAAATTACCGATTTGATATGCCATTATGAATTCCCATAATGGCATATCAAATTGGTAATCTAATTTATAAAATGCCCTATGTATATTTTATAATTCATGGTTGTAGAAAAATATTTTTAAATAATTAAATTATACATTTTCAAACAGAAAAAAATAGATTTATTTTGGGATAAGGCCATTTGTGATATTGGGACTGAGATCCTAATAAAAGTGCCAGTATTTCAAAGTCTTATAGTACAAAAATCACAAATAAATAATCATATTGTAAAGTTAATCCTGTTCTCACCTTTGTCTACAATGTTGAGTACATTGGCCTCCCTATGTTTTCCTATTTAGTTGTTCTATGTGCTTTGTAAAATTTTGAACAGTACAAGCAAGAGGAATGTGTAGGACTGAAAATAGGAAGAAAAATGGGGGTGCAGAATACCATCATAATACTTGGAGCATATTTATCATTCTTTATATAGCCATATGTATATAAACACACGCGCACATACACACACACACACTCACTAGTTAACCTTCTCCCTGTGGAGGACATCATGAGGGGAAGTGCTCCACACCTTTAGAGTTCAAATATGTATTGCAAATGAGTCAAGCAGGCCAGGAGAGAGTATCAGTTGATGCAAAATAGAAACTGAATCTTGCAGGGCAGTAGGGGTAGGCATGTGCATGCCTTGTCTAGAGGCGTGGACATTTCTTAGCTACTATAGTCTCTGTGCTAACAGAATTTTCAATTTTTCATGAGAAACAATTTTGTTTTTATTATGAAATCTTGCAGTAAAATCATTGACAACGAATTCATTTCTTGACACTGTGTAGGTGAAGCTATACATGTCTGTGGGTCAATCTGACCTACAGGCGATAATTTGTGGCTTCTAGACTAGAGAATGCTGCACGTCTCTCCCCCACTGAAGACAAAACAAATGGCAGATTCGAGGCAGCACCAGAAACAGCAAATAGTGCTTCTTTTTCTAGCTCCCACACTTACATTTTAAAACAGGACTTTCATTATTAATATAGATATTCATTAGTAATAGACTTGTAGCCAGCTTATGGCCATATACTTTCCTATCTCTGGAAACAAAGATTATTCATGAAATTTATATGGTGATGTCAAAACTTGTTCTTTGGGTAGGAGGAGAGGAGGTGATTGTAGTCTGGAGAAATTTCACAAGTAGCAGATTGCAGGATTCCAGTTAATGTCTGTGTGGTTGTACAGCCTGATACTATGGCTATACCAAGTGTCATAAAAGGAACTGGGGTGAACAACCAACAACATTTGGAAAAGAATTCGTCTATAAATTGGGAATTGCTCAGATTACATGCACCAAGGTTGCTTTGTTAAAACAAAAGCTGTAATATAACACAAAGATACACATTTAAAATTAGATAGATCAGAAACAATTATTTACTGCTCCTAAAATCCAAGTTGAATGTATACAAGGCATTAAGAGCATAAAATACCTTGTGTATATTAATGGAATCAGTTCTGAGCAACTACAATTTTAACTGCAATGAGAACAGTGGAGGTTTCTCAAAATGTTTTTTTAAATAAAAAGTGCTGAAATTACAACTGAGTGCAATTTTTAGTAACCAGAATGAATGAACTAGCATGCCCTTCCCCCTCTCATACAGATTTGGTAGTGCCATAAGTAATCACATATGAATTTAATGTTCACAATTAACTTTAATTAGCTAGCAAACTGATAATAAAAGTGTGTCTTTTAGCAGCAAAGAAAAATTAGCATCTCATTATAAGACTAGCAGATTGCTTGATATATAAACCTACTTATTCATAGGTGCATTCTTAAATGTTAAAAGCACAAACTTTCTGTGTTACTTTTAACATTTATAGCCTCATAAAAACTCCCAAAGAAGAAGTAAAATGTGCAATGGGTGATGTTTTTCTACATAGCCTCACCCCTATTTCTACATTCTTCTCCTTCTCCTTTGCAGACTCCACACCAGAGCCCTTCCAGCAGGGTGGAGTTGTACTGGCTGATGCTCTCTGTGCCAGGCACTGGGCAGGAGGAACGGGAACCAGAGGAGTCCTGAACACTTCAACTATGGTTCCTCTGCTGGTATTTAGAACCACAGGATTCATTGTTAGATATACTATTTTCTTTTCCAAACCAGCAACTTCTTTTCTGAGAGCATTATTCACTTAATAGCATCTCACCAGTCTCTGGGATTCAAACCTCACTATCATGCTTGACCCTCAGTCCCGCATTCCTCAACCAAAAAGGGTTTCATGTCCTGTGGGTTCTAATTTCATCTTGAATTCCAATTTTAGGTCTCTCTCCTCCTGGCTTCTTTCTCAGACTATACTCTCTCTTCTTACCAATTCTTTCTTTGCCTTGTTACGAAAACTTATTTTCTTATATAATAGATGGATTACAGCTCAAAATAGATGGTCAGAAGCTCTCCTGCTCAAAAATTTTCAGTCTGTATCTTTCCTTCTTGCAAAGTAAAACTTCAGTCTATAACCCATAGAGTTCAATGTTCTCCATAGTGTTTCTGAACTCTTCCTCCCATATTCAGCTTCTACTACACCATCTCTTATTGAGTTCTAAGCACTGTGCACTCTTCATTATGGAAACAGGCTCAATCGGTGCTTCTTTCTCCACCTGGCATGAGCTTGTCCCACCTGGGTGGCATGACATCAACCTGCTAAAGGGTCTAAAGTTCATCTGAAAAGCCTCTTTCTCTCCCATGTCTTGTCTGATGCTACTAATCAGAAGTCATCTTCCTCTTCCATGGTTCCACAGTACCTTGTCGATGCCTCCGTTTAAAGCAGTTTGCAGAGTTTATACTACATTATTTCTTTCCCCATTAGACTTCAAACTTCCTAAAACCAAGGACCATACATATTTTTAAAGTCATTATTTACTCCTTTCATTCAGCACATTCATTTGTTAAATAGATTTTCCCTTTTAACTAAATTAAAGCCAGACATTTTTTTTTCTTCTTTTATTTTTAGATTAGAAAATTAAAGATTGACATGCTAAATTACCTAATCAGGGTTCTTGTCCACTTAGTCTTCCTTACACCCAGACTCCTACGCTACCCACTATGCATTGTAAACATAACTCTGCCAGAGGATATATCATGTGCCAGGGACTGTACTCATCATTCTTACATGTTAATTCTCACAACAACTAGCAATCTCTACTTCACAAATGCATAAACAGATCTTCAGGAGAGATCTTCAATGGGTTTCCTGAGATAATGCAGGAGTTTAGAACCAGAGCCCAAATTCTTAACTGTTCTTTATGGAATTTGTATTTAAAAGCACACCACAGAGACACTTTAAAGAATGGCTTTCTAAAGGTAGGGTTTAGACACTTGTGCCCCTGAGTGGGAAGAAGAAAGACATCCCCTGGAGTCCTTCAAGTCACACCACAGATGCCACTGCGTCTTGCTTTATCTTAACTACTTGCCTTGGAGGAATATGCGTTATTTTTCCTGAATGAGTTCAGACTTTAACACTGGCCACCGTTAATTTATGCTTCTCTATAAAAGTCAACATGAGTTTCTGGCTGTAAATTTGTCATGCCTTACTAATGAACTAAATTGTGTTTTCTGTCAGCGTTCCATTTAAATTGATGTGACCTCATTCATTAGCACATACAAATTTATAGCTGTAAGAAACACACAAAGGTCTCAAACGCTTCTGCCCACTCAAAAAAGTCACAGGGAGGAGTGGGTTGAAGAGTTAAAAGATGTGTGGGGAAAAATAAAAATGTATAGATGATATTATTGTATCTAACTTTCACTATAAAACAACCTTTCTAACATACCATGTTGTTTCTTCCCCATCCGAGGACCTTTAATTTTTCTGCATTAGCTGCATGATCAGTTTCAGTGGCCACCTATGGGCAAGGGTCCCGACAGAGCCATCCTTCGAAATTTAACTCTCATTCAGATGTTTTTGTTTGTTTGTTTTTTGGTTTTTTTTTGATATGTGCCCCTGGCGGGAACTGAACCCGGGACTCTGGTCCACAGGTCGACAATCCAACCACTGAGCCAAACCGGCCAGGGCTCAGATGGTTTTTATGTTCTTTTATGAATACGCTTATTCTGCAGGTGCTTACTGAGTAACTTATGTTTCAGGCACTGTTCTAGGTGCTGAAGTGCTGGTGAATACAACAAAGTCCCCCGTCCACATGGTACTTAAAAAGAAACAAATCAGGGATAATTTTAGTATTTGATATATATCTATAACAAAAAAATTCTCAAAATGTTTGGTCTCAAGATTCTTTTGAATTCTTAAAAATTGCATGTACCTCCGAAACTTGTGATAGGTCTATATCCATTGATACTTACAACAATAGAAATTAAAATTAAGAAAAAGTTCAAATATGTATACTGTGAATATATTTAAAATAACCATAAAACCTACTACATACTGATATAAATAATATGATTTTATGAAAATAACTATATTTTCAAGGGAGAAAATTAGTAAGCCAAGTTGCAGTTTTTGTTGTTGTTTTTTCCGGATCTCTCTAATGTTTTTGGCCTAATACAAAAGAGTTAAATTTTTACATCTGCTTCTGCATTCAGTCTATTGTGATATCACCTGTCATACAGCTTCTAGAAAATTCTACTATATAGTCTTAAAAGAGAGAAAACAAAAATCTACATCTTACTACTATATGGAAACCAGTCTTGACCCCATGGAGCTCCCAGAGAGGACCGAGGGGGCCTTCCGTGTCCTGAGACCACACTTTGGGAACCACTGGTATAAGGGAAGAATACAAAGGGCAAAGGGTAGAGGTAGTAATTTTAGATGAGGGTCAGGAAATGCCAGTCTGAGGAAATGAAAACTGAGTTGAGGTTTGAAGGAGAACAACCCAAAACTACTGTAGGCACAGAAAACAAGAAGCACAAAGGACCCAGAGTATGGAAGAGCTAAAAAAAAATGAGAACCTAAAAGGAGGCCACTGTGGTGAGTGTGTGGTGAGCAAGGGAAGAGGGGCATGGACTGCGGTTGCAGAGTAAGACAGAGCCAGACGGCGCAGGGCAGAGGTCAGAAACCAGTGGCCTGTGGTTCTGATCTGGACATCTGTCTTGCAGATGTACTTTTGTCTCCACAGTGCTTTTTTCCCCACACTATTGTTATTGAAGCAAATATTTTAAAATGAGGATTTTGAATAAAAATCTGGATTTCTGGGTTATTGTAAATAGATCAGAACGCTAGGGGGACCACTTCTAAGTGGGGCAACTAGAGCTACACAGCACCCAGAGGGGAGCCACAGTCTCCACCACTCCTTACTGCTTTTCAAAGGGCCATCCTGGCCCGTTTCACTTATTAAAGTCACCTTCCTCACCTCACAGTCCCGTTCTGTGTGTGAGACCTCTAAGAAGGGACTCCTTGCCTTGTGTAGCATTTGTTTTTTGATTTCCCGTGAAATGGGAAATCTTTGAACTATGGTATGTAGCATATTCTTATATATGTTTTTAAAAGACAACCAGTTGTTGTGCAAGAAAGAGATTGCAAGAGGCAAGAGTAGAGGCTCCTGTTAAAATCGTTCACCAGGCTCTGCCTCCTCCAGTCCTGTCTCTGCACCTGCCTTTCTCGGTCAGAATGCCCTTTCTCACACTGACACCTTCCCTTCCCTTTTCTGCCTCTAAGTCTACCTCATAGCCCCTTCCTCAGCATGGAGACATAGACAGGAAGTATCTCAAGATCACAACTGATCCCTGAGGCCCTTCTGGTACTGGTTGTTTTGAATGCATAGTTCTTGGTTGTAGACCTTTACACAGTAAGAGTAATCTCATCAATTTGATCTTAAATTCCTCATCTCTCTCTCTTTTTTAATGTTTTTTCCTGATTTTAAAAAGAGAGGAAGGGAGAGGGAGAGAGAGAAACATTGATGAGAAAGAAACATCAGTTGGCTTCCTCCTGCACGCCCCCTACTGGGGATCAAGCCTGCAACACAGGTATGTGCCCCACCAGGAACTGAGCCAGTGACTTCTTGGAGCATGCTCGATGCTCAGCCACTGAGCCACACCAGCTGGCCCTCAGCGCTCTTCTGCTCTTACTACCTGGACCTGGCTGCTTCTGCCAATGTAACGAGAAAAATCACAACTAAGAATGGTTTTTAAAGCATAATTTCTTAGGTGTTTTCCGTATACATTGTCTAATAAGCTCTTAGTACCCCGTTGCTTGTTGGTTGATTGATCAGAATAGGCAGATCTTTGAGAAATTATCAGAATTATATCTACATCACAAAAAATTACTTGTAAGAGGTGCTACCTGTTCTATATATTATTTAACAGACCATGGGTGAACAATTTAACTTCTCTCTCAGTTTCTTCATCTGCAAAATGAAGTTGGAATATACAGCACCTCCCTCATAGGCTGCTGTGAAGATTAAATGAGATGATACCTACATAGTGCTCAGTTCTTAACTGTTATCAGCAGCATGGACTTCAGAAGCTTATCCCAGATTCAAGAGAAATATCTGTTATTCATAAATAACATTTATAAAAAAATTATTTTTTAAAGTCCTTCCATTAAAAGGCATACGGAAGCTTACCTCTTTGTTATATTAATCTTTTAGTAATAAAAAATATTTTCAGCCCTAGCCAGTTTGGCTCAGCGATTAGAGTGACAGCCCATGGACCAAGTCTCAGGTCCGATTCCAGTCAGAGGCATGTACCTTAGTTTCCATTTGTCCCCGGTCCTGATCAGGTTGTGCAGGAGGCAACCAATTGATGTGTCTCTCTCACATTGACATTCTCTCTCTTCCTCTCTCTCCCTCCCTCCCACTCTATCTGAAGATAAATAGAAAAATATCCTTGGGTGAGGATTAAAAAGAAAAAAATTTTTCATATTTCAGCACCTTCAGTATATGTACTAAAGACACCTTTCTTGGGAGAAATTTATGTTTAATCAATGAACATATTAGTAACTTCTTACATGATCTATTTTAAGTATCTTTGGAATTTTAGATTTTCTTACATCATGTTTTCATTGTCACTTTCCATAATCTATGCTGCTATATATTTTTTAGGTTTTTTAAATCTTCACCGGGGGATATTTTTCTATTTATCTTCAGATAGAGTGAAAGGGAGAGAGAGAGAGAAATAAAGAGAGAGAAAGATAAAGAAACATCTTTGTGAGAGAGACACATCAACTGGTTGCCTCCCACATGACCTGAGCAGGCCTGGGAATGAACCGCAACTGAGGTACCTGCCCTTGACCAGAATTGAACCGAAGACTCATTGGTCCGCAGGCCAACGCTTTAAACACTGAGTCAAAATGGCCAGGGCCATGCTTCCATATTTTAAAGAAACAGTAGATATCATACAGAGAAGTGAAATAATTAAGGACAGGCAGCGACTATGGAACCAGATGGCTTGGTTTGGGCCCTGGATCGACCACTTGTTTTGTGTAATAAATAACTTCTCTGCGCCGCAGTCACTGCATGTGCAAATTGAAGCCAATAACAAGATCAAACTTACAGCGTTGATTTAAAATTAAATGGGTTTTGGTAGTGACTTACAATTTACGTCCCAAATTCTAAGTGAACATTATTTAAAAACTTAGCAAACACTGAAATATAAATGATACTGCTTGGTAAGCATTAAAAATATTTTCAAAATTATTTTGATCATTGACTAGCTCCTTAGGCAGTATAAATGAAAGCCATTTGATAATATATAAGATAGGCCACACTAAAAGGCCCACAAATTTCTCAATTCTTTGTCATCTGGATTTGTCACAAGCAGTGTGAAAATACTTGTCAGTACAATGAAAATGCCGCTGCCCATTTATTTGCTCTTTCCATCATTGCATTGCTCCCAGCGGTGCCTGGGGAATGGCTTTCAGGGTCACGCCAAACTGGACCCAAGAGATTGCAATAATTACATCCCAGTGGTGTTGACATTCAGCTTTGTCCCACAAGCTGCTGAGGACAGGCAGGGCGCCATCTGTCATGTTAGATGGCCACATAGCTAGCTGTAAGTGGTGGAGATTACTTTTCTGACATGCTACAGTTTGTTTCTGAAGCAATCTTCTAAAGTCTGAAGCAGAGTTATGTTTGGAAAAAGACAATGGCAAGATTATGAGTATATATTGATCATATACTGTTAAAAATTTTAAATCATACTATCACAGGAAACATGCATCAATCACCTTTAATTAAAATATAAATTTTTAACACATTTCCTAATTTATTATGTATTTTCAGTTGTTGTACTTGTTAGTCATGCCCTACTGAATGCTTTAAGTTTGGAATGTTCTGCCTCATCGTCTCCAACTGTCAAGCTCTGTTAACCTAAAGTTCTTTCACTTTGGCAGAAACACTCTCCGTTATACAGAATAATTATTACATTTTAAACCCCTCTAAAGATTCAAGTGCAATTTTAATTACCATACACTTCCTTATCTAATTTTGTCTGTCTTCTTGTCATTTGGTGATAATGGCCACTGATGTTCCAAACAGTATTTTACCTATACTTCTCTTTAAATATGTTTATTAGCTTACAGGTGGAACTCAAGAAAAAAAGAACATTCACACTGTTGTTCTCCTCTGTTTTTTTAAATTAAATTACATCTTTACACAGTTTTAGTGATTATATAATTTAAGTTTATTTTCCCATGTAGTCTTTTGTTCTTCATTGATAAGAACATCGATTGTAACAACGTATTTTGTACTTTTAACATATTTCCCAAAATAATTTTGCAAATTTTGAAATATAAAAGGTAATTTATGATGCGTGAGATTGGATATAGTATACTTGGAAGCAATATGACTGAAAGAAGGCAAAATTCCTCTCAATGATCCTATTCAATGAATTCCCACTAAGGTTAGAATTTTTTCTTTCAACATAAATCACACCTTTGGTTAGAGTTTTTGTAAAAACAAGCTAAAATTTTATATTCTTCATTCAAATTTAATAACTCTTTATGATCAGAACCTCTTCCATTAATGTAAAATATTTATTCACAATGGAATTTGCTGCATTTATTTCAAGTTCTGTAGAATACAAATGAATATATTTTACAAAAATTAACATTAAAACACTGAGGTAATTTATAAAATTTTATGTAATAAGCTACAAAAGACAAAAGTAATATATTGTATGGGGAATGATGGTGAAAAGGAATCAAGAATGGTGCCCATTAGGAAAAGTATTTTGCATGATACTATAGTGATGAATACATGTCATTATACATTTTGCCCAAACCCACTGAATACACATCACCAAGAGTAAACCCTAATGTAACTATGAACTCTGGGTGATAATGATGTGTCAGTGTAGGTTCTTCAGCTGTAACAGATGTACCACTCTGGTGGCGGATGTTGATAATGGGGGGAGGCTATGAATACGTGGGGGCAGGATGTATAAAGAAAATCTCTGTACTTGACTCCCAGTTGTGCTGTGAATCTAAAAATATTTGTAAAATAAAAAAAATAAACAGTGATCAAGTTCCTAGCTTGGGCACTGGGGTATATAGGGCTGCCATTTACTACATACAGGACAAGAAAGAGAAGGGAGTTTAGGAGAAGGAGCAGGTGGTGTTCAGAGTTAGACAGTTTTAGTTTGAGGATGTCTATGGGATATGGATTTTCACACTGGTGTCTAGTACGTGGTTGTATATGAGAACACTGGGTACAGGAAGCATCTCAACTGGAGATACTCCTGATAGGGATCATAGCATGAAGATGGGGATGGAAGCCTTGCCAGGGAATATGGTTGCCCGGAGTGTGGGGTGTGACCCTATGGGCACTGATATTTATAGAGTAGGCACAAAAGAAAGAACTAGAAAAAATTAGAAAGAAGTTATTAAAGAGGTAGAAAATGACTTGAAAGAATGTTACCATGAAAGCCAATGAAAAGAATAATTTTGTCCGGCTCGTGTGGCTCAGTGGTTGAGCGTCGACCCATGCACCAGGAGGCGTCTGGTTTGATTCCCAGTCAGGGCACATGTTCAGGTTGTGGCCAATCCCAGTGAGGGGCATGCGGGAGGCAGCCAATCGATGTTCTCTCTCATGGATGTTTCTATCTCTCGCTCTCTAATATCAATAAAGTAAAATATTTTTTAAAAAATTTCAAGGAGAAAAGTGGTCCATAGTGTCCATTGTTATAAGAGATCAAATCATATAAAAAATGCAAAGTATTTAACATAGCAGTGAAGAGGCAGGTGCCTCTTCGATGAGGTAATGGGGAAAGAATCTCAACAGCAGAGTGCTGAAGACTAATGAGGAGGAGAGGATAAGAGGACAGCAAATACAGAAATGCATCTTAAGAGCTTTGAACTGAACCGAAGATAGGTAGGTGCTGCTAGAAAATGGACCTAGGAAGGAATTTTTTTTTAAATGATGGTAGATGTCTCAGCATGTATTAATAGCAATGGTCATTTAAACAGGATTTGTTGGAGAAAAAAGGAGAGGGATGGTAAGTGATGGAACAAACTCCCTGTATAGGCAAAGCCTGTAGAATTCCAGAGCTCAAGGAATGAAATATTCTTATAAAGAGGAGCACTTGTTCTTTGTTTTTGTTTTGTTTGCTTGTCTGTTTTTAACTCAGGAGGGCAAGAGGCAGAGATATATGGGTGCAGCAAGATAGCAGGCCCCTGATTGTGCCCTTAGGGTGCTACAGGAGGAGGGAGGCAAAGGGAGATTCCAAGCACATACAACACTTTGTGAAACTCCCTTTCAGGCCATGTATTAAAAATTATTTTAGCTAAAATTATGGTGTCAAACACCAACATGGAGAAAGAATAGCAGGAGGCAAACCATGAAGAGGTTAGCTGCTACTTAAAATGAGTTTGGACATGTAGCCAAATGTAATTCAGTGTGACCTTGAGCCAAAAAACTTATAGTGCTTCTCTATCCAGTTTACAGAACATCCAGTTCCCTTTGTAGGAAGCTGATCATAGTACTTCCCTAATGAGATCTGCACTACCCCCCTTCAACCCAATGCCTTTTTAACTTTACCTTCTATAACTCCATTTCTCACTTACTCTACTTCAGTCCCTCTGGTCTTCTTCCTAGACTATTCCAGGAATGTTCCTTTACACCTTTGGGCCTTTGCTCTGGGTCTTTCCTTTGTCTGGAATGTTCTTTCCACATATATCCCTTTGGTTTTTTCTCATCTCCTTCAACTCTCTGCTCAATCTCGGTCTCAGAGGCCTATCCTGACCACCAGTTCAATGCTCTAGATTTCCCCCCACCCCTGCAGAACACCATCATCCGACTTTTTCTTCTTCATAGTGTTTACCACTGTCTAAGATATTGATATTTTACTTATTCATCATATTTTCATGTTTTTTATCTGTCTCCTTCCACAAGACTGTAAGGTACACTAAAGCAGGAGCTTTGTTCTGTTCAATGATGTATTCAGATTGTCTATAAGAGCATCTGATACACAATAAGTGCTAAATATGTATTTAATGAATGAAATAATTTGGGTGATGTGGTGATTTAAAAATCATGGTGATTGCTTATATTAGAAATACATGTTACATATTTACAGAAATCTTTCACAAGATCTACGTATTTCAGTGTATTTGGGGAGAAATGCAATTGAAATGTTCACTCTTATCTCCATTTATAAACAGTAACCTCATCCAAAAGTGGAACATACTACAGTGAGATATAAATCAGCATGTCCTCTAGGAAGTCCCTTGCATTACAAATATAAAATAATAATTATTCTATGAAACTATAACTTTGACGATGAAAAAAACTAAAGTTAATTTGATCATTAGGACGTATGGTGGTATTTCTGATAAAGAATGGTCTTCCACCATAAAACTTCATGCCTGAGTGCTTTTTGTTGTTGTTGCCTTGGGAAGTAAACACATCACACACATACTTTCAAGTCATCAATCATTTTACCCAAGAAGTCAACAAAAACAAGATTATTCTTCTGAAGAAAATTCATTTATCTATATTTTCTTAGCTAATCTTGTGCCATTTTAATATATTCAAAAACAACCTGTGAGATATAAGGGAAATTTGAAATGTGTTTTATGATGAACTCATTTTACCACTAACATAGCAGCATCAGCTTCCAAGAAAATAGATTGATACTTTCTCTGAATGTGCTCTGAGTTTTCTTCACTGTTTACAAGAATAATGGACAAGTTCTGGCTTCAGTGGAGGAGTTTTGCATGTGTAATTCATTAGGAAACTGAAGAAGAACTTGCTACATTCTGCCGAGCTTATCTTTTGTAGTATGGAAAAAATCAAACTCCTCCTACATGTGGTGTTTAATCACAGAAACAATTATCTGCACTTACAATTGGCTTTACATGAGCAGCAGCAGCAATGAGTTGAAATAAGGTTAGATAATTAAATTTATATTGGACATAACCAATCAGTAGGGCTCAACACCACTAATCAGCAAGTGCAGCAACATGAAGAAAGTGTGAAGAAAAAATGTCAAGCCACATAAAGTTTGCTGAGAATTATAAAAAGCTATGGATACATATATTGATTATTACTCATGTGATTCTGTTGATTTAATCTAATGTTAAATATTTTAGAATGCATTATATTTAAATAAAGCAAAATGTACTAGTAAGGGGAAAAATGTAGCATATAGAAACATTTAAGCACACAAGAGGTGATTGTGTTCTTTGAAGGTCATGTGTATGGTACAAATTTACTGTGACCATATGAAAAAGAACCACAATCACAATTGACATTAATCATCATTACTGATAATACTACAAATTATTACACCTAGTTCCCAAAATGCCACTGATTCAATACTGTATAGATTGAATCACTAAAAAGCCTTCTTAAAATCTCAATCTCAATTTATAAAATGAGCTGTGTTAATCATGTCTATGCGTACGTCATTTTCTGGGAGGTACTCTATTGACCTGAAATGCAATACACTTTCTGGCGTCTTCATTTTCTCAGAGGCTGGACTGTAGGAAAAAATTTAAATCACTGTACAAAATTGAGTGTAACTTCAAAATACATTCTGGGATTTTAGGAAATCCATTTTTTTCTGGTATTTTATACTGTCAATTATGCCTCATAGTTTACATATTTGGTAAAATACAGTCATATTTTAAAAATCCATTTAATAGAGGTTCTGACTCATAGTAAGTAGTCAACAAACATTTGATGATTTGTTCAGTACTGATGTCAATGAAACATTTCATCTCAAGCAAGCACACTAGAAGCCAGATTAGTATTGGCTTCCCCCTCGAGAAGTCAGGATTACCTCATGTCTCACTTCAAACAATTTATTTTTCTTGTATGCATGGCTGAGTTCAAGAGTTCTTTCCTTGTTTAAATTGGATATATTCTTTCTGGGTTTTTTTTTTTTTTTGGTCCAAGTCTTATAATGCAGTATAGAAATCCAATCGAATTCTGTGAGAGTTATCTGGAAAACTTTTATACATAAATGTTTAATTTGGAAAGTTTCCACATAAAAATGGATATACAAATATGAATTTTTTTTAAAAAAAAGACAAGGTCTTGAAGAGGAGACTCCTATCAGTAAGTGACATTCACCTAAACTCATTTACATAACAGAAGGAATGATGGTAAACACACCAGAAACAAAAGAAGATCCCATGGCGTGACATTCCATGATACACACTCTTGAAGAAAACAAGAAGTTCTCTTCCAAAATTGGTTTAAAAGACTTCTTTCATGTTTAACTATTATAATACTTACATGCATTCTCTCAAGTATTTGTTAATATGCCACACACACCCTAAAGATACTTCTTATATTTAGCAACCAGTACAAAATGTATATATTAATAAATGTTAATTCTAACAAATCAACAGCCTCTTTCCATATTTAAAAGAAAGGAAAACTTGATTCTGCCTAAGCATATTACAGCGAACATGCCCTTTAGGTTCTGTTTCCAAACTCAGAGGGCAGAAGCACACATCTTGGCATCCCTCTTGGATTCAGCCTGATCTGGGACAGTTTCACATTGAATCAGAGGTAACACACTTGGCATATCAAATAAAAGTAATTGTATAATACAATGGCATAAAAAAAAAATTGCTTTGACCCTCACTGTATGAACTTTTGAGAACAAGCCACTCACTTCCCCAATTCAACTTTGCATACTCAGACATAAGGTCACCACCCTCTCTTTGGAATGACATTTTGTGTTTTTGTCCTATGACTCATGCATGCTTCTTGCTGTTCTTCCCACCCTGGACACAAAAAAAGGCTTACAATTTGCCCTAAGACATGCTTCAAAAGCAGTTTTACAGTGATTCACTGCTCTGTAGTCCTTCATAGTATCAAAGCACATCTTTAAATCATGAGAAAAAGACCCGAGATGTCAATAAAATTAACTCATACCATCAATTAACCATCGTTTGGAAGAATCATTACTCATGTAATTTTGACTTGTAGTCATTATTTCCTGCAGGAAATGCTTTTTGAAAGTGAGTACTAAGTGTGAGGCACTAAGGCACCTGCAATGGGTTGTACCATAAACTCTAGGGTTACAGTCAGTGTCATGGCCATTGGCAAGCAGAAATTTCATGTCAGCAAAAAAATACTTTTTATGTTAACTTAGCACTCGTCATTTAAGTTGTATTATTAGTTTTGAATTTGAATTCTAATCTATTAGTAAGCTTATTTTCACTCTACAGTCACAAAAAATTTATAAGCAAAATAAATATGTCCCTAATTTTACATATATTCATATATTCACACGGATTTCTCTTAAAAGATGTGAACTATTTTAAATATATGATCCATTTGAATTTCTATATTTTATAGGCAAGAAAACTGAGACTGGCCCAAGTTCACAAGGTTGGTAGTGAAAGAATCAAGGCAAAGTTTTTTGACTCCACCACAGAAGACTTTTAACTCTAAAACTAGCTTCTATCTAACTACTATAAAAAATCGGAGGCCCTGGTAATTAACCTTTCAAACATGAGATATGCTGTAACAATATCTGATTTCAGAACATACCACTATGCTCCAGTACCATAAGAAATGCATGAGGCCTGTGTTCTACAGAATTCTGCATGGACAATTCTATGTGAAGAGGAGCAGTCACCACACCGACAGGCCAGGCAGAGGAACCGCAGCCTCGGAGGGAAGGTTGACCCGCGAGCAGGAGAGGTCGGTCCACTCACACCGTGACGCTGTTTTCCGTGAGAGCTGGTGCAAGGTACCCAAGATGTAAACTGTAGCCACATGTTCAGCAGAAATACTGAAGGGACTGTGTTTCTCTGGAGAAGGATTTCTTTATGTGTTTATTATTGCTTTGATGTACACCATAAATTTCTGCATAAAGGTCACAAGATTGTGATGACACATCACAAACCAAGTTGTTATAAGACGTTGACCGTACAGGAAAACCGTGTAAAGAACTGGAGAATAATAAACATTAAGGCCAGTGTATGAATTTAAAAAAAAAGAAAAAGCTTCGAGTGCCTAAAAAAAGCTTGCTAAAAAAATCTTTGGTTTCCACAAGGTGTAAGTCAAATATTGTACTGTTGAGTTGAAGTCATTCTTTTTACAGTCATTTCGTTCCACGTGCAGGCTTTCGCAAGATTACAGTTTTGTGATAGCAGTTATCTTTACAGTGAGACAAGGAAAACGACCTCATAATTAAATCTGTCTCCTTGTTTAACATTTTGCAACTCAGGCTTTTCTCTTATGTATTATCTCTGAAGCAGAATATCACCTAATGTCTGAAATATAATGTGTTTTTATATTTTCAGACATTTGCAAAACAGGTTTTCTTCCATTTTTCCCTCTTTGATCCCTAAATTAATTGTGTAAAGAATAACTTCTGCCTTTTTACAAAACTTGTACATTGGTGAATTCATATAAAAAGTAAAATTGCTTAAAGTGAAAACCTTAACAGACCTTTGATGAGTTTAAATACGAGTCAATTCAAAGTGATTATTACAGCCATGTAAATTTATTATGTTTAAAGTCTGTAACAGTGTGGTGATGGCCAGACATGGGGGCAGGAATGGGTGAAGGTGGGCAAAGGGGGGGGGGGGGGGATGAGAACATTAGTAATAGTGTCAACAATAAAAATAAAAATTAAATTAAATGAAAAATAAAATCTGTATTGGTACTAGGTCCCAACTTAGGCACCCACAAACTCTGGCCCACAATCCTGCCTCCTCCCCCCACAAAGTACTGAATTTATATATTTGCACGACTGGTCGCCCAGTCATTCTACCTGTGCAGTCCTTTCACTTACATGTGTAGTCACTGCCCAGTGAGCCATCAGTTTGTACAGACCTGCTGCACTAAGCATCTATTACAGCAAGGCTGCTGGTGATATATAGATTTTTCAGTTTCAGTAGTCACCCTTGAGACACTCTGTTTTTTGTATGATTCCAATGAGTCTTCAGCAGACTCACATAATCTATTCAAACTAATTCAAATACAGTGATAGTTAATCACTAGTGAGTACATCTCCTATTGAAGATGCTATCTATGACCAATCAGCAAATTAATTCATTATAGCTTTTCACATATGAAATCTATTTTCTGTAAGTTTATTATATTTAATTTTACTTTTCAATTACAGTTTATTTTCAATATTATTTTGAATTATTTTGAATTAGTTTTAGGTGTACAGTTTAGTGGCTAGATAATAGTATACTTTACAAAAACCACTAAGATCTTTATGTGTGTGTGTGTGTGTGTGTGTGTGTGTGTATGTGTAACGTCAGTGACAGATCATGTTAAACTATAGTACACATTTTTAGCCTCTGAGTGCTTGGCTTACATATACAGTTACTAAATAGTTAAATTAAATTATCCCATTAAAAGATTTCTATTTTAAAGAAGCTAGGTAATTTTATAGAGCAGTTCTAAAATTTAAGGCATAATACATCAAATAAATTAACATTTTCTCACATGAAATATTCATTTAAAATGTTCACAAAGTTTTAAACAGAGTTATTAAATATCTAAACAGACTGAGATTACCAATTTTTAGATAGCATCCAAAACAATCATTTAAATTTGGTATAATGGACAATATGAAGAAATAAAATTCAATAAGTAGAAAAAGGTGAGTCACTGAAACGTTGTAACAGTTTTTGAATGCCTCTCACTATGGTTCTATCTTTCATAAATTTATTGAATTAAGAGTAAAGAAGAAAGATTAAATCGATGACTCAACTTCCTAAACCAAGATTAAATGGATGAATCAAATCCCCAAATCAAAGCATTGGTAGAATGATTAACAACTTGCAGTATTAAACAGTACAGTAGCCTCAAGGCAAAGATTAAAGACTATTACCTTCAATCTGTCAAACCATTTATTGAGATGTTGGTTAAAGGTTTTATATTTCTCAGAGTTAATTATAACATAGATTTGTTATATGAATTGGAAGTACTGACTACACTAAATATGAAGAGTGAATAAGATTAGATACCTACTAGCAATTGCATATCACGAGAAAAAAATCTTAAGCCCTGTCCAGTTTGGCTCAGAGGTTAGAGCGTCGGCCTGTGGTCCAGAGACCTGGGTTTGGTTCTGGCTAAGGGCACGTACCTTGGTTGCAGTTTGTCCCCAGCCCTGGTCGAGTTGTGCGGGTGGCAACCACTTGATGTGTCCCTTTCGCCTCGATGTTTCTCTCTCTCTCTCTCTCTCTCTCTCTCTCTCTCTCTCTCTCTCTCTCTCCCCCTCCCTCCCTCCCTCCCTCCCACTCTATCTGACCAAAAAACGAAAAAAATGTCTTCAGGTGAGGATAAAAAAAAACAACAACTTAAAATACTTCTAATACATTAATCTTTCCAAAGCAATAGTAATATGTGTAACATAGTCTAGTGCAGAGGCTTTTTGTGTTATCTTAGACATATCAATTAGAGTAATTCTGATTTTAGTTTACTAGTTTAATAATAAATAGTCTATATAAAGAATATAGTTTAGAACACAGAATTATAGATTAATACAATTTTTCTGCAGAAGTCTAAAGATTAACAAATGTATACATTATGAAATTAAGAAAATATTTTAGAAAGATGTCTTCTGGTATTTTCCTCCTTTAAACCACTTAACTTCAGAGATGGTTCCTGAGATGACCACTAGAACAATTAAAACAATTTTAGCCCTGGCCGGTTTGGCTCAGCGGTTAGAGCGTCAGCCTGCGGTCCAGAGAGACCCGGGTTCGGTTCCCGCTAAGGGCACGTACTTCGGTTGCAGTTTGTCCCCGGCCCTGGTTGGGTCGTGTGGGTGGCGGCCAGTCGATGTGTCCCTTTCATGTCGATGTTTCTCTCTCTCTCTTCCTCTCTCTCCCTCCTGCTCTGTCTGAATAAAAAATGGAAAAATGTCCTCGGTGAGGGTAAAAAAAAAACAACAATTTTATAGTCGATATGGATTATTGACGTGAACACTAAGTTTATAATACTAATGTAGTAAAGAAATATCTGAAATAAAGGAGTTATATAATGGACATCTATTTATACTGTAATTAACAAAGGATGAGGAAGATCTGGTATAATTCTTACTGTATGGATTTTTGTCTATGACACTAATTCTGTTTCATGTCTCAAAAGTATAAAAACTCTTGAATTGGTCTTGATTATGCTTAGAAAAAATAAACATTTAAAATATTTATAACCATAAAAATTAAATAAATATATTAATTAAGGAAATAAATTATGCAGTACTTTTTCTCATAGTTAATGCTAAAACTAATTTTTATTTGATCTCATATTTGAAATAGGTTTTGATTTTATATTACAAAAGTAAATGTTCTTTTTGTTATTTGATCTCACAATACCTCTATGAGAAAGAGTGTTTATTACCACTTTCATTAGGTATAAGAGAAAGATTGTGTAGTTTAAAAAAATAGGGCATAGCCTAATTAAAACTGGAATTCAGGTCTCTGTATTCCTAATCTTGTCTACTTTGTGTTACACATAATCATCTATATATAATCTCCTTTTTAAGTTATGAATAAATCTACAAATAATTACTTATTAATTATTTCCTTTTAATATAAAAAGTATCATTTTTCTTTCTTGTATTAACACACATCCCTGCGATAGACTTAAGACACCTGTAATACGTTTGAAATTATAATTTAGTATAACCTTTAAAATGCATTTTTCTCAGAGGTGTGGTTACAAATGTATTATGCATTAATTAGTAAAAATATATATTATTTTAGACAACATAAATACAAATCAAAGTAATTATATACATTTCCTAATCGAATGTAATGTTTTAAAGGCAGACGTGTAGTTATTTTAAGCATAAATGGTGATTAAAAAAATAGGGATACCTCATATATTATAGAAAGAAAAAAGAATTCATTTGTATCATCATCCTACATAATACACAAAACAATGTTAATATTTTCTCATCTATGACAGTGTTCAATAACACAATCACAAATAACTAATTCAGTCAAGACAAGTAGATAAAGTTGAGAGTGGGCAAAAGAATCATTCAAGTTATACTTCTGGTACCTTTAAGCAAATTTTACAACCATATTTTTCAGTTTTTCTTATATGTAGTCTCTTTTTCTCATAACTGGAAAAACTAATTAAAATGTGCAGAAGTGAATCCTATTAGATGTGTGTTAAGAAAAACCATTTGTTTTCAGAAGTCTAACATATTGATGGCACCAACATCGTGGCTGAACGTCTGCTGTCTGACAATCTGGGCACTTGTTTAATTTCCTCTATCACATTTTCAATACATAAATCTGTATAATTTGTTGCTGTCACGTTTGGATAAAATATTACCATGGATCAGTCAAGGGCAAGATAAAAGAAAGCTTGTCCTTATTTTGATCTCTACAGTAACTGATTTGGAAAACGCTTCTTGCAAGAAGCCGAGGGTCTTCCAAGGGTCCAAAGGTATCTTTCCCTTTATTTGCAGTATTCTTTCAACATAGACCATATAAAGCTCAATAAAAAGATTAATGACAAGGTTAAAAGCATATAAAGAAAAATGAAAGTAAGTACAGAAAACAAAATCTTGAAAGGGTACTTGGTAAAATAAACTTCAGAAACCACTTCTAAACAACCAAATCTAAAGGCTCAAAAATGACCAAAGTTGCTTTTCACTTGAGGTTTGGCTGAGTTATTTTATTATATATACTTTCTGTTCTTCAAATCTGGATAAAATACACATGTTCAGTGGTGACTGAACTTTGCCCAACTAGCTTGGCATATAATGAGATACACAGTTCATGCAGTTCCAAAAATACCAAAGAAGAACCAAGAGCTCAGTGTCAGAGAAACATCTCTACAAAGTTTAGATTCTGGCAAGGTTTATTTTTTTAAATAGGTTCTGGGCCAAATGATATTATTAACATATTTTCACTTTCTCCAACCTCAAAACAACTGTCCAAGATCCTTTGTATCAGATGGATACACTATATAGGTACAATGTTGTTACTTTATGACCTTTGTTTGCAGTATTGCCTTTTAGAGTGTTTCTTTGAGAACCATTTGCACATGTAACCTGCATGCTACCAGAGGCCTCCCTACACTAACAAGATTTAATGAATCTAGCTTCAGGCCCTGAGCCTGATACAACTGAAAATCTCCCAGAAATTCCATGTCTAACTCCCTTGTGCTTTTCTGTTTTACCTCTTGTTTCAAAGCAGTATGCCTGCTCCTGCCCTGTGTGAGATAGAGCTTTGATGTTTCACCCTTCTGCTGATTTCCACAAATATTCTGAGCACACTTTGCATTTTGTGGTGCTTAGTTAATTTACAAATGATTCAATGGGACAGGAGAAATCTCATCAGTCACTGAAGCCCTTCTGCCATCTGTCCTCTGCACCCCTTTTTGAGCCCAACCTCCTGATGTGTGTCTCACCTCACTGCACAATCTGTTGCAGATGAATTCAAACTCCCTCTTTCCTTACCTTCCATTCCCCATGACACCTCCACTACTCCTGTAGTAGTAATAGCCTATAGGGCAGCTTATCTTCTCTAGCCCCCTTTAAACTCTGATAAATGGACTTCATCTGTCACATTACACACAAAAAAATCTTCAAATAATTTGGGATCCACATAGAGAAATAAGGAAATAAGGGGGAGGGGGGGGCTAACAAAAATGTAATTCAAATCAAGAAGACATAAATATATTGTCTTTTGAAACTTACTTTTTCTTATTTTAAATGATTTATCATTTTAATATATGAGATCAATTGATAAAAAATATTTTCAAATAGGAAATACCAAGTTTCTTTAAAGAACAAACAAAAATATGCAAATTGTTTTCTTGAGTTCTGGGGAAAATATTTTACTTTCTGCTAAAAAGTCAAAATCAAGCTAGAAAACACAAAACTATGAGGACTAGTAATTTCACTCTCTTAACTAAAATACATTTTCCAGAATATTGAAATATCATACTTTTCCTAAATGAAGATTGTTTTTTCCATGTAAACTAGACAATGATATTACTATGACATTTATACTTGAATGTAAAAAGCATTAGAAACTATGGAATTCAAATAAGAATGATCAACTAGAAAAAAATATTTTTTTCTCTGATTTTTCTAAAAGTACCAAGCTTAGGTAATAATTTCCCCAGATGTCTGAAATGGTAAATGTTTTACATTTTTAATTTTTTAAATTTTTATTTCCTTTATTGATTGGAGAGAGAGAGGAAGTGAGAGGGAGAGAGAGATAGAAACATCAGTAAGAGAGAACATCGATTGGCTGCCTCCTGCATGCCCCCCACTGGGGATTGGGCCCACAACTTAGGCATGCGTCCTGACTGGGAATCAAACCGATGACCTCTTACTGCATGGATCGACGCTCAACCACATCTGCTGGACTGGTAAATGTTTTATAAAAACCATATATTCCTCCACTTATTTTTCTATTAGTTATAGAAAACTAATAGAAAACTGCTTCATTTAGAAATACAGTTTTGCAATCACTCTTGGAATAATGATAGAATCTTAGATCACACACAAAATCATTGACTTCTGTAAACAGTCTCTTCATAGGAGACAATGCCCTATTGCTTTGCAAATTGACTAAGATCACTTTGACATTTAATTTATCTTGCAGTTCTCTGTACTCTTTCATAATTAAATGTTGAACATATATCATTTTTTTCATGGGAGACTTACATGAATTATTAAAATTTATTCACAGAGAGATCATTCTCTATTTTAGCAGTTAATATGGGTCTTCTTATTTTTTTTAATATCAAGGTCATCTGTATCCTTCAGTTATATAGGTTCTTTTCTTGATGATATATGAACAATATTTCAAAGAAAGTCATGATATTTCCTTCTTTTCATATAATTTTCTACTTTTTATAGACCTAACTGTGATTAAGTTAAGTATATACATGTCTAAAAAAAGGAGACAGAAGCAGGTCCTAGACATTGTAGGAAAATGATGCACTAAAAAGCTTTGGAACAAATAGGAAAAAAAGAGCAAGACAGAGTATTATACACAAAATAGACTCTACAGACTCTCTGATATTTGTTGAATTAAGAATATAAGCCACTAGATTGTTTCTCACAAAGATGAATTCTTTAAAACCATGCTATCTATCATGCATTAAAAAAAGGTATTTCTAAAGTTTCAGGCATAAGTACTTTGCTCTTTATTTACTCAAGTTCCTAACTAAACTTCTACTCTGAATAATTGTCTCCTCTGTTAAAGTTTGGAATGTGTGGTTGTATCATGATCTTTTTAAACCTAGTTTTCATTACTTTAGAAAGAAATTATTATATTTCTTGGGATTTTATTCTAAAACACTACGGGACATTGATTATTCTTAGAGTATTTTCAAATTCTTCAGAAAAGAATGGAAGCTAGGAATGGTGCTTCACTGAATAGCCTAAAGTTGTCTTTCAACCTTAAAAAAATCTCTTGCCTCTACATTCTTTCATCAGAGGATGAGGGGAAGAGGCAGAAAATGTTATACCCAGAGTTTCTATTTATTTTTAAATCATAATCATCCCCTTTCACTAGTTTAATTTTATTGGTTTCCATGTCTAGCCCTCCCTTTCTCTTAATGTACCTTTAACTCCAACCAAATGCCTTGCCATGGCAACTTACCTCATCATTTGAACAATACGTTAGCCAGGTTAGTTTTTCAAATTCCATTTCATCCTAATCCTTGTACTCAACATTGTTTAAATTCATCGCATGATGTCTTAGACTCAAAAAGAACAAGTGGGGAAAATCGTGTCTGTGTTATTGCTTTATTACAGATATACTCTCTACCTTCTTTCTAAACTGTATATTCTTAAACCATACTCTTTCTTTAAGTAAAACTCAGATTTTGCACCTCTGCTTTTATTATTTCCTTATCTCTTTAACCTTTAACACAATGAACATTGATCATTAACAGTGTCATTCACTGTACAGTTATTATTCTTTTCATTTCCTCCATGTGATTGTCAGTTCCTGGAAAGTAAGATATCAGTTACTGGTGTTCTGCTTAAAGCAGAAAATAATGCCTTAAATGTGGTAGGCTCTCAATCAGAATTTTTAAGATAAGAAAATACCTTGAAAAGCTGAGAAGAATGTCTTGATATGTACCACTGTGTATTTCATGTTTGTTTCAGCCTGCGTTTATGTAAACACTGGCACTGAGATTACATGAATAATTTAGGGAATTACATTAAATATATTTTCAAGGTATATCAATTCCTTAATAAAAAAAAAAGATCATCCCATTAAAAATTTAACTTATATTGTCTTCAGCCATTAACTTAAATTGTCTCCTGCATTCAATGTGAAACAGACAGACATTTCAAAAATGTGTAGAAAACCTTATAAAGTTACAGGGATTTTAATGCTGTATTATAATTGAAAAGTAACTGAAGACATTTCTATACTTTGAATACTATTGCTGTAACTTACTTTGAGTTGTAACCTTTGTCACACATAGTCGCTGAGAAAAGTAGCCCAACCTCCCAAAGAAAATCTATTTTTGCTATTGTTATGAAATACTATACAGTTTATAGTACAACAAGATAATTACTCTCTCGATAGGCAATACAAAAACTTCAGACTAGTTCCTAAATATTGTGAATTATAATTTTAATTATTATAGTGCCATAGGAGAGTGTATTAGAAAATACTATTTTTTCTCATTTAAATATCATGGCTTCTATTAATAAACAATATTTATAAAACAGTGAATTTGACTTGCATATATACAATTTAAAGAAAGACTCCTTGTGCCTCCTAGTAAAGTAGGAAATAAATTGTTCTTCATGTGTTGTATAGTTATTTGACACTATCATTTAAATTGAATGCTTATTAGAATTTAACCTTCTATAATTTTTTCCCTACAATAATTATGGTAATTTTTTGAAAATGTAGAAGTCATGGATACATGTTTCTACCAATAGATATTCTCTTTCTTTAAAACAAAATGTATACATTTCTCTTAAAGTGCATGCTTCCAAAGTAGAAAAATTTAGACCCACTCTGGCTAATTAGCACTCACTGGATTTTGGGAGGCAGATGACTATAAATGCTTTAATTCCTTCTCTTTGTAGATGCTAACTGCAAACAGTGGTGTTTTTAAAATATACTAATAGTTGGGGTATTTTCTTTTTTGATTCAAAAACTCACCCAGTTCACAGATCTCAATTTACTTTTTTATGATTATGTCTTTAAAAGACTGATTGGATTCACTCTATCCTCTCTCTTACACCCTTCACACTGTATTTCCGATTTCTCCATATACCCATTAACTGCATAGCTAGAGGAGAGAGATGCTGATGGGGAAAAGTGACAAGTATATCCAAGCTCTATTCTGCTTAGTGGCCAATACACTTAATCTCTTTGGGCCTCAGCTATACTATAAAAGGACAAGATTAATGTCCAATTTTTCTTTCAGCAATAAAATTCTGATTCTAAATATAGAAAAGTGATATATATTCTTTCTGGCCACCAGGATACCACTTAGCATTTTATTACAATTCGACTGTTTGAATAAGACTGCAACATAAAACTAATCCATCCAACTCAGTCACTAATCTCAATCACTAATCCATGCAAGCTAACCACCATAACCTGATGTCTTCCTTTTTGATTATCTCAACACACAGGCATACATACATACACACACCCCCTCCATAAATACACATTCTCTTTGAAAGTGCCATTTATTTTAGTTAAAATGTTTCCTAAACTAGTCTTTAGTAATGGTGCTTTATCGCTATGTGGCTTATAGTAACAAACCAAGTAGTCTGTGTGTGGTGAGCATGTGGTCATGAACAAGAGGAAATCTGAATTTAAAGGGCAGAAAGCAATGGAAAATGGAAGCCAGCCGACTAACTGTTTTTCCAGCTGTTTCACTGGTTAAAAAAATTCTAATAAAACAGATAGTATTTCTTTATGGCCTCATTAGTTTCCCCTAAGTAAACTGACAATGCAGGGCAGTGTTTCCTGCATCTAATGTTCAGATACGACAATCTTTCAATTTTTAAAATATATTTCTTGACCATGCTTAACACAGTGACAGTCTTTCATAAAGGTGTTAAATAAGAATCTGCAGAAATTCTAATTCCTAACATGTGCATCAAACTAGACATTAACACAGAACGATTAGAAAAGTATGGAGATTATTAAGTTTAAACTTAAAAGGGTCTCGGTGATATATGCAATCTACTCATTATACAGGCAGAAACAACGCTGGACTTGAAAAAACACAGAAAATGTCTCAAAAAAAATCTTCGTTAAACATACAAACATGTGTCTCATTTTTAAAAATGTCTTTGTGATCTGGAAAAATTAAGGTAATGATCAATTTAGGGCTAAGGTAAAAGTTTAACCTACAGAAATTATGTCAATTTTTCTCATTTTAAAGTTTTCTTCCACAACCCACCCTGATCTTCAGGCATATGATTTTAGTATATGGATGAAGTTTGTGAGCACTGAATTAATGTTTTTAACAACATCTTAAATGCCATGACATAGCCCTGGCCGGTTTGGCTCAGTGGTTGGAGCGTCGGCCTGCGGTCCTGAGAGACCCGGGTTCGGTTCCCGCTAAGGGCGCGTACTTCGGTTGCAGTTTGTCCCCGGCCCTGGTCGGTTGTGCGGGTGGCAGCCACTCGATGTGTTCCTTTCACATCGATGTTTCTCTCTCTCTCTCTGTTCCTCTCTCTCCCTCCCACTCTACCTGAACAAAAAATGGAAAAATGTCCTCGGGTGAGGATAAAAAAAAAAAAAAAAAAAAAAAAAAAAATGCCATGACATAAAAAGAGAATGCAGAGAGTACAGTTATGTGAATATAAGATTTGTGTTTAATTTAGTTCTTCACACAGATTATAGTCAGTATCCCCACACTATTTTTAGCATAATCACAATATTATTCACATTATGATGTGTAAATTGCTTTCATTTTTTTATTTGGTTAACTATTAGCTTATTGTGTTTTAAATAGTCCTACAACTATAAACATTGATTTATATTTTTTAAAAATTATAATAATGCAATTGTGAAAAACTTGACAATGCTTCAAACCTTAATAAAATAACAAGCATAAAGTGATTGTTCTAAAGTACTCATTGGTATCACCATTTCCATCAAATCTAGGTAACAGCAAAAACTCTTCTTTCCTTTAGTCACTGCAACTTAGAGTTCTTTCTCATTTCACTATCCCCAAACACTGTTATTTAAGTAGGCCTTAGTTATATACTTCTCATCAAAACAGGTATATGTCAGGCTACCTTTTGTAAAGGTCTACATTAGAAAAAAAAAAAAAGATTGTATAGAAAGGGGAACAAAAAGTCATCTTAGTAGCCACCTAGACTAGCCTAATAGTGAACTAGAACCTCAGTCAGACTCTACTAGAAGCTCTAATTGTTGAATAAGATCTCTTATGATCCTCCAACAGCTCCAGGGGTCATTCTTCAGAAGTGGTTGTCACAAGGTTGTCCATTGGGCCCTCATCTAGTCTTGACAACCTGTGACCCACTAGCCTACATCTTAGTTTCTCTTCCTCCTGTGCCAACATTTTTGTATCCTGTTTCTTCTTGAATCAAGCTCCCAATGCAGGAAACCTGATGAGACTGTGTGTGGCAGGGTGGCAGGGCTTGAAGAGCACCACCCTCGGAGGGAGATGGGGTGAGACAGGCTCAGAGGCACACAGACCCCTTTGGGCAGAGGGTGCTATAGAGCTGTCCAGCAGTTGCATGGGCTGACTAATCTACATTCGAAAAGTTAGTAATTCTATTCACTTCTCTCTCTAATTTCCCTTTTAGTAATTACTACAAAAATACAGATCTAAAGTCAACTAGAGCCAGACAAAATTTATTAATTTTTGTTTCCTGGATTGTGGGGGCAGTGTATAGAGTTGTGAGACAGTGAATGGAAGTATTAAATTTAGGAATTTCCATCAAAACATTATATATATGGCAGTCATTAAAAAGTCAATATTGTCTTTTTCCTTGTGGGACAGGACATTACTCCAGAGATAAATAATGTCTTCATTCTGGAGGGGGTTGGGGGCACTATAGCAGATGCCTGGGAGTAAAAAGGCTGCACAGGTTAGCTTTAAGTCAGTCTTCAGACTTGCCTACGCCCAGGTCCCTTCAGGCCTCCCTTCCTAAACAGCAGAGGAAAAATGTGAAGCATAAGTGAAAATGAGAGGACAATGACAGGCCACACAGATAAATGCTCAAAGGTAAATATGAGGAAGAAATTGAGAATCATGAAAATTGAAAAGCAGAAAGATAACTAGTTGAGGTAAAACACCAGAAAATAGCTTGAAAGCTATTTAATTGATTGCAAGAGTTGATATTGGGGAAAACAAGGAATTGGATAGAAATTCAGGCTGAGAAGTTTCAGAACAGCTTATATTTACAGTTTTAAGATTAAAGCTACTGTGCTCCTTTGTTTAACTATAAACTTTTGAATCAATGATTGTTTTAGTTTATTAAGTACCTTTATTAATTGACGGGATAGTCAGACAGTACAGAACAATAGATCATAAATTTGTTGGAATGAATGCATAATGAAACTTTCTTAACCGTTTATAAACTTGGAAATTATAATTTTCCCTTTGCAGTTACAGCTTGACATGCCTTGTTAAAACTCTGCCCAATTGTCATAAATAATAACAAGAGAGAATTTAGACACTGTTTATGTTGAAAATTTCCAGAAGATTTATTTTTTTTAATAATTTTCCAGATTAAAAAATGAAAAATATATACAACCAACAACTAAATCTGAAATAATTCTTATTAAAGATGAGTAACATTGAGACCCATGTATTAGAATAATAGAAAAAAGACAAATAGTGTCAAATAGTTATAATAAAACAAGAATTATTGCATGTATTAGGATACATATGCTCTAGGCAATGTTTTTTGTCTGCTAATATTTAGCAAAATATGGGCAAAATCAAATCACACCAGTCCTGCAGCTCCAAGGACTTGGGAATCAGACTTAGTGATAACATTGTATGGAGTGTGGGACACTTGTGTATGACATCTTTTTCCTCAAACAAATCTGCATGAAGCTAGGATATCAAACACTAGGTTTTCATTGAAATATTTACATTAAACGCTTTATCAATTTTTTACATGCAAAACAATAATCCATGTTATCTCATCATTAACAAAAGACTACCTATAACTTCTCCGAGAAAAAACAAAACTAAAAAACTAGACCTGATGATCAGACTGACTAGTGGCTTGATAAATTCTATCCCCAAAGCTGTCCACAGCATACATTATTTTATAGGTGATCTGTGACTTCATGCAAACCTCACTGTATGCACATGTGCCATCATATTTACGACAAATGTGCTATTGACAAAAGCAAATGCATTTTTTTTTTGTTCAGTATGGGCATAATGAACATGACATATCTATTTTTGGGAAATATGTACAAACCTTTTTTCATGATATTTACTTCCTCTTTTCTAACTATATTCTTCTTGAAAGAAAGAGCTCTATATTTCTCTTTTATGCCTCAATACCACTAGGGAGATGGCATTTTCATAAGACCTACTGCTTTACCTAGAAATTATGTTTTATTAGTCATTGTCCCCCACTCTAGACCAACAGTAAAAGACTCCACATGGGTGAAATTCAGCAGCGTAGCACAAGAACCCATGACAGAAGGGGACAGCCCTACACAGCCCCCACATATCCTTCCTAGATCCTCTGGCTTTTCAAGAAAAATGAGAAATATACATTATAATTTGAAATCTCCTGCCACTTAAATGTTAGCAGGTAATTGGTTTTTAAAGATTATGGGAGCTGAGCACATCCTATTCACAGGCCTATGACCCACAAGTTTCACCACATCTAGAATAACGTTTCTTCATATAACCAGACAATATATTTCTTAAGGACACAGAATCTACCCTTTTAATTCGCTCACTTTATACAAATTATAATAATACCTAACATTCAGTATACTGTGACTGGGTGTCATGTCTTACTGGGTGTTTTACACAACCAATCGATGTGTCTCTCTCACATCAATGTCTGTCTGTCCCTCTCTCTCCCACTCCCTTCCTCCCCTCCCTCCTTCCCTTCCACTTTATCTAAAAAATAAGTAGAAAAATATCTTTGGGTGAGGATTAACAACAACAACAACCAATTAAGTAAAGGAATCCCTCTATATAATAAATGGATTTATAAAATACAGTTCTTTGAAGACTGGTTTAGTGCACTGTACTATAAATACTCCATTACCTTTTCCTTCTTACTCCTGAGACAACACAGGGACAAGAATGAAGTGTGGAAAACATGTAATTTGTGTTTTTGTGTGTGTTCCTTAGAATAGAAGATGTTGTATGTGTTGCCTGGGTGGCTTGACAATATCTGGGGAAATATTGCACTATAACACCTCATTTGTACATTGCACCGAACAGTTGTGGGGTAATTGGGTGGGGGGAATGAATCACAGTTTTGCCAGCTGAAAAGGGTGGTACAGGGAATTACCAAATTTCATTTTGGTGGATAAACTCCAGAAATGAATTAGGAAACTAAATATTATAAAAAAAATTCTAGCAATTTTTTTCTAATTGTCAAGTTAGAATTCAATGGTGATTTGGGTTTTACTAACAATAGTCTAAAACAAATAAATGCTAAATAAAATAATCCATGAAAAATAAAAACGTCCTTTGACTCGTGAGCCTACCACTGACTAATGTGGCTATTTGAGTATTTTACAAAAGTCATTTTATTGAACATAGCGTGTTTTTTTTGCATGAGTCAGGGAAATACAGTTGTGAAATTTGCATTGACACACATGCAGAATGCACATCTACTAAGCCAGATATTGGTATTTTACTTCTGAAATATTTGAAGCCATTCTCATTGGTCAGTTCTTCATTTACTTCACTTTGCCTATATACTTTGCAGACTTGCTAGCAAGTCCTAAGTAATAGCAGTATGCTAAATCAAATCGTTTCTTTCAAAGGCAATATATAAGTCTTTCTATTAAAAATGAATCGATAAAGTTACAGGTGGAAGCTTGGAATCAATGATAGTTTTATGTGACGGGAATCTTAAAAACACATACGTCCTAGAAAATCATTTCTTGTTTCATTTAATTAATAAGAGAGTTGTCTGATTATCTTCTTCTAAAACTGCATCCAATAAATAAAATACGTTTTTCTGAATTTACCCATATTAGGTATATTATACATTATAAGGTATAAAACTTATACATTCCAGAAAAACAGAAAGTATTTTCTTCTTTTTTCTCTCATTAAAAAAAATCATATTGGTTCATTGAAACATAAACCGTAAAGTTCTTAATAATGGCCAAGTAAAGTTTTAATTCATTCTATTTTAATATGCACAAGATATGACTATCCTTGAAGCAGTGGGGAATCTTTTTTCTGCCAAAGACCATTTGGATATTTATAACATCATTGGGGGTCATACAAAATTTTCAACTTAGTCTGCTGTATTTGGTCAGGCGAATTTGGTGAGGCCTGTGATGTTAGCTGGTAGTGATTTCTTGGGCCTTATATGGTGATGTTTCCCCATCCCTGCTAGCCAGCCAATACTGATATTTTCAAAGGCCCAAAGTACTCAATTGTGTTCTGTTTATTATTTACCTGCCCATAATATTGCATAGTTTATTTCGACCACATAACCCGGATATATAGTGTTTTTCTCCAGAAATGCTTCCATTGTAAGTATTCAGATATGTTTCATAAACTAATGAAAGTCATTAGCCCATTGTTTTTCTGCCTGTACAATAGTAGGATATCAGTGTGAAGGACAGAGACATAAACCAAGATTGTTTTCTAAGAAGGTTAAAGGCATTTTAAGAAAGGACACTCAGCCCTGGTCAGTTTGGCTCAGTGGTTGAGCGTTGGCCTGTGGACCAGAGAGTCCCCCGGGTTCGGTTCCTGCTAGGGGCACATACCACCAAAAAAAGAAAAAAAAAAAGAAAGGACACTCAGAAGGAAAGGGTATGGGGAGAGAGGATCAATGGGGAGAAAAAGGGAGGGACATCTGTAATACTTTCAACAATGAAAATAAATTTAAAAACATAAAAAAAGAAAGAAACGACTGAGTTATTGGCATTTATAATACCGGAACACAGAGCAGAACAGGGGTTGATTCACTAATTTTGTATTTTCTGACCTACTTCTGCTCCCCTCCAATACACAGATATAATGTATTCATTATTTTATATTCAAGTATTTATTAAGCATCTGCAGTGTATCATTAAACAGGCTGGAAAAACTGAGATATACAAACAAGGACCAGAACCTGCTCCCATTGCCACAGGTAATGTTTTTTCTGTGTGAGAAGCAACCTCCCCTATCTTACATCTAGACCCACTCCCTGGACTAGATCTCCACTACAGATAGCCTCTTCAGCTTTATTTTTTTTATTTTTACTTTTTTAAATTTATTTTTTCTTTTCTTTATTGATTTTAGAGAGAGGAAGGGAGAGGGAGAGAGAGAGAGAAACATCGATGAGAGAGAACATCGATTGGCCGCCTCCTGCATGCCCCCCTCTGGGGATCAGGCCCACAACCTGGGATGTGCCCTGACCAGGAATCGAACCGGTGACTTCCTGGTAGATGGGTCAACGCTCAATGACTGAGTCGCACCAGCCAGGCCTCTTCACCTTTAAAAAGTCTATTATCCACAATTAGACACAAAACACCTACAAATGAAATTGTCTAAGAGCATATCTATTGCACAAACCTTTATTTAATCCTTTCAGCTCCAGACTTTATGCTAGGCATGACGACCTAACCTAAATCAAGACCTAGCTTAGGTTGTCAGACATCTCACTCAGATATCATACATTTCACAATATTAAGGACATAGAAAATAGAACATAATTTTCTAGGCCATGGCTTTGAAATGGATCTTAATCATTGCACACCGAAGTGAAGGGTATCTGTTCTCTCTCACAGGGTTGTCTACAGTCTGGCTGCATTTTGCCTACACTAACGATGATTCCTCTGGCATTGAAAATCTCAGCTGCTGAGGAGAGGAGCTTAATTTTAATGTTTAACAAAGACTTTCTCCTGGAAAACGTTAGAGCAATAGGTTGAATAGAGTTCTCTTTCCTTGTTAAAAGGAGTTACCTGGAGATTTCTTGTTCTCTAACAGAAGCTAAATTTTAGGGATCTGGGGTCAGTGGTCCGAAAGTATGACTGCAGATGGAATTACCTGGGGTAGCTTAAAAATACTAGGGATTTAAAAATCCCTAGATATCCTGACTTAACTGGTCTGGGCATGGCCTTGGCATCAGGATTTTAAGGCTCCCAGGTGAATCTAATGTGTAGCCAACATTGATAATCACTGTTCTAAGGTCTTGAGTTTAACCATGTCAGCATTCTATAAACTCACAATTATTGATTTTTTTTCCTGACGCAATTTCTTCTGTCTTATAACCTCCTGATGTAGTTGCAAACTGCTGATGGAAATGAAAACCAACAGAAAGGTGTCTCTGATTTCTGGGATGGAATTTATTTTGGGGGCATGAAAGATGTTTCTGAAGACCTAATTATTTTGAGCCTCTGATATTTAAAACAGGTTCTTTTATGCCTTTTCTCTATCTTTCAAATATGACTAAGATTGTGTGTGTGTGAGAGAGAGAAAGAGAGAGAGAGAGAGAGAGAGACAGACAGACAGAGACAGACAGAGACAGACAGAGACAGAGAAATGAGACAGAGAGAAATAACAGAGATTCAGATATGGAAAAAATGGAGAGGACTCTAAAAACAGTCCTCATCCCTACTACCACCATAGTCAGTTTAGAATTTTTAATGGGCATTTGAAGACAATCTGGCAATATAGAGCCAGTTGATCAGTCATAATGACTGCATAGTTAAGAGGCACTGCTGCAAATTTGAAAGTAAGTAAGGAAACAGCAAAACTCAGCAACAGAGATTTGCCTCAGAGCCTTGGAGAATCTTGGTTACGTGCAATAATCTATTCTTTGGCATTCCAATTGAACGCCTCTCTCAATTCAGTTTATAACCATAATTTTTAAAAAATGTAATTCATGCTAGACGAATGATAAATGTCCACAATGGATTTAAAGCCAACATTCTAAACCAATTTAAGGTAACATTTTTATTTCAAAACTGAACTTTTCTATGAATTGATTGTGCCTCTTTTACGGCACACATCTTGGTGTGCCTGGTGTAACAGTTATCTACACAGTCTGCTTATCCTGCTGACCAGAATAAATGCTGGATGAGGAAAGGACTCACATTATACTTCTCTTTGTACTCACAGATGTAGCAGACAATTCTCCAGGTAGGCACTCTAAAATATCTGTGGAATTCAATGCAGTTCTTGGGTCTTTTTTTTTTTTTTTTTTTAGCTGAATAACGTATTAAAGGAATCTCTTTAAAGTGGGGTAGATGAATGTGGAGCAAAGTAATAAGAGATGGATGGACACAACATTCTTTATAGAAGCCAAAAACCTTTTTCTCATATTGACCCATAATTTGCCAACCATCAATTCTAAACAGATTTCGCAGTTTCAACTTCACAATTTGTACTGTTGGAAGTTAATTCAGATACTACATACCTTGAAAAATACCTACACTTATAATGGATCTCAGAAAATTTATTTTTAGTTATCACAAAATCATATATTTTTACCCAGAAGTGATTTAGAAAATGTTTAACATCCTGCCTTATCTATATTTATTGTAAAATTTGGACACCGAAGATGGATATTTGTTTTAAAGGTAATTTCACATAAGTGCTATGGCTCTGAATTTCATTCCCAAAACACAAATAGATAATGCATCTTAACTTCAGGCCATCTTTAAATCAATTCCTGCTACGCATTCCATCAGCACCTGGGCTCTGAGGCGTTCACTATTTCCTGAATAATTCTAGGCTAAGCTTGATAATCTTTTTTTCTCACTTCAATTAAAAAAGAAGAACCAAAGAGGGGATGTAAGCAAAACAAATGCAATTTGATAAACTGCTAGATAAATATATTTTACACATTAAATTTCTAATGTAATATCTGGAATATCTATTATATAACTATATATATGTGTGTGTATATATATATGCAGAAAAGCATAAAATACATATCAGAAAATTAGAAAGATATAAGATAAAGTAAATCCACACAGATCATTTTAAGATTCCATTAAAACAAACTGTTGAAAATAAACACATTATAGAAGAGAAACAACTAATACAGATAATGACAAAAGCAATCGCTTTCTTTCACCTGAAATCAGAATATTTCATTATTCTGTAGCAAAGCAACATGCACTTTTCCACAATAAAATATAGCCTATCAAATGTTCTTTTTCTCCAGTAACAGAAAATTGCTTGTATCACTTGGTTGATATAATTGACTGAATAACCAAAGTTTATCATACTAGCATAAAGATCTCTTTGCTTATCTTACTTTAGATATAAAAATAAAAAATACAACTACATAGAACATCTGCATTCTCAGAAACCCCTGAAGAAATTATGCATAATGATATTTTCACACAAAGGTTTTAAAACTCCAGTCATATCAGCAGGTTCTAAGTACTAATGGAAAATGGAATTGATGCAATTATGTTGAACCGTGTCAGGAAGCGTAGCTTTTAAGAGAATCAGCTTAAAGAAAAACTCCCAGTTGCATGTGCATTAAAGCTGTCAAGACGCTAAACTCAAGCTCTGCTCTTTGTGCCAGCCAAACCCCTGCCCAACTCTGGAAAGCAACTTTCTGAAGCCATGCCAAGCCTCTTGCTTGAAAATAACATCTTAATCGGTTTCTTTTAATAAAATTCAAAATGCTCTTTAGGTGATAATAATACACTCATTGTTTTATTCCAGCTTAATGTTCTGGTCTCTTGGAATGTTCTGAGTATTACTATTCAGAGAAAAGGAAAAAAAGTGTCCCTGAGTCTCAATTTATGGAGTGACAATCTGATTGGATGGACAAACATAAGTTAGAAGCTTTTAATGCCAGAAAGACTGCTTCTATTTAAACCCATATTTGTACATAATAGCAATGCAACTCCAATCTCTTCCCATTTTCTGCATGGTTGTTAACATTTAGTTGTGATAACAGAACTAGGTTGATAACTTTTAAAGAATGCTTAAGCTCTTATTGACAACTGACACAAAATAAATTATTCAATGAGTATTTTCAAATCAAGGGGTAATTTAAAGTCATGAGATTTTGTTTTTGCTTGAATTATGACAACTCGTGTATATTTAAGAGGTTGGAAAATGTATATAAAGAGCACTAAAATAATCACATCTTATTATCAAAGATACTACATGCGGGGCCATCAACTTAAGTATCTTTATTAAAAGTTTTCAATCTAGTCTATAGTGCATGATTTGTATACATATAGACATAACTCTAGTCCCATATGCCATTTTGATAAAATATTATTTATTTTATATAAGCCAATCTTATAATAACTTTGCAACTATTCACTTACTCAATAAACAAGAGGTCCATGGGGGTAAGAATTATAGATCTGTTAGGATTGTGTTGTTACATGTAATAGTCTCTACCATTTAAAAGAAGCTGTAGCCACATATACCACTTCTATCTGACCCATCTAAGCAAAGTCAGGAATACAAGGGTGTTTGACTCCCTTTACTCTGTCTCTAATTTTGTTAGGACTGTCTTAAAATCTTCAGACCTGTTGTGGTATCTGATTTCAGTAATGAATCACGTGCCAACTTGGTGCACCTCACACAGTTTGTAGAGTTATGTCTATTTACAAAAGAGAAAAGAACTTTTCTAAATTTTGTGAAATGAAGATTTTAGAAAACAAAAGCATAGAATGGAAGATTATACTTCATATGCTATAATTGGGACTTTTAATTGATGCTAACTATAGTAACACTGGCAACTTGGGTTGCAAGTATTCACCGGCTATAAAAGCAAGTACAGCGAAATAAACAGGTATTTATTTAAGAGTCCTTTACTGTACATAGTATTTGCTGCATTTGCTTTCCTATTATCTGTACTAAAAATGGATTACCTCCTACTGACAAGTTGTTATTCAGCAAGTCATTTTGTTCTCACTATTATAGCAATCAATAATGGGAAGGAGGCAAGGCTCAAATACATCAGAGTTTGTTGTTCTGCTCCAAGCTATTACTGTACACCTAATTGTTACAGGAACAGTTTAAGTACTAAATTATTTGAGAAGCTAATTATTACATAATAAATTTGTGGTATTTGAAACTTTAAAGTAAGAAAACATAATACCAGAAATAGCTTTTTTTCCTGACTTATTAATTTTCGTTATATGCATTTATAAGACAGTGTACTCTTGGGAAAGACTGAATTCGTATTGAAATACAATGGGTCTTACTCATAGAGTATGTGTGTGTGTGTGTGTGTGTGTAGACAGTGCATTTATTTTTACCAGATATATATCCCTTCTCCCTAATTCTGTCTTTAGCAAGTGAAATTCTATACTAATAAGATTTTTTAATGAAAGAATTTAGCAACTGCTTCTTTAGTGCTATTAGTCCTACAGAAATTCAAGGATTTCTTTCTTCCTTTTTTTTTTTTTTTTGGTGAGATCAGCAGTCTGATCCTCTTCTTAAAGAAACAGCAATTATCTTCTGTAAGACTATATTGCTCTGATTCCTTTGGTCTATCAATTCCATATAGACTAGAGACTTGACATTAGCCATTACATCTATAATTAAATATGAGCAATCTTATAACCTAAGTCTAGTACCTGTTCATTTTTTTATTAAAAAAAAAAAAGTTTCCATGAGGTAATAATTTAGAATTAAGTAGAATATTTCATACTTTTATTATCAATAATCTTAAATGCTGGCAAGTTGTAAAGTTGAGAAAGCCAAAAATATTAGGCAGTTTTACGGACATTACTTCAAATTAGAACATAAGATTATTTTAATGGTGTTTTCCTTCTAAGACAATACATAAATGAGCAGAGTAGAATACTTTATTCTAGGGATTGACGAAGGGGAAAATGGGATCCTGAAGTAAATTCCACATCAAATGAAAAGCTTAATTACAAGAGCAGTCATTTGTGAAAGGCAAGACAAGAAAAGTATGGTCAATAATTTACATGAATTAGCAACAAATAAACATTTTTGGTATTTATGAATTGTTTCAATCTTTTCAAAGAGAATTTAGAGATATTTCTAACATGGTGTTAAATATAGAGTTTGACGTAATAATCCATAAATGATTGCTAAAAATAAGTCATTAAAAATTCAGTGTATGTTTAAGCTATCCTGTCGTGCATACTTGGAAAGCAAATTTGTTAATATTCATATGAATGGCCTAGAATTCCTGCAGATATTGTAATATGCATTTTCAGAAGGTCTCTGATTCCCTACAAGCACAGTGCATAATTAATTTCCTCTTCTTACTCCATTTCCCTCTCCAAATCTTGTCTCTGCCACCATCAAGCTGCATGTCCTTAGTCAAGACATTTAGCCCCTCTGGTCCTCCATATCTACCTATTTTATAGGCATTCTGTAATAAATGAAATATCAGGTGGAAATTCTCCAAAATGTAAAAAACGCTCCATAGAAGTAACATCACTATTGAGTGCTCAAGGCATTTAATGTCCCCTGAATGAAGAGGGTTGAAAGGATTGCTTATGAAAATCAGGCATCTTGGAAATGTAGGCTACACTTGCCATCCCTACAGCTCAGCACATTGTTTCACGGCTAGTGCTGCCCTAAAATAGCACACGGCTTAGCATGTTGCTCTGCCTTTTGTGTCCTTCTTGCCAAGTCATACTCAGTGTTAGAAAATGTCTAACCTTTCTGTTCCTAGCTTTTAAATTTGTTTTCATTAACAACAGAGGTCTTCAATAATACGTAACTGAAAATGCAGATGGCAAAGAAGTGATTTGCCCAAAGCTTGCTGCTCTTTTTCTCGATGCTTTTATTGTTTGACAGTAATGGAACTAAAACAACAACAAAAAAAACGATCGTTTTTCTTTTTTTACACCCATTATATAAAAGTTATTTAGGAAATGGAAAAATTGAGTCTCAGTTTATATTTAGTCGATGCAGCAATGGTATCCATAAAAAAGAACACTTGAATCATTTTTTTTCTTTAAGGGAAAGTGTAGGCTATATTGAACTTATGGAAACACACCCTGGTAAATTTGCATAGAGGTGAGGAGAGAGAAAAAATACATTTTTCTATAGTTATCCTTTGTCTAAGCTCAGACTTGCTCCCACAGCCAAAAAGGAGACCTCACCTACAGCAACTAACTAAATATGTTCCAGAGGGATAATCCCTTCATCCTCACCTTGATGAATCCAAAATTAAAGGGGGAGTTAGGGATGCTGAAGAGTGAATTTTATTTCCTTCAATTTCAGGAAGGCTGGATATTTTAAGAGAAAAGCAAAAGTCTATTTTGACACCTTTAACAAGACAAAATGAATTTCTAGAGTGCATTCCTGAGAAAATGTTCTTTTCTTTTAATTGTGACTTTCGTTGACGTGAAAACGCATTCTAGCTTAATCTACAGACATGGCTCCAACTCGGAGCCTGGCTGTGTTTTAATCCTGTCCTTTTGTGTCCCTGTGACCTTAAGCAAGCTACTTGCTCTGTATCTCCATTTTATGAGTCTAAACACAGTGTCTAATTCACAGTGATGGTAGAGAATTACATAAGCTTAATTAACATTTGTAACACATACTTCTCTACATATGAAAACATTTCAATATGTTTGATCAACATGTGAACAGATCACCATTACTGAAACCATCTTTATTTGATAGAAAGTTTAGTCATAAATGTTTACACATATGTATAGATAATCATGGAATATGACACTTTTTTTTTTTTTTTCATGAAATTGCTTTGGTTGGAAGACTGAATAAACATAGCACATGAACTCACTCTTCTGATTTCAGATCACTGAAGCATCCCTTTTCTGCTCCCAAATGCAGGACCCTTGTACCTTTAGAAATGGCTTAACATCACAATATCACCTTTTGGCAACATAATTAAGTGTATTAGAATATAAAAAAATTCACCTAGGGCAATAATATCTTTTTTTTTTTATAACAGGATTTCTCTAAAAGTCCTTTTTTTTTTTTTCTTTTAAAGAGAGATCCACGGCATATCATTGTTAACACATTCTACCCTAATATTTCCCAGGAGACTTTCTTTGTACTACTTAAAACTTCCCTCCTCCAATTTAAGGCTATGAAAGATATTTTGTTTTATTTTGACTACAAGAATCTTATATAAATATATATTATAGGGAAAAACAGACATGAAATTCCTGAGCAATTTCTTCTTATCATCTATTCCCATTGCATTTTATAACAGTTTTTATTTCCCCTTTACATCACAAATTTAAAGCTAGTCTAAAACTCTTTAATGGTGTAGTCATGTCCAAGGCATCCTTGTATTCATCAGTTCCTTCCTGATTTCAATGACACTCTCACAGAGAAAAAATGCAGCACCCCTATTGAGTTTGGGTTTATTAAAACACACAGGTGCCATTTAAGATGCTTAAGTGACATTTAACTGAGACCACCAGAAGGGGATTTAAAAGAAACTGCAGTGACACAAGTTTTCCCAAGAACTAATATTTCAGAAGATTCACTACAACCAGAGTGAGCTTTCTCCAAGATGAATGGAGAAATCGAGAACAACTGGCTTTATTTTTTATCTCTTGGGTGACCAAAAGACAAACTGTTTTTCAACAAATGTGCCCTGAAAGGTTAATGCTACCAGAGTTCATAAAGAGGCAATTTATTATTTTGAGTTTATTGTCCAGTAACAATTCTTCAGCGTTTGGGTTTAGCTCACTAGTTCACAGGGGTCCTTTTATTTGTCATTTAATTAACTAAGCTTCTTGTCAAATGAGGCAGATATTACAAGATAAAAGATGTTTTGTAAAACTCTAGCCTCTTTCATTTATATACTATCAATGACCGAGAGACATTTACAACTTTATTAATAAAAATTCAGCACTGAAATAAGGCAAAAAGAAACACAAAGTAAATCACTGAAAGAACTGATAAGGCTTGTTGCCCAATACAACTCACAGTGACATTTTTATGTTTTAAAGTACTGTCATGCACATGTAAATGTAAATGTAAAACTCAAACTTGGGCTAGAAAATTGACCAATATAAGCTAAGGGAAAATGTATTCAAATACTAGAAATCTTTACAAAGTTTTGATTGTCATTTTCCTTTTGAGCTTTAGGCAATCATTCAAGGCTTCAAAGAGGTGAAGAACAGTTTAGTAGTAGAACGTCTTTACTGTTCTAGTGAACATAAAGAATTAATAGAGACAAATAACTGGCTTTCTGCCATGCATTTAATTATCAATTTATTTTTGAACTCTCAAAGCTTTGTAAGTGCTTTAAGATATTTTCATGGGCAACTTAATAATCCATAAGGGTTTTGAGCCAAAGGAAAAAGTGCAGTGGAGCCAATCTGCTGCCATTGAGTAAAATAATATTCATTCAGGCTTTCTGAAGCCTATGGGATACTGAGTGCACCCCACTTTTACCCTACTTCTTTATTTCAATATATTATCTTTCTAGACCTGAAAATATGTTTTAAATGATAATCTAGTATTCATAAGGATTACTTTAAAAAAATAATGTCTGGCCCAGTTGGTGTGGCTCAGTTGGTTGAGCATCGTCCCATGCACCAAGAAGTCACTGGTTCGATTCCCAGTCAGAGTTGTCGACTGGATCCCCAGTGGGGAACATGCAGGAAGCAGCCTATGAATAGTTCTTTCATTGATGTTTCTCTCTCTCTCTCCCTCTCCCTTTATCTCTCTCTCAAGCCAATAAAAACATACATTTAAAAAATTCGTTATTGACTTTTAGAGAGAGAGGAAGGGAGAGGAAGAGAGAGATAGAAACATTGATGAGAAAGAACATCGACTGGCCCCCTCTTGCATGTCCCCCTCTGGGGACTGGGCCCACAATCTGGGCATATGTCCTGACCAGGAATCGAACTGGTAACCTCTTGGTACATGGGTCGATGCTCAACCACTGAGCCACACAGGCCAGGCCTTTTCTGGGGTTTTATGGTACTCTTAAATGCTCCAATTTCAAGCCATTCACTATATCATGACAATTATTAGAAGTAAATCGAGTAGTCTAGGTTCTTATTAAGTTCAAGCTCATCATTAAAAAAAAAAAAATTGGACTTTTAAAAAAATAGAATCTTCAAAAATTCCTCTCATGTTTTTTTATATTTTAGTTTTATGATAAAGAAATGGATATCTGTTGTATTCTTCTACCTGCTATATGTCATTGTTTTAAATTATCTAAAATTCACTAAAGGGTGGTTGCTGTGCTACTGGTTGAGGGGGTGTAGTGGTAGGTGGTATCAAAATTTATATTCATTCAACATTTACTGAGCAATATATCAGTTTCTATGCTAAGTGGAGGGGTAGTAATTATAGACCATATTTCTGCCCTAAAGGAATTTACAAAAACTAACTTTAATGCAAGCTTCTGTGTATTGTGTTGTAATGGGATATACTCTATAGACCACTAACACACTTTACAAACTTAATTCATTTAATTTTCATAACAATTATATGAAGTATATATTATTCCCATTTTACAGATGATAAAATTTTAAATTAGGTAGATTAAGGAATCACCCCAATGTAGCACACCCGGAAAGTAGCTGACAATCATGACTTAAAACCAGTTTTACATGACTTCAAAATCCCTGAATTTTTGAAAATTGTTTAGTTTTATATTTATCCTTGCCCAGGTCATTTATACAGAATGTTCTTGAACGCATTAAGCACATTATTAGAGAAGACTTTCTCGTAGGAGGTGATATTAATAAAATAAAACTAAACTTAAATATCACATAATTAGAGGGCAACAAGGAATATTAGAAATAATTTTGTCCAATTTTTTAAAATAGGAAACTGAGGTCCTGATAAAGTTTCAGAATTAATTAGTGAAGAATCAAGGATTAAAAACCCTGATAGTTTGGCCCTGGCCAGTGTGTCTCTGTTGGTTGGGTACTGTCCAGTGTATCAAAAGGTTGAGAGTGTAGGGACACATGCCTGAGTTTCCAGTTTTGGGCTCGATTCCCAGTGGGGGGCATGCAAGAGGCAGCCAATCAACTTTTCATTCACATTGATGTTTCTCTTCCTTCTTCTCCCTCTAAAAATCAATTAAAAGTCTTCAAAAAACCAACCAACCAAAGGAAAAAACCCTGAAAGCTTGGTTTCTATGTAAATGCTGTTCTCACTATGCCACATTCATACATTTATGTATATCAAAAATATGTTTATATTTCCTAATATTTTAATCAAAACTTTTTGTAGAGGCAAGTATAATTATGGTAAACATTTTCCCCACTTTATTATAACTAAAATGTTGGTGTTTTTTTTCATTATACCAAATAAAAAAGCATTACATACATACAAAACACATTTCAAAATAAGGATTATTACCAGGAATAATCAGAGACATTTCTTAATAGAAAAGAGGTCAATTCATCAGGAGGCATAACACTCCTAATTATGTCAGTACCTAATAGCAAAAATTTAGAAACATGAAGCAAAAACTAATAGAACTGAAAAGGAGAATAGACAAGTGTGTAATTATAGTTGGAGAGTTCTACTTCTCTGTCACTAATTGAAAGAATGAGTAGATAAAAAATCAGTAAGAACATAGAAAACATAACAAACCAACAACTGACTGAAGCTAATTCGTGTTACTAGAATACTATGTGGCAAGGCAGAACACTATATAGACTATATTCCATGTTGTAAAATGAGTTTAAATAAATTTTGAAGAATTAAAGCACATGATGTATGTTCTTTGACAAGAAATTAAACCACAGATCTATAACAGAGAGATATATAAAAAATACCCAAATATTTATAAATTATACAAAATATTTCTAAATAATAATGAACATATAATGGGGGAATTGGAGGACATATTGAACTGAGTGAAAATCAAAATACATTTTATTAAAATATGTGAGGCACTTAGTGCTAAAGTACTGTTTCAATGGAAATTTATAGCTTAATTGCGTAACTGGTTATATTAGAAAAGCTTCTCACATCAGTAATTTAAGTTTCCCATCTAAGAAGTTATAAAGGAGCAAATTATACATAAAGCAAGAAGAAATAAGATCATTACAATTTGGAGCATAAAAAAAAAGTTAAACAGAAAAATAATAGAGAAAAAACAAAAGTTGATTATTTAAAGAGATCAATAAAATGGAAAACTTGATCTCTACACAAATCAGTCAGAACATAAAGGAAGTAGACATACACTGTCAATATCAGAAATGAAATAAAGAACATTACTACAGATCCTACAGATATAGAGAGGATAATAAGATAATATGAATAAATTTGTCAGTAAATTATCTTAGGTTCATAATCAGAATTGCTAGCTGAGAAAGTAATCTTATTATAATAATGTATCTAATCTTAGTAGTAATAATATTTAATACATTTAACTCTGTAATCATAATTTATATCTATTAAAATATAGACATTTCCATTTCATGAAGCTCAAAACCTTTTCTTAAAATTACATGCATTCATACCTTTTATCAAATTATTTTATAAAATACTACATGCTAAAAATCTCTACTGGATAAATGCAATGCTTTTTTTTTTTATACTAGAAAGCAAAACAATTTTTGTTTATTGCATGTATGTATCCTTGCCTTTCCATATCACCTTCATAGATTCCATAGATTATCTGGAAAAAATACAGTGGCAATAAAGCTATAATATATAAATCTATTAAATTACTGGATTTGTTTTCAACACAAATTCAACTTAAAAAACATTTTCATGAACTTTATATTCACTTAAAAAGCTATTTGGCATAAAATGAGAATTGTAAAAATTACAAAATGTAATATATAGTAGGAGTCAGTTCTATTAACATGCAAGATTTAGCTAGCACAAATATAACTAATTAATAACATCTGACGAACATTCTCCCATAGGACTGATGATCATCTGGTTGACCTTATGCTAGATTAATAGAGATGGCAAATCTGTAAATCGTTTCTTAAGTGTTATCGGTCTATCATTCCACCACAAGAAGAAGGATTGGAACTTGGATGAGAGAAGGGATCTTGTGTTACGACATACCTTTAAATCAACTGTGATTCTTAATATGACTGTAAATAAGACAAGACAGAGGCTTCTTCTAAAGTTCCCCCCAGAAAGAGATCAGCAGTGGACCAAGTTACAGTGAAGATTTTAAGACAAAAGAGCCAGGAGGCAACACAATCATGAGAGACTATACAGATGCAAAAGACTTCTGCCTGATATAACTTGAAATTATTTAAATTTCCTCAAAAGCATCTTCCAAATCCTGATTTTTGGTTGTGAAGTAGTTATAGAAATTTTGAAATATAAAATAAATGAAAGAAAGTATATATCTATATGTATTTAAATTAATATATATTCATATACAGAGTAAGGCAAAAGTAGAATGACAGTTGTTAGTATGAAAATAATACAATGATTAATAAATAATAAAAGAATAAACTGTATTTGGCACACTCACAACTGTAAACCTACTTTTGCCATACCCTGTACATGCCAACCCTGTACAGAATTCTGTATTTTGATGTCAAGACTAAACCATTTTGGAAAAAAATTTAGTAACCTACTCATATAAGTCATCATAAAATCAATGAGAAACTTTAATAAGAAATTTGAAACAGGCATCTCAAACAGGAATACTACCAAGTCTCTTAAGAAAATGACTATAAATTTATGATTAAAATTTAAACATTTTCACAATTGTTTTTGCCCAAGGTACTTTTCCTATGGTACTTTCCCTAATATATATTTTATCTTAGAAGCTTTCTATATTTAATTTAGAAATTATGGAAGTTCATTAAGTGTGTGTTCCCTATTGATATATCTCTTTATTTATTTATTTATTTTAATCCTCAGCAGAGGATATTTTTTCAATTTACTTTCAGACAGAGTGGAAGGGAGGGGGGGGGAGAGAGAGAGAGAGAGAAATATCGATGTGAGAGAGACACATCAAGTGCTTGTACCCCCCCACATGACCCGGACCAGGACCAGGTACCGAACCACAATTGAGGTACATGTTCTTGGTCCCAGAGCCGACGCTCTAACCAGTGAGCTCAAGCCAGGACAACATATCTCTTTAAAACAGTCTGTAAATTAAGTGATATTTTATCTCTCTGATTATTGCCTATTAAGACTCTTGGGCCCTGGCCAGTTTGGCTCAGCGGTTAGAGCGTCGTCCTGTGGATCACAGAGGCCCAGGTTGGGTTCCCGCTAAGGGTATGTACCTTGGTTGCAGTCTGTCCCTGGCCCTGGTTGGGGTTGTGTGGGTGGCAGCTACTCGATGTATCTCTCTCATGTCAATGTCTCTCTCTCTCTCTTCCTCTCTCCCTCCCACTCTATCTGAAAATAAATGCAAAAAAAAAAAGACTCTTGGGAAGAATAAAATATCAGGAATTATAAAACTTTCAGATCAATAGCTTATTTTACCATACTGTTATGTTATAAATTAAGGTCTTATTTTGTAAGAGTCTGTTTTGAGTTTGAGAGCATTTAAATATTATAGATGCAATATTTGTAAAAGCCTATCATAACGTCTAGTCACTCTATTCATAGAAGTTACTGTCCGATATAGTATTGAAGTTGTAGGCTCGATCCCCAGTGGAAGCAGTGTAGGAGGCAGCCGATTGATAGTTCCCTCACATCGATGTTTCTCTCTCTCCCTTCCTTTCTCTTTAAAAAAATCAATAAAGAAAAACGCAGTATCGCGTCCTCCTACAACCACATCAAAGTTACAACTAAACTACAGAACAACCATCATTCAAAACCGCCTGAAATCAAACAGAATGGAAGTCCTACAACTACGGAATTAAAGCAGCAGCTACATCGAGACTGGTGGGGGCAGGGAGCCCGACGGGCTGGTCCCACACCCACGTGTGGCGGATAAAAATCAGGAGGCTACCTGGGCTGGGAAGGTCCTCCCTGAAGATTGAGGGAGTCCCTGTCCCACACCAGACGCCCCGCTTAGGGTTCCAGTGCCAGGAAGAGAGTCCCCATAACTTCTGGCTGGAAAAACCAGCGGGAACTGAGGCTCAGGGAAGCTGACCCACCTAGAGCCCCAGGCAGCTCCTTAAAGGGCCCGCACACGGACTTATCAGAATCACTCCCTCTAAGCTTGGAGGGGAGGCAGCTCGAGGGGCACCAGAGACATACAGGGAAGAACTGAGCTGTTTGGCACTGGAGAGAGGGCTGGAGAGGGGGCTTTCTCCGGGACAAAGGTGCTGCCTTTGTTCCTTTGGTGAGCCCTTCCCTGGTGTGGCAGACAGCTGCCATATCTGGGACTCCAGCAACCTGGCTCACACTGGTAGTCCCGCCCTGGTGATTCCCTGAGGCCCTGCCCCACCCAACTTTCAGGCCCACCCAAGCTGTTGTCAGTTACGTAACCATAGGATTGGTCTGTCTTGGATCCCACTTCAGGTTTTCCTAAATTCTTTTAAACAAGCAGCATCTGGTCTCAGCTAGCCCCATACCTCTCATTAAGTAATACACAGAAACAAACACAGGGAAGCAGCCAAAATGAGGAGACAAAGAAACAGGTCCCAAATGAAAGAACAGAACAAAACCCCAAGAAAAGAATTAAGCGAAATGGAGATAAGCAACCTAACAGATGCTGAGTTCAAAATACTGCTTATAAGGATGCTCAGTGAACTTAGTGAGAATCTCAGTGAACTTAGTGAGGGCCTCAAGACCATAAAAAAGGACTAGTCAGAAATGATGGATGCACAGTCAGAAATGAAGGAGGCATTAACTGAAATAAAGAATAATTTACACAGATTCAATAGTAGAGTATGTAAATCCTAGAAGCAAACCATTGATTTGGATTATAAGGAAGCAAAAAATGCCCAATCAGAACAGCAAAAAGAAAAAAGAATCCAAAAAATGAACATAGTGTAAGGAGCCTCTGGGACAACTTCAAGCATGCCAACATTTGCATCTTGGGGGTGCCAGAAGGAGAAGAGAGAGAACAAGAAACTGAAAACCTGTTTGAAACAATAATGGCAGAAAACTTCCCTAACTTGGTGAAGGAAACAAACATACAAGTCCAGGGAGCACAGAGAGTCCCAAACAAGATGAACCCCAAGAGGCCCATAACAAGACACATCATCATCAAAATGCAAAAGGTTCAAGACAAAGAGAGAATCTTAAAAGCAGCAAGAGAAAAGCAGCTAGTTACCTATAAGGGCGTTCCCATAAGGCTGTCAGCTGATTTCTCAAAAGAAACTTTGCAGGCCAGAAGGGAGTGGCAAGAAATATTCAGAGTGATGAAAAGCAAGAACCTACAACCAAGATTACTCTATCCTGCAAAGCTGCCATTTAGAATTGATGGCCATATAAAGAGTTTCCCAGATAAGAAAAAGTTAAAAGAGTTCATCACCACCAAACTGTTATTATATGAAATGATGAAGGGTCTTTTTGAAGAAAAAGATAAAATATATGAACAAACAAAATGGCAATGAATACATATCTATCGACAATGGAATCTACAAACAAAATGAACAGGAGAACAGAAACATTCTCATAGATACAGAGAACATTTTGTTGGTTGCCAGATGGGAGGGGGGTTGGGGGAATGGGTGAAAAAGGTGAAGGGATTAAGAAGTACAAACTCATTGCTAGACTGACAAACCTCAAAGAGAAAGGGGTTGGGGGGAGGTGGGATAAAATAAACCAAATAACTTATATGCATAACCAATGGACACAGACAATAATGTGGGGAAAGGTGGGAGGGGGGCGGGAGAGGGGGTCAATGGGGGAAAAATGAGGAACATCTGTAATACATTCAACAATAAAGATTTTTAAAAAATCAATAAAAACATATTTTTAAAAAAATAGGGGAGAAATTATACTGCCTCTTAATGCTTTTCTCTTTTTATTTTATTAGATATTTCATAGTTCTCAATTTAGGAGAAAAAAGATGTAATCAAACTGTGAGATGTTTCAGGTAATTTTTTTTAAAGGACACTTCAAAGGGTCTGTTTTCCTTCCTTCACAACTTAACTGGATAGGCCTGAATTTTAAGGGGAATGCCTGGCTTAGAAACTAAGGAAGCTATTAGAAGCTTACACACTAAGTTCATAAGCCCCATCCAGGGCTTATGATGACTTTGGAGAAAGCACTTGGTGAAAAGAAAAGGTGTGGGGGGGAGGGGAAGGGAGGGGAGAGAATCATCTGACTGACAAGTATCAATCATACTACTATTTAAAATTTAAGGGAACTGTTTCAAAGACATAGTACTATAGGAAGGTCTTAGAGTATATTGTTTCTCAAAGGAAAATAAAAATATGCCTAGTGACACTAAGGTTCATGCAGAGACAGAGTTGACAGAAGTAATAAAAATATAAATAATCATGACTGGCAGGATGACTTTCCTTATCCATTTCTTATTCCATCTATCCAATTAGTAAGGGTTATGTGACTGACTGAAATCACCCATCTGTAAGTCCTCTGAACAATATACATTAGAGCTCATGTATATATTTGGCAAACCATTCCTTCAGAGGACCTTATAACTTTTATGTTTGTGAAAATTTGAAGTCACACCCATTTCCCTAAGCTCCTGAAGATAACATCTGTACATAACAGTTGTCAAAAGCATATTTTGAACTATTTCTTTAGTTCCTTTTCAATTAATAAGGATATTTGCCAACCTCAGGAAGTTCTTGTGGAAATAGAAGAAGCATCATTGTATGGAAAGACCAGTTTCAAGGCCAATGATCAAAATTTATTAGAAAAATTTTTAGTAATTAAACCTGCATAGCTCTTTCTGCTGATAAGGATTAGCACACAGGAGGTGTTTCTCAACCAAACCAGGTGAATATTAAGATCAGAGATTTTAGGCTTTGAGTTCCTCACCATTGCCCCCATGCACCCACATGCAAACACAGAAGAAACTTAAAAGGGGGCAGAATACACTTCAAGCTTTTCCATAAACAAATGCAGTAGAGGGCTTTTGTCTATTAACTAATAATTGAAAATAGCCATGTCATCCAAAAACCAGTCCCATAAATTTTTTTTTTAATTTATGATAATAAATTAAAATAATAATACTTAATAATACTTTATCTTCTTTAATTTTTGAATCCGGATAAGAAAAAAAATTGAATAACATTTTCCCAGAGTATTTGTCAACTTTCTTACCATCAAATGTTAAAAAAACTCTTGCTTGGGGCTGAGGAGATCCTTTTACACTGATAGAACAAACAAATACTCCGGCCAACATGCATATTGCCTGGAATGCCATTTCTTCAGATTTTCAAGTTAATATCCAAGGGAAATACCTTTTAAAAAGAGATAAGTTTCTTACATTTCATTTCACATGTTAGGAGCACACCTACACCCACACAAACATAACCAGCAATCTAGACAGAGCACCTTATTCACAAAAGACATTTCAGAGCTTTACAGTCATGCAAACAGTAGGAGGTGCTGTGACTTTGCTTCTCAGATGTGAAAATTTGGATTCAATTCATTTGGTCTGGAAGTCTTTGCAAAAGAGAAGCTATTCATCTTTCAAAACATAATGCTAATATTAAAACAGAACAAAGCAGCCAGGAAAAAGTTATTGATTCCCAAAGGACAACCAATATTTAAACTTCATCTTCTTTCTAAAAATGACATTATATTTAAATGACTTGAGAATGGTACTAACAGGTATTAGTGGATGAAAACATCCCTTTCTATCATAAATACAGTAATAGTAGGAAAATCCCACATGAATATTCATGTGAACCCACTCACTTCCATACTCATTAGCTCTTGTCTTTGAAGTGATGTTTCTATACATAAATCTACATGTGATCAATCCTTGATCAATGAAATTACTCGAATCAGTTATCAGCCAACTTATACAAATTACCATGCAGCTGTTAAATGATGCAGATGAGGTAACCATGGACTGGTGCCAAATTCAAACCAATGACCTAGTGGTGAGCAATCCAGTGAACCATGTATTCCTCAATGCATATTTAAAATAAATCAACCAGAAAGTGGCTGTCAAAATTCCAAAAGATAAATCAGAGAGACAAGTACTGTTTGAAATAGCTATAAAATTGATACATGCTATTAACTAATGTCTGAATACCAAGGAAAATCAGGTAATGTGTAACTACAGATCTATAAAAGTTCCAATGGCCGCAATATGTAAAATAATTTCAGGACCATAAAAATACCCTATCATTTTGAGTCTAGCATAATTATACACTAAATGGCATGACACAATTTAACCTAGAAATTAATTTTTATAGGTTACAATTCTGATCTTCAATATTATGTGGCTTTTAAAATTAAAATTTTATCACTGATTTTATTCCATAAAAATGCCACTAAAAGGTGTAAACACTGTTTCATTAATACAGAAGAAAAGGAACAATTAAACTGAACATACCATTCTGAACAAAAATTACGTTTATTTCCTAGGTGGTACACATGTTATGGGACTTAGAAATAAAATACTGTTCCTCTTTTACCACACAGTTGGAGGAAAGCTTAGAGATGTTTGTGTTGGTAATTTTCAAAAGAAACAGTTTCTTCCTGCTTCCACAACCTCTTCACCCTGTCATCCCTAAATTAACTTAGAAGAAAATTGATTTTATGGAGTGACTTTCCCTTAGTCATTTGCTCCCTGGTAAAAAGCCTAAATATGCCTATCCTTTGTGTCTTTATTAAGGAGGCTAATAATATTTACACATTTTTACATATTGCTATTATCAGTATTTTATCAGGTATGTCTCTCCAAAAGAGTCACATGCCACAAATTGCAGTAATAATAATAATAATAATAATAGAGATGGAATGACAGGTCAAGTGAAGCGACTACATAGTGTAATGTGACTTCCAGCCTACCTAGAGAAAAGTGACTCAACGCAAGTGTCTTACACATGCTTCACACCCCCTATTTTAGAACTTCCCTTTAACTCAGACACTTAAGCTGCTTGCTGTTTTCACTTCTGATCCAAACACCAATAATGTAAGGAAAAGACTCCTTTATGTCCTCTCCGACAATTTCTGCCGTAGAAGTCACTGAACTACTCAACTTTAACTCTCCGCAGGTGTCATAACCTAAAGAAACAACTCAAACGGCGCTCTCAGCAAGGGAAACAGTTCCCTGACAAACTGCCTATGGTCTTAAGAAAATAAGCAGACTTGAGCACAGCGATGTGTGAAAAGTCGATACACAGCCCCAAAAGGTATATTCCGCTAAATGTGTAATGCTGAAAATAAGGAGCCCAGCTTACCGAGGTGGGGAGAGATCAGCACGGAAAAATCAATTTGCTACCGCTTTGGCTCCGCGTGCGTCTCTAGCCCTTTCCCAGAAGACCTTAATTTCTAGAGCGTCCCAGCGGTGAAATTCCTTCTTCCCGGTCCTCGGAGTTTCTTTGTAAAGGAATCCTCCGCCTTGCAGCGCCGTGGCACCCGGAGCCCTTCTCCGCGACGCTCAATCAAGCGCCTCGGAGTGAATGGAAACTGGCCGGGCGTGGGGGGCGAGAGCGCGGGTGTCCGGTTACAGCGGCGGCGCACGGCTCCCGCGGCCCCGGCGCGCCGCCCAGCCGGCTCGCAGCAGCAGCTCGGCACACCCGGCCGCGGCTCCGGCGACCGCGAGACCCCACCCAGGGCGCGCCCGCGGGAGGGTGGCGGGAGCCGGAGGGCGGGGCGGCCCGCAGAACGCGCTGCCGGGAGATGCAAGTCTGCGCTGCAGCAGCTAGGGGACCAGCAGGGCCGCTCGGCTCGTTCGCTGGCCGCGGTGGAATGAGCAACTTACAGGGTGTGCTCCGGGGTTTTTGTTTGTTACCGGCAACTCTTGGAAGAAGCAGTCTTTTTTTTTTTTTTTTTTTCCCAGAGAAGGATCACTGCGTCCTTTTAAGGCAAAGAGATGCCTCTTTAAAGAGCATGCATCGTGTCCTTTTCCTGCAGCAAAATTTCTAAAATCGGTCGTCATAAACCAACAATCCCCTCATAGTTTATCTTTTTTAAAGGGTATTGCTTTCTATCGCATTTACTTAATGTACTGAAGGCAGTAGTTCTGTTGATCTCTCTACACTGGCTCATTTCCAGTACCTTTTCCTCCAGGATACTCCCAAAACATAATTACAAGCAATTACTTACAATTATGTGGAGGAAAGCTGTTCTGAATTATGCCAACAGATAGAGGGTTACAAATCTAGACATCAGGAGTATATTTCTAGCTTTACTTTCAGGTAAACTTGTTAAACTCTGGAACTGAGTTTGATGTTTAGTGAAAATTATTTCTCCGGACCAGAATGAGCTAGATATCGGAACAGCAGGGGAAGTGACCTTCCACTCCAATAAAATGAGCAGGTACTTGCTTAAAAATCACTGTGGGCTACAGTCCAGCAGATGTCACTATACAAAGGGACTATGGAGAGTTATTTCCTCACCAGTTCCTTATAATTTTCTTTATGAAGTAAAGCAGAAACTGCCTCCACAGGTGTGGCTCAGTTGGTTGAGCCGCGCCCTATTCACAAAGAGGTCACAAGTTTGATTCCTGGTCAGGGCACATGCCGGCGTTTCCGGCTGGATCCCCAGTAGGGGGCGTGCAGGAGGCAGCCCATTGATGTTTCTCATGGATGTTTCCCATGGATGTTTCCCTCTCCCTTTCTCTCACTAAAGTCAATAAAAACATATTTTTTAAAGTAGAAACTTAATTCTTATACACTTCGTCATAGAAAATACTTCTGTGAGTGCAAAATCATTGCTGAAGTGGGGCAGTTGAATTAAATCTCAGGTAGGAGGGAGTGAAGAGGTGATGAAGACACATTTCTCATGTGTCTAAACGCTACCTGTTATGTCCAGTCTACATAAAACTGTCTCTAACTCTTTCTGTATAGCTGAGATATGCAGGGATCCCATCAAATAAGAATGCAAAGTTTAAAGTTCAAAAATTTTATTCCAGGACCAATATTATCTTTAAATGTCTAAATTTATGAAAGAAACTTCTCATCTAATGGATGTATTATAATTTTAAATATAATACAGTTAAACTATTTTTTTGTGATGATTAGTGCAATGAAAATGTGAGCAGTTCCTTGACAAAAGTTTGTAATAGTGAATGTAACCCACTAAACATCTGACAGTATTAAAAAATAGATGGGCCCTGGCCGGTTTGGCTCAGCAGTTGGAGCATTGACCTGTGGACCAGAGAGTCCCAGATTCGGTTCCTGCTAAGGGCACGTACCAAAAAAAAAAAAAAAAAAAAACAGATACAAACATGTAAGCACTATGTACATTTCTCTGAAATATTTCTGAAACTAAGATTCAAGTTATATACTGACCATTATTATCTTCCTAATGATGTCTGAGTCAGCATTAACTTAAGGAGGGAGAAGAAGAAATCATTAGAAAGAAGAGTGCTGTGAGCACTAACAAATTCTATAATTATTAATTTAGAAATTTGGAGGTTTTAGATGCTGACTAATCTTAAACCCATGTAAGGTAGACTATATTATACATTTTATTTTTAAGTTTCAGGAACCAGATAAAGAAATGTAAGATGACATGCATGTCAAATTGTGTATTTACAAGGGAATTTACTGTTACAAAAGCCCAAAGAATTAACTCAGTCTCTCACAAGGCTTTTGAGACTATGACAAATGGTTTAATTTAATCACAGTCTATGGAACTTGTGCTGCAATTCCCACCTTGCATGAATAGACTTCTTTCCAATGTATTTAATTTAATTTAATGGTATTTGCTTAGTACTGAAACATTTAATGGTATTTGCTTAGTACTGAGACATTTACCATAGGCCATGCCTCAGAATGAGTCATGAAAATATTGCTAGGCATTAGCCAAGGCAGACTCAAGCACAAGGACACAGTTAGTGCTCATGGTTGCTTGAAGCCTGGGCCATATAGTGAATTTTTAACAGTGGTAAAAAATGCCCCTAATAAGGTTTATCTCTGTCCCCATTTATCCAAACTGCTTAGGAGTCTAAAACATCTTAACAAATCAAGACTTGTATAAAAAGCATTGGTAGCCGGTGCCACTTTTCTAGGATGCAGTCTTTGGCTCTGTCTTTAGAGGTGGAAAACAATATTAGATAATTGAATAAGTTAGTTCAGGAAAGATGAATCTACAAGACTTTGATACAATTAAAATTTAGAGGCCACTAATTACAAAGTTTGCCCTCATCATAATATATTGGGGGGGGGGGGAGTTAAAATGCTTAGAATTGCTCTCATTAAGATGTTAAAGAAATGGCACAATATCGTCACACTAAAGTTTCTCTGCTGAAGTACAGTGGCCCTTATTTTTAATTTTGATATTTTCGGCGGTCCTTAAAAAAGTCATTTAACTTAACTTCAACTTGGGCAGGTTTTGAGTGATATACCCATATTTTCTTTATGAGTTGTACAGCTAAGGATTCTCTTATTTCAAATTTAAAGAAAATAGATTGTTTTCAGATTTTTCTCCATCATACAGATGAGCTATATGAATAAACTTTAACCACAGAACAATCCTGCAGAGATTGAAAACTGTCTCATTAGTCATGATTAGTCATGAGAGAATATATACCATATACATTACAGTAACTTTCTATATTATATAAACAGTGTTTTTAATGAAGTTACTATTTTACAAATGGGAACATTGAAAGGTTTTCCCGAAGTCACATGGACAGTAAATATTGAAATAGAAGAAGAAACTTAAACATGACTGACTTACCATCTTATATTTTTCAATAGTAATCTGAGCAATTATTATACTTCTTTCCTCCCCTCCCCTTTTCTCTTTAACTCTCTTCTCTCCTATCTTCCTCCTTTTCTCAACTTCTATATGCCAGCCCTTTAAATTTCCTGAACTCTATCTTTAGAAAGTCTGAACTTCAAATGGATATTTACTTTGTTTACATGAGTCTTACTTCTCCTTGGGTTCCCTTAGCTGCTCTGAGACCAAACCGGTCAAACAGGTCTGGTCTAAAAATCTGTGTGTGGAACTGCTGTCTGCACAGTTGACAGGCTTCAGTATTTGCTCCACTGAAATCATTCTTTATTTTTCAATAAGGTGAGTGTATCTCTCCTCTCATTGTTAACCATTGCCAGTCTATATCTCTGACCCTTAATCTCTTTCTCTGTTGATACGTATGTAGGAGACTAGGATTCTGGAATTGTAGAGTCCCCGACATTGAACAAAATAAACTGGTGACAGTGTTCTACTGGAGAGGGAAACTGGCCAGAAAGAGAATTTTCATTGGTTGCCTTTTTCTCCCTTAGTAATTTTAAACCAGTGAATCTATACGCTTTTACAAAATTCAAAATTTAAAATTCTTCAGCATTTCTTTGAATACCTTTAAGCATCTCAAACACAATAAAGTATGTATTTCCCAACTCAGCCCAAATAAGACCATGTTGGACTATTTCAAATGTAAAAGTAGAATAGTAGGGATTTCAGTAGTAAGAGTCTGTTAGTGATTTTACATCTTTAGTATGAGCAAGTGACACACTTGTAAAAGTGTTGTGATCACTCACACTTTCATTACAGGAGTAAAATGTAAACTGTTTCTTCCTTATTGGAACGTTTCACGTGGAAACTCAATGAAAAGAGTGTATGTTTTTGACAACAACTATATACAACTGCAGTTGCAAAGTAACCAATAGCATTTAATAAATAATATTTGTAAGTTGAACATATGCATACACACCCTTAAGAAAAGCAAGCTGCTCTTCTGGATCTGTCGTATCTAAAGGTCTCTTTCTTTTCACCTGGGAGTACAAAACACTTTCCCGTATCTGTTCTCATAGGGGAGCCCTGAGAGGCCTGTGTGAGTGCCTCTGATTGTCAGATGTGTGTAATGAAGCTCAAAAATAATACCCAGCTGGAGCAATGAATTCAGGACTGTTAGTTACGGCTAATTGACTCCCCTCTAATCCCTTCGAAATGGCCAAAGGCCTTTTCCATGTCCTCTTCAGATTTTACTATTTTTCTCCTTTTCATGGACTTTAATGGTTGACTAGAAAGTAGAATACTATTAAATTGTGTAAACAACAACTCTCGTATCCTAGCAGAGGCATTCTCATAATGAAAATCATATGACAAACTCAGTTCTCTTCTATACCAGTGAATTCTAGAGAGGGCTATGTAATAAATTTAAAAAGCATCAACTACTTATTCTTATTTATTTTTATCCTATTTATTTCAGGACAATGCTTTGAAATTTCAATAGACATCTAATAACTTTTAAAAAGAATACACAGTTTTTAATATTTTAACAAATATGACATAAGTTAAATATGCAACTCTCAGAATACATTTCCATTAAATAATTTCCTTGATGGATTGTGTCCATTGCAATGCGCCCACTGAACTTTAGACCAGAAGTGTCCCAGAAGGCTGTATGATTTAAAGAGCATATGTTATTTAATAATTTCACAAATAGTATTTATTTTAATTTCCATAACTGTTCTGAAAAAAAGATATAAATATCTCCATTATGAAAAAAAAAAAAAAAGTCAATTCAGAAATCTGAAGCACCTTCTTCTGGACAATGAATCCAGATCTTCCTGTTCCAAAGTGATATACTTCCTCTTTCCCACTACCCTTCATTGCATTAATCTAATAGTTCTGTAAATAGGAAAGGGGAGTAGAGAACTTTACCTTTTCTCCTAGGCTCTTTAACTCCCAAAGAAGGGTTTTTCCTATTTGGGGGTATTTAATACATTATCTCACAGATTTGAATCATAAATGCAGACAACTTACTTTCATCATGAAATTATGGATAACTTGAGAGCAGAATCACTGGGTAATCTCCTTTGTGTCTTTTAAAATAGCTAGAAATAGATGATTAATGGACAGACTTTACTATGGATGGTGAAAGATTTCAGGACAAATTAGGGGAACAGAAGAGGGAATCAATAATAAATTTACCAGGTAAAAGGCCACACACATTTACAAAACAAAAATTCATGCAAATTCTTTGATCATCCATCCAGGTACATTTATGGTTTTATACATTGGTTCTATTCCCTACAAACATTGAGTTTGTTACTTATGAAAATACAGTAAACTCCAATCCTGAAGTAAATTTTCATAGTGGATTCAAACCTGGTAACATGAAGTTCATCAATATCAAGAAAGGTCGTCTGATTTAATTAATTAATTAATTAATTAATTTTTATTGACTTATTTTTTTTAATTTTTTAAAATTTTATTTTTGTCACTGTTGTTTCTTTTTTCTTAACCAATTGACACCCTTCTCCCCATCACCCCAACCCCGTCCCCGGCTTTGTTGTCCATGTCTATTGGTTATGCATACATGCATATAAGTTCTGTGGTTTATCTCTTCCCACCCCCCACCACCGCCTCTTCTAAAGGTTGTCAGTCTGTACCCTACTTCCGTGTGTCTGGGTCTAAATTATTCTTCAGAGTGTTATATTCATTATATTCCATATATAAGTGAGATCACGTGGTATTTGTCTTTTTCTGCTTGGCTTCTTTCACTTAGGATAATACTTTCCAGGTCCCTCCATATCGTCTCAAAAAATAAGAGATCTTTCTTTCTTACAGCCGCATAGTACTCCATTGTCTATATGTACCACAGCTTTGTTATCCATTCTTCTACTGATGGATACTTAAGCTGTTTCCAGGTCTTAGCTATTATAAATAGTGCTGCTATGAACATGGAGGTACATATATTCTTTCTGATTGGTGTTTCAGGCTTCTTAGAATATATTCCTAGAAGTGGGATCACTGGGTCAAATGGAAGTTCAATTTTTAATTTTTTGAGGTAACACCATATTGTTTTCCATAGTGGCTGCACCAGTCTGCATTCCCACCAGCAGTGCACTAGAGTCCCCTTTTCTCCACACCCTCGCCAACATTTGTTGTTTGATGATTTGTTGATGGCGGCCATTCTGACAGGTGTAAGGTGATACCTCATTGTTGTTTTAATTTGCATCTCTCTGATGATTAGTGATGTTCAGCATTTCTTCATATGACTCTTGGCCATTTGTATGTCCTGTTTGGAGAGGTGTCTATTTAGGTCCTCTGCCCATTTTTTAATTGGGTTATTTGTCTTCCTTTCATTGAGTTGTATGAGTACTCCATATATTTTGGAAATTAACCCCTTACTGATGTATCATTGGCAATGATGTTCTCCCATACAGTGGGCTGCCTTTCCATTTTGATGATTGATTCTTTTGCTGTGCAGAAGCTTTTTAGCTTGATGTAGTCCCATGTGTTCATTTTTTCCTTTGTTTCTGTTGCTTTAGGTGATGTATCAGTGAAAATTCTGCTGCGTATGATATCCGAAATTTTGTTGCCTACATTTTCTTCTAGAATTTTTATGGATTCACGGGTCACATTTAAGTGTTTTATCCATTTTGAGTTTATTTTTGTGTATGGTGTAAGTTGATGGTCTAGTTTCATTTTTTTGCATGTACCTGTCCAATTTTCTCAACACCATTTATTAAAGAGGCTCTCTTTACTACACTGTATGCTCTTGCCACCTTTATCAAATATAATTGAGCATATTGCTTTGGGTCCATTTCTGGGTTTTCAGGTCTGTTCCACTGGTCTATATGCCTGTTCTTGTGCCAATACCAGGCTGTTTTGATTACAGTCGCTTTGTAGTATAACTTGATATCTGATGTTGTGATCCCACCTACTTTGTCCTTCTTTTTCAAAATTGCTGTGGCTATTGGGTCTTTTTTGGTTCCATATGAACTTTTGAAGTATTTGTTCTAGGTCTGTGAAATATGTCATCAGTATTTTGGTGAAGATTTCATTGAATCTATAGATCACTTTGAGTAATATGGATATTTTAATGATGTTAATTCTTCTAATCCATGAACAAGGTATGTGCTTCCACTTTTTTATATCTTCCTCTGTTTCTTTTTTCAATGTCCTGTAGTTTTTTGCAAATAGGTCCTTTGCTTCTTTGCTTAAGTTTATTCCTAGGTATCTTAATTTTTTTGCCGCAATGTTAAATGGGATTGTTTTCTTAGTTTCTTTTTCTGTGAGTTCATCATTGGTGTATAAGAATGTCATCGATTTCTTGACATTCATTTAGTATCCTGCTACTTTGCCAAATTTATTTATTAAGTCTAGTATATTTTTGATGGAGTCTTTAGAATTTTCTATGTATAATATCATGGCATCTGCAAATAATGACAGTTTCACTTCCTCCTTTCCAATTTGGATTCCTTAGTTTTTCTTCATGTCTGATTGCTGTGGCCAAGATTTCCAGTACAATGTTAAATAAGAGTGGTGAAAGTGGACATCCCTGTCTTGTTCCTGTTCTTAAGGGAAATGTTTTTAGTTTCTGCTCATTGATTATGATGTTGGCTGTAGGTCTTTCATATATGGCCATTATTATATTGAGATATGATCCCTCTATTTCCACATTATTGAGCGTTTTTATCAGAAATGGATGCTAGATTTTGTCGAATGCTTTTTCAGCGTCTATTGATATGATCATGTGGTTTTTATCCTTTATTTTATTTATGTGGTGTATCACATTTATTGATTTGTAAATATTGTATTAGCCTTGCATCCCTGGGATGAATCCCACTTAGTCATGGTAAATAATTTTTTTGATGTATTGCTGGATTCGATTTGCTAGTATTTTGTTCAGGATTTTGGTGTCTATGTTTATCAGGGATATTGGCCTGCAGTTTTCTTTCTTTGTAGTGTCTTTTTCTGGTTTTGGAATTAGAATTATGCAGGCCTCATAAAACGAGTTTGGAAGTCTTCCTTCTTCTTTAATTTTTGGAAAGAGTTTGAGGAGAATGGGTGTTAGTTCTTCTTTGAATATTCGGTAAAACTCCCCCATGAAGCCATCCAGGCCTGGGCTTTTGTTTGCTGGGAGAGTCTTGATTACCTCTTCAATTTCCTTAGTTGTTATTGGTCTGTTCAAGTTTTCTATTTCTTCCCGGTTCACTTTTGGGATACTGTGTGTTTCTAGAAATTTGTCCATTTCACTTAGATTGTCGAATTTGTTGCCATATATTTGTTCATAGTAGTTGTTAACGATCTTTTGTATATCTGTGGTGTCAGTTGATACATCTCCTCTTTCATTTCTGATTTTGTGCATTTGGGTTCTTTTTCTTTGTTTCTTGTGAGTCTAGTTAAGGGTCCATCAATCTTATTAATCTTTCAAAGATCCAGCTCTTTGTTTTCGTTGAATTGTTTTTTTAGTCTCTATGTCATTTATTTCTGCTCTGATCTTTACTATTTCCTTCCTTCTATTTGCTCTGGGGTTTTCTTTTTGTTTGCTTTCCAATTCTTTAAGTTGTGAGATTAGACAGTCAATTAGAAATTTTTCTTGGTTCTTGAGATAGGCCTGTAGTGCTATGAACTTCCCTCTCAGAACTGCTTTCGCTGCATCCCATAGATTTTGTGGTGTTGTGTGTTCATTTTCATTGGTTTCCAGGAAGTTTTTAATTTCTTCCTTGATCTCCTCAGTGACCCATTCATTGTTTAATAACATGCTATTTAGCCTCCAAGTGTTCAAATGTCTTTGCATGTTTTTGTTGTAATTAATTTCTAGTTTCACGCCATTGTTATCTAAGATGCTTGATATGATTTCAATCTTCTTGAACTTGTAGAAATTTAGTTTGTGTCCTATCATGTGGTCTATCTCTGAGAATGTCCCATGTGCACTTGAGAAGAATGTGAATTCTGCAGTTTTGGGGTGTAATTCTCTGTAGATATCTATTAAATCCATTTGGTCTAGTGCTTCATTTAGAGTCTATTTCCTTGCTAATTTTTTGTCTAGAGGATATATCCAGTGTTGCCAGCGGGGTGCTGAAGTCCTCTGCTATGATTGTATTGCTATCAATTTCTCCTTTGAAGTCCTCGAGAATATTTTTAATATATTTTGCTGCTCCTATATTGGGTGCATATATCTTTATCAAGGTTATATATTTCTGTTGAATAGATCCTTTCAATATTATGTAGTGGCCTTCTTTGTCTCTAGTTATGGTCTTCATTATGATATCTATTTTATCAGATGTGAGTATTGCTACCACAGTTTTTTTTGCTTTCCGTTTGCTTGGAAAATTTTTTCCCATCCCTTCACTTTGAACCTATGTGAGTCTTTTGTTGTGAGGTGGGTCTCTTGTAAACAACATACAGATGAGTCATGCTTTCTTATCCAATCAGCTACTCTGTGTCTTTTTAACGAAGCATTCAGTCCATTTACATTTAAGGTGATTATTGATATGTTTTTATTTATTGCCATTTTTGTTTAGTATGGTTCTATTTTTCTTCCTATTTCTCCTGCTAATTACAGCAGTCCTTTTATCATTTCTTGCAGTGCTGGTTTGGTGTTAATGTATTCCCTTAGCCTTTTTTTTTTTTTTTTCTGGGAAGCTCTTTATTTGACCTTCTATTTTGAATGATAGCCTTGCTGGGTAGAGTAGTCTTGGATTCAGATCCTTGTTTTTCATGACCTTGATTACCTAATGCCATTCCCTTCTGGCCTGTAGTGTTTCTGTTGAGAAGTCACCTGAGAGCCTTATGGGGTTTTCTTTGTAGGTAACCTGTTGCTTATCTCTTGCTGGTTTTAGGATTCTCTCTGTGTCTTTAATTTTGGGCATTTTATTTACTATGTATCTTGGTGTGGGCCTATTTGGGTTCTTCTTACTTGGGGCTCTCTATGCTTCTTGAACTTGAATGCCTTCTTCCTTCACCAAATTAGGGAAGTTTTCTGTTGCTATTTCTTCACATATATTTTCAAACCCTTGCTCATTTTCTTCTTCAGGGAATCCTATGATGCAAATATTATTACTTTTCCTGTTGTCCCACAGTTCTCTTAAGCTGTCTTCCTGTTTTTTAATCATTTTTTCTTTTTGGTTTTCTGATTGGTTGATTTTTTCTACCCTGTCTTCTAATTCACTGATCCGGTCCTCAGCTTTCTCTACACTGCTGTTTAGCCCTTCCAATGTGTTCTTTATTTCTGATATTTCACTCTTGATCTCTTCTTGGTGGTTTTTAATTTCCAATTGTTTTATTTTCAGCATCTCTATGTCCTTCGTCATGCTGTTGAGCTTCCTCAAGATCATGGCTCTGAATTCTAGCTCTGTTAACTTGCCTAACTGATCCGCATTGATCTCATCTTTGATGGAGGTCTCTTGTTCTTTCATTTGGCTTTTGTTTCTGTGTTTCACCGTTTTGGCTGTCACAGTGGGCTTTGGAGCCTGCCCAGTTTTCCCTCTGGGTATTGGTGTTCTGCTGTTTGTGGCTCCCTCTCCTGGGTTTAGATGAGTGACGGAAGACCCACATTAAACACCACTGTCAAGTCTTACTTTTCTGGTTAGAGTTGCTAGTCCAGGAATGGTACTGTCATTCTCTATCTTTTTGCCTGGAGGCTAGTAGTCCAGGTTACTTGAAGAGTTTTGGGTTGTTAGTTGATTGAAAAACTTCCTCAGGTGCTCAGCATAAGGGGATTTCTTGAGGGTGGGGCAGATGCTGGTTGTTAGTGAGCCTCAATTTGCATTTCAGTGGCCCACAGGGTGGGGTTGAATCTCTGAGGGAGGAGCCACTGCCTCTCCCCAGAGCCCTGGGAAGGATCAATATGGCCACTGTCCTGCATGGCTGTAACTCAGCAAAAGCTCTGAGCACCCAATCCCAAGTGTCCCCACACACAGTTCCAGTCCAGTCTGCCCTCCCTCTGCTGGAGCCCAAGGTGAGTGGCTGTAACTATTTTAGCCTCTATCCCGGCTCTGCGCTGTGGAGCCGCTTGGGAGTTTTACCCGAGGGCTCTGCTCCCAGCTAAGGTCGCTGCCGAGCTGCCGACCATGGTCTCCCAGTCCCCTCTCAAGCCTTCGCAATCCTACCAGGATAAAATCAGTGTCCCTGGTTATATGGTCCTCACAAGCTGCTTTTCGTTTGCTTTTTCCAGTCGATTTGTCTGTGTTTTAGTTGTAATTCCAGTTTGGTCCTGGGAGACGGTCTTTGTAGCTTCCATTCACTCCGCCGCCATGTTGATTGATTTTTAGAGAGAGAGAAAGAGAAATATTGATTTGTTGTTCCACTCACTTATTTATGCATTCTTTGGTTGACTCTTGTGTGTGCCCTGACAGGGAATGAACCCACAACCTTGCCATATCCAGATAGCTCTCTAACCCCTAAGCTGACTGGCCAGATCCAGGTCAAGTCTGATTTTAATATTACAAGTCATAGATTACCTGTTATGCCAATTGTCACCAGAGTTACTAAAGAACCTTTTGTTCATTCATTGAAGGATAAAGTTCCAGTTTATTTTCATGGTTCATACATCACCTTTCATTGACTCGTCAGGGTTAAGCCTTCATCTCCTCTCACCCATTTCTTCCTCTGGCACCTTAAATTCCACATGTATCAAATGCTTTACCTTACAATTCTTTGATCACATCATACATTCTCACACACCTGTGGTTTTGCACATGCTATTTCTTCTGTTGTTGTTTTTTTTTTTTTCCCATCTCACCCAACTGGCAAAATCTTTCTCACTCATTGAGACTCACCTCAAAAATATCCTTCTATAATCTGATGCAAAATCAGTCAAGTACTGGATGTTATATTTAGACTGGTAACTTTGTCAATGTTGATGTGAAATACATTTTTAATTTAATGTCTGATACCTAACTTACTAACTATATCATTTTGAGTATTGCTTGATTTCCTGTTTTAGTTTTATTTATAAAATCAGAATTATGACAACAACCATTAGGTCAGTTGGTTAATTAGATACTATAATGTGTGTTAACACCCTTCCGTCTCACTTCTGTGTTCCTATAAATTTGTTTATCTCTGTGTTTTATCACTTAAAGTTACAAATGCGTGAAGTTTTTCTTCATTGAATCTCAACTGCTACAGAATAGGACACAGGTAGGAAATGTAGATGTCTTATAGCCAGCCACAAAGCCAAGTCTTGGTACATAGTGACTGCTGGATAAATGGTTGCTCAATTAAACAAAATTTTCTTTCAGTGATGTTTTGTAGACATTAAAGGCCTAAATAAAATATTTTATTGTCATTGATAATGTTGCATTCAAATACATGCAATTTCTTATAGACTTCTTAAGTAACCATTTTCCAAGATTCATAACTTTATTCCCAAAGGTAATTATGTTTGCATTTTTCCCTTCAGGCCATATTTGAATTTTAATCGACTTTGTAAAAACTGTGGGAACATTTGAACTGGCTTGACTCCTGATAATAAACTACTTTAGGAAGAGGTGGTATGAATTAATTTTAAATTCTTTTTTCATTTTAGTTTTAAAATTAAAATTCAGGAAATATGCTTTAAGTTCTCTGCTTAAAATTTAAAACAAGATTCTCTGAAATTTTATCATTAAAATAAAAATAAAAGTATGATAAAAAGAAACTAGTAGCAGTAATTCTTGGCTTGGAAAAGGAAAATAACCTATTTCTGGAAATTAAATATAATTTTGTTTCTCCTCATGTTTCTTTTTAGGATTGTTTCATTCTAGCTTTGCCCTACCAAGGTCTTAACTTGAAGCAACAAAAAAATAATCTTTTAAGAACTACATTTTCTACTACTTGTATTTTCATATTTTAATGTGTCAGCTGTGTAGATTTCCATCATAATTTTTCTTTGTTTTTAATATATATATAATTAAATATAATCTCACACATTAAAAATCTGAGTTATTAATAACAGCATGGTTTTTCAAGCCTTGCTTTATTAAATAATTCTTCAATTTATCCAAGAGATTTGTTTAATTAGCAAGTTCCCCGAATGCATTCAAACTAAAAATATATATACCTTCATTTTCAGAAAATATCCATGTTTAAATGAAGAAGGGTATAAAATATCATCAATAATTTCAATTATTTACTTAAAAATACTATAATGAATACACTTTTATAATTATAAGCAGATTACTTAAAGAATGTATGGTATGTTATTTGTATTTATATACAAAAAATCCACATTAATGAGGAAAAAGGGTATTCGTACTTCATGATTATAGAAATATGATAATTTTACAAAAGTAAATCTTGTTAAGAGGCATTGAGCATTGGCTATAGAATCAAGTGCCACTGTTAAGTATTTCTCTCACTGCTCATGAAAAAGCATTAATGTAAACCCATAACTCCAGAAAATTCACTACATGTATAAGATTTTATCTAGAGAACTTCTTTTCAAAATGAACTGTTTCTTTATTTGGCTTTAAAACAGCCTGCTCTTCCCACCCGCCTCCATACATATGCATATATTTTGAAGAAATATCTTATTAAAGGTTTTTAGGCATATTCTGACCCTGGGTCTACACAGTTTAAGAACGAACACTAAAATATACTATGATTCTTTTACAATATAGGCATACTGAAGCCCTGACCTCAATGTCGACAGTACAAATTAGACTTGTGCATCCATTTATTGATGTTATTTGTCTGTGTGTATATATATAGACCACACTGGAAAGGTTTATAAAGTGCAGCCACCTTCATGAATATTAGGAAATATTTCATCATTTGACTTCAGTTGAAGTCTCATGCACGTAAGCTCTTTGGTCACAACACATTGTTTAGGTTCTTTATACACTATACACATATCCTGAGGTATGATTTGGTCATATGACGTATTTTTTTTTTTTTATAAAATATGTATATTTGATGCTTTAATCTTTTATTTTTATTTTAGGTTCTATAATCCCACAATCATCTGTTGTTTTTATTCTTTTTACACTTCCTCCCTTATCAGCCTTTAAAAAATATTAGGATAATTATTTGGATAAAACCATATTAGGATCCTAGTATTTGCAAACTGAAACACAAAAATTGCTTTTAGTAAAAGGAGTGAATTTTTGTTATATTTTGAACAATGAGTGGTTAAATGATGTACTGATTAACACAGTGAACCCTTGCATGTACCATGCTTTAATCAGATTTTGAAAGGCAAATATTCTTTGCTTTTAAAGTTTAACATCTTATCCATGTTTACACTGGGAATAAAAATAATCTTTACATTGCTCAGTTTCACCATTTTTAGTTAAGATTTAAAAAATCAGAGATTCACATAAACTTAAGTATAAATATACTTTTCTTGAGGTGTCACAACTTGTGACTGATCAGGTCACACTGACAATTCATATTTTTACAATAATTTAACTCAAACAAGCCCTCCCCTAATACAATAGCGTTTCTCAAAATGTTTCTTACATGCTCTTACAAATAAACACAATTAGCTACCCTGGTGTCTACTGTCTCTTTACTCTGCTCCTCACCCTAAGTCAGAAGCCTAATGTCCACTGTCAAAATATGGATATCATTAAGAAATTAAAGTTTTGCTCTGTACAGTGCAAAGGAGGGTTGAAAGTGAAGGGATTCTTTAATTGTTTGCATTGATGTCATAAGAAATTTTGCAAGGAATAGCTCTGTTAGCATCTATAGCTTGTATTTTCAGCATATTCTAACCCCTCACCTAAGATTGAAAACAGAAAATGCTAGGTAAGAAAATAAGTCTGAATGAAACATAGGAAAGACAGAAAGACAGAATACTGTGCTCACAATCGCCATCCCTCCCCACCCTGTTTAAGTCATCACCATCTAGCTTTTCTACTATATCCTCTAGGAGATATACTCTCTCCATGTAGTCATGGCCTCATTGTCCTGACTACAGTTTCAGTGGCTTTCTGAATAATGTCAGCATCACTCAGGAAGAATTGTAGATTGAATTGTGTCTGTCAAAAAGATATGTTGAAATCCTAACCCCCTGTACCTTTGATTGTGACCTTATTGGGAAATAGGGTTCTACCCCAGCTTTTTTTTGCTTTCCATTTGCTTGGAAAATTTTTTTCCATCCCTTCACTTTCAACCTATGTGAGTCTTTTGTTGAGAGGTGGGTCTCTTGTAAACAACATATAGATGAGTCATGCTTTCTTATCCAATCAGGTACTCTGTGTCTTTTTATAGGAGCATTCAATCCATTTACGTTTAAGGTGATTATTGATATGTACTTATTTATTGCCATTTTTGTTTAGTGTGGTTCTATTTTTCTTCCCATTTCTACTGCTAATTACAGCAGTCCTTTTAACATTTCTTGCAGTGCTGGTTTGGTGCTAATGTATTCCCTTAGCTTTTTTTAGTCTGGGAAGCTCTTTATTTGACCTTCTATTTTGAATGATAGCCTTGCTGGGTAGAGTAGTCTTGGATTCAGATTCTTGTTTTTCATGACTTTGATTACTTCATGCCATTCTCTTCTGGCCTGTAGTGTTTCTTGTGAGAAGTCAGCTGAGAGCCTTATGGGGTTCCCTTTGTAGGTAACCTGTTGCTTATCTCTTGCTGCTTTTAGGATTCTCTCTTTGTCTTTAATTTGTGGCATTTTAATTACTATGTGTCTTGGTGTGGGCCTGTTTGGGTTCTTCTTACTTGGGACTCTCTGTGCTTCTTGAACTTGAATGCCTTCTTCCTTCACCAAATTAGGGAAGTTTTCTCTCACTATGTTTTTGAATATATTCTCTATCCCTTGCTCATTTTCTTCTTCTTCGGGGACTCCTATGATGCGAATATTATTACGTTTCCAGTTGTCCCATAGTTCTCTTAAGCTGTCTTCCTGTTTTTTAATAGTTTTTTCCTTTTGTTTTTCTGATTGGTTGATTTTTTCTACCCTGTCTTCTAATACACTGATCCGGTCCTCAGCTTCCCCTACTCTGCTTTTTAAACCTTCCAATGTGTTTTTCATTTCGGATATGTCATTTTTTATCTCTTCTTGTTGGTTTTTAATTTCCATTTGGCTTATTTTCAGTGTCTCTATGTCCTTACTCATGCTGTTCAGCTTCCTCAAGATCATGGCTCTGAATTCTAGCTCTGTTAACATGCCTAATTGCTCCACATTGATCTCATCTTCGGTGGAGGTGTCTTGCTCTTTCATTTGGCTTCTGTTTCTGTGTTTCACCATTTTGGCTATCACTGTGGGCTTTGGAGCCTGTCAAGTTCTCCCTGTGGGTGTTGGTGTTCTGCTGTTTGTGGCTCCCTCTCCTGGGTTTAGATGAGCGAGGGAGGACCCACGTTGAACACCACTGTCAAGTCTTACTTTCCTGGTTAAAGTTGCCAGCCCAGGAAACGTACTGTTATCCTCTAGTTTTTTGCCTGGAGGCTAGCAGTCCAGGTTAATTGATGAGTTTTGGGTTGTCAGTTGATTGAAAAACTCCCTCTGGTGCTCAGCCAAGGGGCTTTCAGGAGGGTGCGGCAGATGCTGGTTGTTAGTGAGCCTCAATTAGCACTTCAGTGGCCCACAGGGTGGGGTTGGATCTCCGAGGGAGGGGCTGCTGCCTTTCCTCAGAGCCCTGGGAAGGAGCAATATGGCCACCGTCCTGAGTGGCTGCACTCAGCCAAAGCTCTGAGCGCCCTCCAAACCCCGAGTGTCCCGACACAGTTCCAGTCCAGTCCGCCCTCCCTCTGCCGGAGCCCAAGGTGAGTGGCTGTGGCTGTTTCAGCCTCTGTCCCGGCTGCGCTGTGGGGCCGCCTGGGAGTGTAACCCGAGGGCGCCGCTCCCAGCTAAGGCCGCTGCCGAGCAGCCGACCGTGGGCTCCCAGCCCCCGTCTCGCGCCTTCGCAAGCCTACCGGGATGGAGTCAGTGTCCCTCGTTGTATGGTCCTCGCAAGCTGCTTTTCTGTTGGTTTTTCCCGTCGATTTGTCTGTGTTATAGTTGTAATTCCAGTTTAGTTCTGGGAGATGGTCTGTGTAGCTCCGTTCACTCCGCCGCCATTTTTTTTTGCTCCGGGAAATAGGGTTCTTACAGAGATAATCAAATTTAGAAGGAGAGCTTTAGAATGGGCCCTTAATCAAATATCACTGGTTCCATTAAAAGGAGAATGGCACGTGAATTAAGTGGCAGAGATTGGAATTATGCTCCTATAAGCCAACGAATGTCTAGGGATACCAGAAGCTGGAGAAACGAAATGGATTCTCCCACAGAGGGTTCAGAGGGAGCATGGCCGGCAAAACTGGGAGACAAAACATGTTTATTGTTTGAAGCACCCGGTGTGTGGCACTTTGTTACAGCAGTCTAAGAACTTAACTAATGTCAACTAAGTTTCTGTTGCTGCTTCCTGCACAGTGCTGTCTTCTTTCCCCTGGATCATACTGCTTGTTGTAAATTAAAATTCTGTGTAAAGTTGGACAAGATCTCTAAACTCTGAACTCCAGAGTGTTAACTCATCTGATATTATGATGTTTCCTCCCACAAATATGTAGCTTAAGGCAAATAAAAAATATAAAATATCTGCCCGGCCGGTATGGCTCAGTGGTTGAGAATCGAACCATACACCAAAAAGTCGCTGGTTTGATTCCTAATCCGGGCACATGCCTAGGTTGTGGGCCAAACCCCCATGGGGGCCATGGAGGAGGCAGCCAATCAGCCAATCAATGTTCTCTCTCATCAATATTTCTATCTCTCTCTCCCTCTTCCTTCTGCTCTCTCTAAAAATCAACAAAGAAAAAAACCTAAAAACAAAAATGATATCTAACGTGTTATGAGTCATTGATTATATCCCTGCTTAACTAATTTCAAATATTTTCTGATTATATATAATCAAAAATTCTCAATTTCACATTTTTATATTTGATTAATTAATTTATTTTTGTTACAGATGTTTCTCCTTTTTCTCCCACTGATTCCCCTCTTACCCTCCCTCCCTGCCCTGTCCCCAGCTTTGTTGTCCATGTCCATATGCATATAAGCTCTGTGGTTTATCTCTCCCCCACCACCCCCTCTTCTGGGGATTGTCAGTCTGTACCCCTCTTCCATGTTTCTGGGATTACCCGTTCTTCAGACTGTTATGTTCATTATGTTCCACAAATAAGTTAGATCATGTGATATTTGTCTTTCTCTGCTTGTATTATTTCGCTTAGGATAATACTCTCCAGGTCCCTCCATGTCTTCTCAAAGGATAAGAGATCTTTCTTTCTTAGAGCTGCATAGTACTCCATTGTGTATATGTACCACTGCTTTTTTATCCATTCGTCTACTGATGGACATTTGGGCTGTTTCCAGATCTTAGCTATTGTAAATAGTGCTGCAATGAACATGGGGGTACATATATTCATTCTCATTGGTTTCAGGCTTCTTAGGGTATATTCCTAGAAGTGGGATCATTGGGTCAAATGGAAGTTCAATTTTTAATTTTTTGAGGTAACACCATATTATTTTCCATAGTGGCTACACCAGTCTGCATTCCCACCAGCAGTGTACTAGAGTCCCCTTTTCTCCACACCCTCGCCAACATTTGTTGTTTGATGATTTGTTGATGGCGGCCATTCTGAAAGGTGTGAGGTGATACCTCATTGTTGTTTTAATTTGCATCTCTCTGATGACTAGTAATGCTGAGCATTTCTTCATATGTCTTTTACCATTTGTATGTCCTGTTTGGAGAGGTGTCTATTTAGTTCCTCTGCCCATTTTTTAATTGGGGTCTTTGTCTTCTTTTGTTGAGTTGTATGAGTACTCTATATATTTTGGAAATTAACCCCTTATCTGATATATCATTGGCAATTATGCTCTCCCATACAGTGGGTTGCCTTTCCATTTTGATGGCTGTTTCTTTTGCTGTGCACAAGCTTTTGAGTTTGATGTAGTCCCATGTGTTCATTTTCTCCTTTGTTTCTGTTGCCTTAGGAGATGTAACAGTGAAAATTCTGCTGCATACAATGTCTGATATTTTGTTGCCTACATTGTCTTCTGGAATTTTTATGGATTCATGAGTCACATTTAAGTGTTTTATCCATTTTGAGTTTATTCTTGTGTACGGTGTAAGTTGATGGTCTAGTTTCATATTTTTGCATGTAGCTGTCCAATTTTCCGAACACCATTTATTGAAGAGATTGTCTTTACTCCACTATATGTTCTTGCCACCTTTGTCAAATATTAATTGAGCATATTGCCTTGAGTTCATTTCTGGGTTCTCTGTTCTGTTCCACTGGTCTATATGACTGTTCTTATGCCAGTACCAGACTGTTTTGATTACAGTGGCTTTGTAGTATAACCTGAAATCTGGTATTGTGATCCCTCCTACTTTGTTCTTCTTTTTCAAGATTGCTGTGGCTATTCTGGGTCTTTTTTGGTTCCATATGAACTTTTGAAGTATTCATTCTAGTTCTGTGAAGTATGTCATTGTATTTTGATGGGGATTGCTTTGAATCTATAGATTGCTTTGGGTAGTATGGACAGTTTAATGATGTTAATTCTTCCAATTCATGAACAAGGTACGTGCTTCCACTTTTTTATATCTTTCTCTATTTCTTTTTTCAATGACCTATAGTTTTCTGCAAATAGTTCCTTTATTTCTTTGGTTAAGTTTATTCCTAGGTATCTTAATTTTTTTGCCGCAATGGTAAATGGGATTGTTTGCTTAGTTTCTCTTTCTGTGAGTTCATCATTGGTGTATAAGAACGTTATCGATTTCTTAACATTAATTTGGCATCCTGCTACTTTGCCAAATTCATTTATTACGTCTAGTAAATTTGTGTTGGAATCTTTGGGGTTGTCTACATATAGTATCATGTCATCTGCAAATAATGACAGTTTCACTTCCTCCTTTCCAATTTGGATCCCTTTTATTTTTTCTCCCTGTCTGATTGCTGTGGCTAAGACTTCCAGTACTATGTTAAATAAGAGTGGCAAAAGTTGGCATCCTTTTCTTGTTCCTGTTCTTAAGGGAAATGTTTTTAGTTTTTGCCCATTGAGTATGATGTTGGCTGTAGATCTTTCATATATGGCCTTTATTATGTCGAGATATGATCCCTGTATTCCCACATTGCTGAGCATTTTTATCAGAAATGGATGCTGGATTTCGATGAATCTTTTCCGGCATCTATTGATATGATCATGTGGTTTTTATTCTTCATTTGGTTTGTGTGTTGTATCACATTTATTGATTTGCAAATATTGTACGAGCCTTGCATCCCTGGGATGAATCCAACTTGGTCATGGTGAACAATTTTTTTGATGTATTGCTGGATCCGATTTGCTCATATTTTGTTCAGGATTTTGGTGGCTATATTTATCAGGGATATTGGCCTATAGTTTTCTTTCCTTGTAGTGTCTTTTTCTGGTTTTGGAATTAGAATTGTGCTGGCTTCATAAAACAATTTTGGAAGTCTTCCTTCTTCTTGAATTTTTTGAAAAAGTTTGAGGAGAATGGGTGTTAGTTCTTCTTTGAATTTTTGGTAAAACTCCCCCGTGAAACCATCCGGGCCTGGGCTTTTGTTTGCTGGGATAGTCTTGATTACCTCTTCAATTTCCTTAGTTGTTATTGGTCTGTTCAAGTTTTCTATCTCTTCCCAGTCCAGTTTTGGGACACTATGTGTATCCAGAAATTTGTCCATTTCACTTAGATTGTCAAATTTGTTGCCATATAATTATTTATAGCAGTTGGGTTCTCTCTCTTTGTTTTTTGGTGAGTCTAGCTAAGGGTCCATCAATCTTGTTTATCTTTTCAAAGAACCATCTCTTTGTTTCATTTCTTCTTTGAATTGTTTTTCTGGACTCTATGTCGTTTATTTCTGCTCTGATCATTACTATTTTCTTCCTTCTACTTGCTCTGGGGTTTACTTTTTGTTTGCTCTCTAGTTCTTTAAGTTGTGAGGTTAGATAATCTATTAGAGATTTTTCTTGTTTCTTGAGGTAGGACGTAGTACTATGAACTTCCCTCTCAGAACTGCTTTCACTGCATCCCATAGATTTCGTGTTGTTGTGTGTTCATTTTCATTTGTTTCCAGGAAGTTTTTAATTTCTTCCTTGATCTCCTCAGTAACACATTCGTTGTTTAACTACATGCTATTTAGCTTCCATGTGTTCAAATGTGTTTGCATGTTCTTGTTGCAGATGATTTCTAGTTGCATGCCATTGTGATCTGAGAAGATGCTTAATATGATTTCAATCTTTTTGAACTTGTAGAGATTTAGTTTGTGTCCTAACATGTGGTCTGTCTTTGAGAATGTCCCATCTGCACTTGAGAAGAATGTGAATTCTGTAGTTTTGGGGTGTAATTCTCTGTAGATATCTAATAATTCCATTTGGTCGAGAGCTTCATTTAGAGTCTCTGTTTCCTTGCTAATTTTTTGTCTAGAGGATCTATCCAGTGATGTCAGCGGGGTGTTGAAGTCCCCTGCTATGATTGTATTGCTATCGATTTCTCTTTTGAATTCTTCCAGAGGATTTTTAATATCTTTTGGTGTTCCTATATTGAGTGCATATATGTTTATCAAGGTTATATCTTCCTGTTGAATAGATCCTTTCAATATTATGTAGTCGCCTTCTTTGTCTCTAGTTGTGGTCTTCATTTTGAAATCTATTTTATCAGATATGAGTATTGCTACCCCAGTTTTTTATTCCTTTCCATTTGCTTGGAAGATTTTTTTCCATCCCTTCCCTTTCAACCTATGTGAGTCATTTGTTCTGAGGTGGGTCTCTTGTAAACAATGTGTAGATGAGTCATGCTTTCTTATCCAATCAGCTACTCTGTGTCTTATTATGGGAGCATTCAATCCATTTACATTTAAGGAAATTATTGATATGTACTTATTTATTGCCAATTTTTGTTAGTGTGGTTCTATTTTTCTTCCTATTTCTCCTCATAATTACAGCAGTCCTTTTAACATTTCTTGGAGTGCTGGTTTGGTGATAATGTATTCCCTTAGCCCTTTTTTTTTTTTCCTGGAAGCTCCTTATTTTACCTTCTATTTTGAATGACAGCCTTGCTGGGTAGAGTAGTCTTGATTCAGATCCTTGTTTTTCATGACCTTGATTACCTCACGACATTCCCTTCTGGCCTGTAGTGTGTCTTGTGAGAAGTCAGCTGAGAGCCTTATGGGGTTTCCTTTGTAGGTAACCTGTTGCTTATCTCTTGCTGCTTTTAAGATTCTCCCTTTGTCTTTAATTTTTTGAATTTTGATTACTATGTGTCTTGGTGTGGACCTGTTTCGGTTCTTTTTACTTGTGGCTCTCTGTGCTTCTTGAACGTGAATGCCTTCTTCCTTCACTAATTTAGGGAAGTTTTCTGTCGCTATTTCTTCACATATATTTTCTAATCCTTGCCCATTGTCTTCCTCTTCGGGGACTACTATGATGCGAATACAGTGATACCTCGGTTTTCGAACATAATTCGTTCCAGGAGGACGGTCGAGAACCAAATTGTTCGAGAACCGAAGCAATGAAACCCAATAGGAAATAATGGAAACTGGATTAATTCGTTCCAAGCCCCAGAAAATGCCTATTTACTGGCCTAATTTGTATATAATATGTAGAAAAACATAAGTCTCAACAAGAAATAAAAGTGTACAGTATGTCTAAGGGTTAAATTCAGTGTAAAGCGTGACTCTCTCCACAAAGCGTGACTCTCTCCACAAAGCGTGACTCTCTCTCTGCACTCACACTGATGACGCAAGCAAGGCGCGCTGGGCCGAATGAACGCCATTCGGCTCAACTCGGCTCATCTCGGAAGTTCGAGTTCCAAATATTTGTTCGGATTCCAAGACAAAAGTTTCTCGAATCTCCTGGTCGAATACCGATTTGGTCGAAATCCGAGGCGTTCGAGAACCGAGGTATCACTGTATTATTACGTTTCCAGTTGTCCCACAGTTCTCTTTAACTGTCTTCCTGTTTTTTAATTAAATTTTCCTATTAATTTTCTGATTGGTTGGTTTTTCTCTACCCTATCTTTTAATTCACTGATCCGGTCCTCAGCTTCCTCTACTTTGATATTTAGTCTTTCCAATGTGTTTTTTATTTCTGATATGTCATTCTTCATTTCTTTTGCTGGTTTTTCATTTCCAAGTGGTTGTTTTTCAACATTTCTATGTCTTTACTCATGGTGCTCATGTCCTTACACATGCTGTTGAGCTTGCTCAAGATCATGGCTCTGAATTCTAGTTCTGTTAACTTGCTTAACTGAACCTCATTTATCTCATCTGCAGTAGAGGCTTCTTGTTGTTTCATTTGGCTTTTGTTTCTGTGTTTCACCATTTTGGCTATCACAGTGGTCTTTAGAGCCTGCCAAATTTTCCCTGTGGGTATTGGTGTTCTGCTTTTTTGGGCTCCCTCTCTTGGGTTTGGATGAGCCAGGTAGGACCTATGTTAAACACCACTGTCAAATCTTACTTTCCTGGTTAGAGTTGCTAGCCCAGGGACAGTACAGTTATTCTCTAGCTTTTTGCCTGGAGACTATCAGTTGTAGTTACTGGTTACCAGAAGAGCCTTGGCTTCTCAGTTGAATGAAAAACTCCCTCAGGTGCTCAGGGTAAGAGACTTCCGGAGGGTGGGGTAGATGCTGGTTGTTAATGGGCCTCAATTAGCATTTCAATGGATACCAGGTGGGGTTGAATCTCTGAGGGAGCTGCCACTGCCTCTCCCCAGAACCCTGCAAAGGAGTAAGATGACCACAGTCCTGCATGGCTGCAACTCAGCAAAAGCTCTGAATGCCCTCCAAATCCTGAGTTTCCCCACACAGTTCCAGTCCAGTCTGCCCTCCCTCTGCCGAAGCCCAAGGTAAGTGGCTTTGGCTATTTTAGCCTCTGTCCCGGCTCTGCACTGTGGAGCCGCTTGGGAGTTTAACCCTAGGTGCTGCTCACAGCTAAGGCCACTGCCAACCATGGGCTCCCAGCCCCCCTCTCGTGTCTCTGCAATCCTACTGGGATTGAGTCAGTGTCCCTGGTTATGTAGTTCTCCAATCTGCTTTTCTGTTTCTTTTTCCTGACAATTTGTCTTTATTTTTGTTGTAATTCTAGTTTGGTCTTGGGAGATGGTCTGTGTAACTTCCATTCACTCCGCCACCATTTTGGAATCCTCAATTTCACATTTATTAATGAAAGTCAAGTTTCATGTCTTAAAATATTTAGTTGAAAATAGAAGACAATTATTTACAAAAATCATATTGCAACTGGATTAGAATCTGAGACAGTATAAATTCATGATTTACTTAGTATATAAATATCTCTGGAAACAGAAATGGTTATAAATGTGTATGTGATGGTTAATTTTATGTGTCAGCTTGGCTGGGCCACAGTGCTCAGACATTTGGTCAAATGTTACTGTGAATGTTTCTGTGAGAATACTTTTAGATGAGATTAACATTTAAGTCATTGGACTTTGAGTCAAGTGGATTGCTTTCAAATGCTGGTGAGCCTCATCCAATCAGTTCAAAGTCCGAATAGAACCAAAAGACTGACCTCTCTTGAGCAAGAAGGAATTCTTCAGCAGATAGTCTTGAACATAAGCTGCTACATGAACTACTTCTCCCTGGGTCTCCTACCTACGGCTCATCCTGCACATTTTGTACATGCCAGCCTACATTACTGCATGAGACAATTCCTTAAAATAAATCTCTTGCTACGATGTACATATCCTATAAGTTCTATTTTTCTGGAGAATTCTAATACAGTATGAATCTGTTGGTTAGTATACATATATGTATTATTACTTATATACGTTGAGAAGTCTGAAAGTAATGACATCACAGTAACAACAAGCATATCTAACACCTAGACCTCGGTTTCTAAATATTTTTCCCCAATAAAAAGGAACCAGGGCTCTTTGGGAAATGCTGATTCTACTACCAGGGAAGAAAAAGTAAAAAAATGAACCTGGATTACCTTGTAGCCACAAAAAAGTAAGAAAACGATAAAAAATAATAAAATAAAGGCACTTCCTGGAGTGCCTCATGGCCAAAGCTGGAACAACTTGAGCAACAAAATAAATAGCCCAGTACTGGGTTATAACCTAAAGTATAAAATTATATATGAGTCAATTTGAATAAATAATTGGGGAAGAAAGGCAAATTTTTCTTCCTGGAAGAATTCCAAACAAAATGTGTTGATACTCCCCACTAGATGAGGTGAAGATTAATTTCTCTCTCCAGCTAGCTGGAAGGTAGCCTAGACTTAATGACTTACTTCCAAAGAATAGAGCAACAACAACAAAAAAAGAAATGGTGCAACTACCCAGTGGAAAAACGGAAAACACTACCTTAACCAAGTAATTAAGATTAATATCATGAATGATGCTATCTAGATAGCATGTACTTCTGATATGATCTGCAGAGAAGGGCACGTTACCTGTGTTGCATTCTTTCCAAAACCCATAACCACAGTCTAATAGTGAGAAAACAACAACAGCAGCAATAAAACAAGATTAGAGGACATTACGCAGAATGTCTGACTAATATTCCTCAAGGCTGTCAAGGTTACGAAAACCGAGGAAAGATACACAAGCTGCCACAAAGCAGAGAAGACTGAGGAGTGGGGAAGAGAGCTGACAACTAAATTGCAACCTGCTGCCCTGGATTAAATCTAGAAGATAAAGCAGATATTAGTGAAAAATTTAGTGAAATCCAAGTAGAATCTGAAGTTCAGTTAATAGTCATGTACTAATATCAGTTCCTGAGTTTGAATAAATATATAATGTTGATTCCTCTCTTCCTCTAGTCTGTCCCTCTCTTCACTTTTAAGCAGGCCTTTATGGCCTATGCTATTTTTTTTTTTTTAATCCTCACCTGAGGACATTTTTTGCATATATCTTCAGATAGAGCAGGAGGAAAAGAGGGAGGGAGAGAGAGAAACATCAATGTGAGAGAGATGCATCGAGTGGCTGCCACCCACACAATCCCAATCAGGGCTGGGGACAAACTGCAACCAAGGTATGTGCCCTTAGCGGGAACTGAACCAGGGACTCTCTGGTCCGTGGACCAGTGCTCTAACGGCTGAGCCAAACTGGCCAAGGCTTTTTTTTTTACTTGATTTTTTGATGCGATCTTTTGATTCATGAATGATAGGTGGAAGCAAAGTTCTCACACAGTAACTAATTTACTCTCAATCTTCTCTCCCTGCAAAAGTGAGATTGTTATCATTTTGGGTTACTCGTTTAGTTTTGTTCCTGTTATGTATTCTTATACTTTTATTTCTTATTTCATTAATAATAGCCAATATCTCTTGTGTCCCTGTTTTGTAAGTTATGTGTTGTTACCACTCACAGGCTTTCTTCCAACTCTTTTCCAACACTTAAGCATTTTATGTTATCAAGGTTGGTTACATTTTCTTCTCTTTTAATAACAATAATTAACTATTCTGGTCTTTATCCATAGTTTTTAAAATTGAAAAGCAATATAAGGTTTTTTTATTCATGTCCACCTAAACAGTATTCACTATGGAGTGATGTTTTGCTGTGATAACATTTTCTCTTCTGTCTAGTTTCATTCATTCATTCATCTCATTATTTGTGTATTTTATGGAGTTTAAGGTGACTTGTTTTGGGGGTACCCTTTATCATGTTTTATTTTCCTCAAATTTCCCAAATAACAAACCTATGAGATACCTTCTCTTTTTTTTCCTTATGATATAATTCCCTTCTCTAACCTTCAATTCTCCTGCTCCAATCTGGACTTATTAATTTATAAAACATTTTGTTACATATCTATATGACTTTTGAGGGTTGAAGTTCCTATTTCATATTCCATATGCCTATCTTCCTCTTTTTTGTGTTTGTTATTCCTTCTTTTTTTTTTTTTTTCCTGAAGCTCACACTTAAAGAAATTTCTTAAAAAGACTATGTGGGAAGTAAAGTTCTGACATCATAATTGTGTGGCAATGACTTTAGTCTGTCCACCATTCTATTCATATGGTCCCGGATGAAGATTGGTCAGCTATGCAGACATTATAACACATTCTTCCAGGATCCAATTTTGTTGTGAAGAAGTCTAATGACAGTTTCACTACTACTTCTTTGTAGTTAATCAGCTTAGCCTTCAGGAACTCCTCTTTGTCTCTGCTGTACTAAAATGGTACAGTACTTTTCTAAATGTCTGTCTTTTTCATACTTTGGTAAGCACTCAATTAGCCCTTTTAATTTGTAGACTTACTGCTCACATCTCAGAAGTGATGGTTTATTAATTTCCTTGTCATTCTATTTTTTGTATTTTCTCATTTCATGTTTTCTAGAAACTTTTATTAGGTTGATGTTTAATCCCCAGGATTGATTTTCTAGGTCTTTATTTTTTGTATCTTCTTGAGAAATTTCTTTACCTTCTAAGCTTCTTAATGAATTATTTTTGGGCCAATAAATTATTAATTACTAACAGATCTTTTTTGTTGTTCTCTGATTATTCCATTGTCATAGAATCCTATTTCTATGGATACAATGTATTTACAAAAATTTAATCACCCTATAATATTTTTTTCATGTTTTATTCTCTTTGGTGAATTATCCGTTTCCTTTGAGTCATTTATTTGTTTGTTTACTTTTGCTTTTTCATATTTTATGCTTTTCAAACTTGCCTGTACACTAGTTATCCATATATGTGGACATACAACTATGAAGTTTTCTGATGTGTGAGTTTTTAGCTGATTGCCAGGCTGTTTAGGATACGGTCAGACAGTTGGATTGCTACATATTTGGGTCCCTAAGTATCAGATTATAGATGCTCTTATTACAGGTGTCTATTTCCATATATGCAAAGGCCATTAAAACATTTAATTTTATTTTAGAATTAAAAAGTTGGTTGACAAGTGTTCTATATTTAATTGTTAGAAGTGAAGTAGATCAATTCCTCCACCTACCTACTTTAAATTAATCTTGCATCTTTTATTGTAGCTGGTGTTTCCAGTTCTGAAACTTCCTGTAGGTTTGCAGCATATATTGACTTTCTCCTTACCAGCTGCTGCCTTCTCGTATTTTCTAAGCCACAGATTTTTCTACACTTTTGAAATAGTATCAGTTTACCACCTCCTTTCTGTCTTCTAGAAATGTGTCAAAAGATCATGAATAGCCCCATTCTGCTTACTTCATGGCATATCCCTTTAACATCCCTTTAACATAAAGTTAAGTGGGAAAGGATATGAATTCAAATGTTCTCTCTACCATTTTGAACAAAACTGCTCTCCCGCCCTGCTTTTGGTTTGGTATTACAGTTTCTGTGTCTCACCTCAACATCGGTAAACATTTTATTTGGCACTGAGAAGATGTATTCACTGAGAAAAACAGAATGCCCATACAATTGCTTTCTATATGCCTAGCTGATTAGACATGTTCTAAAAATTTACTACATCCAGGAAACTAGACAATTCTAAACTCAAAATACATTATGTGTGGTACAGCGGAGACTGGCCGTCTTCTCTCATTTAATTCCTGGCCTCAGCTCCTCATCTACTGAATTAAAAAATGTATCTGTGCTCCCTTCTGAATTGAATATTTTTAAATTTTATATATAAAGACCTCTGTTAGAGATTCTTTTTTCATAATTTAAATAACATCTCAATAGTATAACCAACCAATAATATTTTTAGCACTTTCAAGGTATTCTATAAAATATTCATGGAAATAGTTTTGGTCTATGAAAGAAAAGAATATCTTGGGATTTTTCCACATAAGTCTTTCTATATAAATTTTCATATAAACTTAAATAGGATTTCATTGTACACTATGCCTTCTAGTTTAATAAATTAATACTTAATAAATATGTAAAAATATATATACCAAACAGATTCATGTAAAATGTTACATGCATTCCCTATTCTTGAAGACTATGCAAGTCTTTATACCTCCTTGTAAGGATATTTTTCTTTATCACCAGACAGTACAATTACCTTCTCATGTCGAGTGGAGCAGTGACTTCAATGACATTTTAATGGATTTTAAGTGGATCCTGGCCATGACCTTATCTTATTTGTATGTAACTTTCTGTAAACCATTAGGCCTCTGTCTTTTATTCAGTTAAGTTGTGTGAAACAACACTGGTATATTCCTTACTTGCCATTCTTTTTTGTTATGTGATAAAACAATATTTGTAAATCACTTAATCATGTAATTAATTTGTGATAAAATTAGATATCTAATTTTAATTATGGCATAAAAAAGAATAAGGTGAACCAGTTTTGGATTTGTGTATTTCAGCAAAACATTCCATATGATGCCATTTTTAATGTCAGCAATAATCTCTGACTAATGTATGGCCATTTCACTTAGGTCTAGGCAACCTTGTCTTTCTCCACTGGTGGTATGTATTTATAGAATTTCCTGATGTGACTGCCTGGTCTCTTTGAACTACTTATTGTAAAAACCTGGCCATCTTTATTTCTGTATGTAAATTTACATTTAAAAACAAATACATTAAAAGACAGAGTTTATAATCACTATATTTTGGTTATAATATTTAATATACTTTTATACAAATTGTCAATAGACACGTTCCTTAATTCAGACAATTTCTTTAGTCTCTTCCCAACCCCCTCCTGGGAATAAACTAGTATTATCTTCTAAAAACCAGTTTTATACTTGGTTAAACTAAAATCTTGTCAACCATCTTTTATTCCTAAATTATCTGTAATAATTAGAATCCTAGAAATAGAAGGGATCTTTGAGATCATGTTGTTTAATTCTTTCTAAATTTATACCTATGGGAACTGAAGTTTGAGTGGTTGGTGAACTGTTATAATAATAAAAATAATATTCAGCCAGGCCTCAGGTACAACCAATATCTGTTGGTCACCAATGCAGGGCTCTTTCCATCGTCAGACCACCATATGCTCATACTCTACAAATCAGATATTCCTTGCTCATGGTCCAGAGAACAGACATAAAAGAGTAAATATGTCAAAACCTATTTTTCATTTACCATTGTACAAGAATTCATAGAGTTCTTGTATCATAGGATATGAGAGCTCTTAGAGGTCATCCAATCTATTGTACTTACACTTTCTTTACCTTGAAAGTGTGTGTGTGCTTTGTGTAATATTACACAGGCTTAATGTATAACATGTATATCTATGAATCTTTTTATATCCTATGTATACATTTAAATCTTGATTTTTTCTATTCAATTAAAACTATTTATTGATTACTTACCATGAAAGGCATAATACTTAGCACTTTGGCAATATTATCTGATCTAATCTTTATAATAATCCTGAGATGTTTTCTTATCACCAATTGCAAATGAAGAAGCAATGTTAAAGCAACAGTCTTTGAGACAGCACACATCTCACTTTATATCTCAAAGAGCAGAAATTCAAATTCAAGTCCATCTTTCTACGTGGTGTGTATTGTTAGTCATACTTGTCTTTGGCTCTTTATATTGATGTTCTGCAAAAATTCCAACCTCGCTCTGGCTGGTGTCGCTCAGTGGTTAGAGTATTGGTCCACGCACCAAAGGGTTGTGGGTTTGATTTCTGGTCAAGGGCACGTGTCTGGTTGCAAGTTAGATCCCCAACCCCTGGTCAGTGTGGGTGCAGGAGGCAACCAATCAATGTGTCTCACATGATGTCTCTCTCTCTCTGATTCTTCTTCCAACCCTTACTTTCTCTAAAAATCAATTTAAAAAAAATATATGTATATATATATATTCTCAGGTGAGGATTAACAAGAAAACAAAAACTGCCAACCTTGTTCTATTTCACTACAGGATCTTCAAATTAATGGGTACCTCTGTCAGAAAATGCTCCCCATTCCGTGCATGGGTCACAACTTCTGGTCATTGAGATCTCAGTTAAAATGTCAGCTCTTGAGAAAATTGTTTCTTGTTTATTTATTTCTGTTTATTTATTGTATTTTATTTATTCATTATTTTAATTATTCAGATGTTTATTTAATTTACATTCTTATTTTTATGATTAGATTTTCATAATTTTTTATCAGTTCATCCGTCTATATATCAATCTATTTTTCTTTCCCCCATTATAATGTAAATTAATGAAAGAAATATGTTGGTCTCTTTCATGACTACAATCTTCCTATTCTAATGCTTGGCATGAAGTAGCTCTCAAAAATTATCACTTAAATAAATAAATTAACTCCCATGATTTATAACTCTCAGCATTTTTTATGTTATAATCTTTTCATAAGAGTCAATGAATATTTTTAATAATAAAATTTACTTTCAGTTACAGCACATGATCTATTAAATGTATTATAATTTACTTAATCAATTCTCTGCTTCTAATTTTAAAAAGATATTTAGTTGGTTTCCAACTTTTTTGTTCTAATTTGAAGTTTCTCAACCTTGGCACTTTTGACATTTTGGTCCGTATATTTCTTTGTTGGGGACGCTGCCTTTTGCATGGTGGGATACACAACAGCATCCTTGGCTTTTACTTAATAGTAAATAGTAGTTTCACCATTCCCAAGTTGTGCAAACAAAAATGTTTTCAAATATAGCCAAATGTGCTCTGGGGCACACAATCACCCCAGTTGGGCAAAACATCTCTAAATTATACTGCAATAAATACCTGTAGGTATAGAGCTTTTTCTATGTAAGAGTATTTCTAAGGGTTAACATTTCAGACTCATTTTATAAGTGGAAAATTAGAGCCTTAGACAGTAAATTACCTTGCCAAAGATTACACAGTCATAAAGTGGCGAAGTTGGAATTTTATCCACAATCAGTATGAGTTCAGGGCTTTGTGTGTAACCACCATGTTTCAGGACTCCTCAAGGAGGGACCCCTACAATGTGATTCCAGATTACATTATCTTGCCTTTGAATGCCCTCCTTCACCCTACTTCTACTCTTTTTCCCCATATTTTCTTGCTCTCTCCCATCCTGGATTCTGGTAATCCATTTTTCTATCTCACACATGGAGATTCTTGTTCTTGCTGTTTCTCCTCTTTCACTCACCTCTCCCTTTGTCTTGGTCAGGTTCCAAAGAAGCGGACCCCGAGCCAAGGACATATGTGTAAGTGATTTATTATGGAGCTGACTATGGGGGATACTGGTTACGGTGTTGATGGAAGCAGGAGAGAGAAGGGAAGGAAGCCAAGCAACAGTGCAGATGCTCTCTCTGGCTACGTCCTGCAGAAGGTCACTTTGCCCTGATTCTGCAAGGAGCTCTGAGGTATATATTATGCCTTAAAGATACCTCAACTGAGGCAAAAGCGCTGGTTTTTATAGCTTCTGACAATCTTCTGCCATTGTTAAAGGGTAGGAGATAGCATTAACACCCCACCACCCCTATATAATGGTAAAAAGAATCCAAATGGATCTGTGATGAGCTCCCATACTGCATACTTCTCAAGTATTAAATCAACTCTACCATAAAATTTACCATCTGCTCACTGTTTTTGTTGCAGCGACCACTCTACTTGGTCCTGACTAATAAACCAGTAACATATTAGCTGGCTGTGAGCAGTGGTTCTGGGACTGGAGTTCTGAGATACCTTGCTCTAGGAATCTTTGTTCTTTAACATAAAAGAAAAAAAAAAAAAGAGTGTTCATATGTGTGGAAATCCATTAACACACTCACGAGAGATCCTTGGATCAAAGTGACCTTCCTAGGGGCTCCCATTTTAAGGCTCTGTCTTAGGTAGAACTGGATTTTTGGGCTGAGGGAAATGGCAATTATCTTACTTATGGAGAGCTGCTCCCTTAATGAGGTCTTAAATTTAACTTTGTAGCTATAAACTAGTCACCTTTAAATTCATAAATATAAACTTGTTATTATAAGGATAAAACCAAGGACAGGCAGTACTATGTTAAATAAGAGTGGCGAAAGCAGGCATCCCTGTCCTGTTCCTGTTCTTAAGGGAAATGCTTTTAGTTTCTGCCCATTGAGTATGATGTTGGCTATAGGTCTTTCATATATGATCTTTATTATGTCGAGATATGATCCCTTTATTCACAGATTGCTGAGCATTTTTATCAAAAATGGGTGTGGGGGGAGGGGAAAGAGGGTGTCAAAGGGGTAAAAAAGGAGAAACATCTAACAAAAAAAAGAAAAAGAACTGTTATTGTTTTGAGCTACAGAAATTTTGAGGCTGGTTGTTAGAGCAGCTAGCATTAATTATCCTGACGAATATAATTTTGAAGTCCTGCTCAAATAAAAAAAATAAAAAACCAAGGACAGGCAGAAGGGACACAGCAAAGAAAATTCCAGTCTTACTTCAGGGTCAGAAAGAAATTCTCACATGAGTCTTGACACACACATTTTTCAAACTAAGGTTTATGCAACCATTGCCCAATAAAGTTGAACAGAATTATTGCACTGGCCTTAATTGCCCATTTTCTGTCATAAAAACAAGACACTGAATAAGATGATGTATAATAAAGAAAACATTTTTTTTGAATTTCTTCATATCAGAGACTGTGAACATAGCTCTGAAATAAGTATCAAACTGTCAAGATCCTGATACACTTGCAATGCAATGAAAATGTACACAGTTGCTATCATATAGGTGTCATTTATTAGACACTGCCATGCAACAGAATTTTTGTCCTCTATTTTTTGGTCACCTTTTTTCTCTCTCTTCTCTGTCTTCTTCTTCTTCCTTCATCTACAATTTAGTGTTTATTTCTCAAGAAACAAGTTTACATATTCTTTATTTATCGCTTCCCAAGAGACTTTCTCACTTTTCAACTGAAACCATCAAAGTCTTTTTTGATAATGAATCCATTCCAAAAAGCTCTAGTGTCCACGGATTAAATATAATTACTTTCAGTAAGTTTCAAATACACAGACAATATTTGAGAAAGGTATTATAAGCAAATAGAAGACTTCTCTTCTTAATATTGTAGTACTGATTTAAAAAAAAAAAAAACTCAAGTAAGTTTGTATAATCAGATTGCTATTTGAAAAGCCTCATTGTGAACAAAAGGCTCAGTTTTCTCTTCTACATCCAGGAAACACTGGCTCGTCTATGGCTCTTGCCAGCCCTCTCATAGCTGCCCCAGACAGCCAGTTGCAGAAACTCTGGCTGAGTCATGTCTCTGCTCAGCCACTCAGTAATGAGCCATCTCTAGGGACATTCCTGAGACGTGCCAAAGATATTTTTCTGGTTTCTACCTATTTCTTTGCCATGCCCCAGACCATGCCCACATTAATGGAATTTCCAGCACATTGCTTCCTCAGTCGGATAAAGGGAATGTCTCCAGAATTGCTACTTAATATTACTCAATAAATCAGTAACAGAAGCAATGAATGGAATGGAATGCAAAATTCTTGGCTGTTAGCCCTAGATGGAACCACTTCCTTCCTACGAACGAATAGTGGTTAATAGGTTGGCTGTGGGAAAGGGATAGTGCCTCAGAAGTTAATTTTACTCTGAAATATAGGAAACACTCTTTTCAAGGGGAGGGAACACGCTGCTTCTTTTCCTATTCCCTTTTTTCTCTTGAACTAATGAGTATATACCCAGGTAATAATGAGTCAGTGAACAAATGTTTGCTGATTTTCATAATTAAACAAAATGATTCAAATGAGTTACTGAACATATATTTGCTGATTTAATAAATAACATTATGATTCATATATGCAAATTAGCTAGGTGCTACAAATCCTATATTCTTTCCTTTCAAACCATATTCTATTTGTGTATTAGGAGAGCTTCCAAAAAAAAAAAATGCTGCTAACACTATAGAAAGACAGCTATCTGAAAATAAAAAGTAATAATTTAATAAAATATAATAAAAAAATGTTAGAGGCCATGAAACGTAGAGATAATGCAGAAGCAACTCTTCTTTCCATTTCTATTTTATTAACAGTCCCATCTGCACTGAAACCAAAGTATAGAAATGAACAAATTTTCTTCCAGACTCAAGAAAACTGCTTCTTATCACTGTTTCTTAATTATCTTCTTCAAGATGCCATATTACTATTAGCTTCTGAAATACCTCTTTGTGTAAGCACTCCATTCAGTCCCCACTGCGAATGCCTCAGTGCTACTGACTCTGCTCCCTCCGAACCTCACCCTTGACCAGTGTGCTGATGTTCCTGTACATGCACCACACCTTTCTCCGCATGTGGCAGACATCACTATTGGACCAACGACATTTTCTGCAGGAATTTTGTTTTGAGATATGTATTGAGATGACTGTGATTTACAGGAATGGGCAGAACAAGGTAAAATCAATTTGTTCTAGTAATTGTAGTCATCGGTCCTTTTAGCCCATATTTCAAGACACCACTAAGGTTTCCTTTAGGAAAAAAAATAATAATTCTGAGCATTCCACCTCTCTGGTTAAACCATGCATGGCACATAATTTCCAAAAAGATAAAAGGTAAACTCTTATCATGGTGAAGGGCTTTCCGAAGTGACCTTAAGCAGCCTCTTCTGCTCCCTGTCATGTTATGGTTCCAAACTCTGTGTGCGCCACATCTCTCACCATTAGTAACAGTTGGTTCTCTTTCAAGTCTTTATGCTTTTGCTCTTCCCTTTAGCTGGAAGACTTTCTCTCTCACACTGCCACTTCCTCCATTTTAAGATTTTGTTTGAGTGCCATCACCTTTGAAAAGTTTTTCTCAAGACTCCCAGACAGAGATAATTATTTACTCTCTCGACTTTTCAGAAGCCAACACAAGCCTATGGTTGCTGTCCTATTAAAGACCATGGACTACAGGGTCTATGAAAATGTTTCAATTATAACTTTTTTATTTACTTTTTATTTCACTTATTATTGTATAATCCTCACTGAAATCTGAGCTCTTTGAAGAACTCTCTGTCAACATCCATTGTGACCTGTAGGCAGAAGTTCCTGAAAGTTGGGGTGAAGAGGGAGGCCGAACAGACAGGAGAGCGTTACAGGACCTTCCCATTACTAGTGAAGTATTGGTCAGTGCATTAAACATAAACATTTCCTGCTACACCGGCTTTCCAAACAGGCATCAGTGTTTACATTTGCTGAGATGTAGTGACAGCGGCAGATCTGCCTGGGGATGAGCTGTGAGGGAAGTGGGTTATAGATACAGTTTTAGAAGAAATCCAAGCCATTAAATGTATTCCTTTAATAAAACAAATTCTCTTAAAGCAAATTCTCTCAGAAGGGGTAAGATGTTAGGAAGCACCTTAGTACGCATTGATTTATTATCTCTTCAACAAATGTTTATTGATCATCTTCTCTGTATAAAAGATTTTCTAGGTAGAGGTGACACAAGAGATGCATTTAATCTCACAGAGGATGTACATTCTGAGGATGAAGAAAGAAAATACATAACTTATATGCAGTAACGTGAAGTATAAATAATCAGTTAATTACTTCACTCTAATTCTGAGATGGGTGAAGAAAACATACAATAGAATAATACAATCTAAACTTTTGGGTTAGACAAATTTTCTATGAGGAACCAATGCTCAAGCCATGCTGTGAAGATTAGCAGCAGTTAAGTGAAAAAGATGGCAGAGCATTCCTGTGCAAATGCCCCACGGTTGTGTGGTACAGACTTCATTCAAGAATATGAAGAGAGCAGATGCAGTTTGAAAGCGGAAACCTAAGGACAGTATGTATTAAGTTGAGCCTAGAGATATAAGGAGTAATCAGATTTTTGTAGGTCATATTCAGAATTTTTAATTTTGTTATCAAAGCAATAGATAGGCATTTTCTCTTTCAGACAAAGGAATTTGAGGAGAACATTGACTTAAGCATATTTCCTGGCTAAAGAATCATAGCTTGGAGATGGATAATGTTGATGTGGGGAGTCCAAATACCATGTCAGGATATCTGAAAATATTTAATATAGAATTAACAGAATTTGATACTAGATTGGATATACAGTTTAAGGGAGAGGTATCAAAGATGACTATCATTTCCTGAAGCAACTAGGGGGGTGCTGAAGCCACTCTCTGCCAGTGGAACATTGGGGGGACTTGCTTGCCACGAGGAAGACATGCATTCAGGTATGGATACAACAAAAGTCAGGTAGCTGTAGCACATCTGGGTGGAGCTGCCCAGTAGGCAAATGGCGGAGCTCAGCTGCCAAGTATAAGGTTCAGATTTCTATTTGAGAATCTTCCTCATACAGAGGGTAAATGAAGCCATTAGAGAAGATAGCAGAGCACAGGTCAGATGTGTGGGGAGTAGTGGAAGACGGCCTAGGAGAGAGCCTTGAGGAACTTTAGCATTTTAAAGTTGAATAAACAAGGAGGTGAGAGCTAAGCAGACTAAAAGCACATGTGGAGTAGCTTACCAATTATTAGCAAGCTAAGTATTTCAGAGGACAAACTATTTTCACAAAGAGGTTTCCAAAAGGCTTGGATAATTTCTTGGCAAAACAAATTTTGCTTATGTCCAAAAGAGTCTTGTTTCACATTCAAGCAATTTAAGTTCAGAAGAAAATTATTACTACATATTTAATAGTTATAAAAAATGGTCCAAATAGTATAAAATCTAATATGGGCTGATTGTATTTTATTATAATTTTTTTGAAAGAGAAGCAAAATCATTTTTTCTAGTGAATTATTCATGTGAATATTAGCATTGTGTTATCATAAAAGTAATATAATCATAAATGCTAGGATTATTAGAAGAACTGAAAAGTATATAAAGTTAACCTTGGAAGAAAGTGAAGTATTTTGTCCCATGTGTAGACCCTCTAGGCTAAGAATTAAACCTCTATGCTATATATCACCATTTTGACATTCTCCATTGTTTTTAGATAGTTCAATTGATTTTGTTTTACTGAATGTCAACTTCATAGATCATCTAATTTGTCAAAAAGTGATGGTTGGCTTTTTAATTTGTCTCCCTATAGTGCAATGGCATTTTTTTCTGAGAACTCCCTGCCGGAGAAGAGACATGGATAAGTATATTTGGAAGAAATTTCATTTTATACAAAAATAATATATGATGATGCCTATGCCAGGGTATTATCTTTTAGATTTTTATGTCAGAATTTAATCATTTAGTTTAGAAAGTAATTATTAGTAAAAATCTAATTTTTATTCCATGAATTTCCTTCTTGTAAAAAAAAAAAAAATACCTCAGAGGATTAATTTTTCCTTTCTAAAGACAAGTCAAATAGCCTGAAGGTGTGGCACTGTCATTATTATCTGTTAGCACCATCGGAAAAGAGATTTGAACCAGTAAGTAAACTTGACACTCATAAATCTCTGTAAAGCAAAACCAAATATCCTGGACTTTTGGAAAGAATTGGCAATAATTCTTGAAACAGAAGATAATGCAAGAACAGAGCAGACAAGTACAAATGAATTTTTCTAAGTCAAGAGTTAAGAGGTCTTCTGAAATATTTAAGCAATGAGAAAGGATAACATTTGCTCTCAGAATCATGACGATATTATTATTAAACCTTTCATATAGTAATAAGTGATTTGAATATTTGAGAGTCAGGCAGTTCACGAAATCCATGTCTCTTCTCAAAGAATTAGCATTTGCGGTATATTTAGAAAAATAAAGATTTCTACAGGCGGAGAATGACTGGGAAGCTGTGATACTTGAGAGGAGATATTAAGGACTGTATGAAAACAAAATGGTTTTGGAGGAACCGGCTAGTATCAGGGTGTGCCTAGAGCATCGGGTACCTAGAAGGAAGTAGCAAGAATTTGGCTTGACACGGCAGCAAACGAGTCAACCAGTGTTTGTTCTGCCTAGCACCTTTCACTCCTTCTCAGAAAACCCATTTCTTCTTTCAATCATGATTTTTAAAAATATTACTCAAAATATGTGATTCTGTTTGGGGCTTGCAATTATGATTCAGTACCTGGCTTCCAATCCCATCCTTAATACAAGAATTTGGCCCTTAGAATTCTTCTCTAGGATATATATATTTTTAAGTCGAAATGGAGGACACTACATCTCCGTCTTTCCTGCAGTTTGGTCATTGTAGTAGGCTGAATGATGATCCCTCCCCCAAAAGATGGCCAGGTCCTATTCCATGGAGCCTGCAAAATAAGTTAGGTTACACAGCAAAGGTGAATTAAGGACACAGATGTAGTTAAGTTTATTAATATGCTGACTTTAAAATAAGGAGTCTGTCCTGGAGAATCCAGTTGAGTACTGTGTAATCACAGGTCCTTAAATGTGGAAGAGAAAGGCAGAAGAGGAGGTTGAAGAAATAAAAATCAGGTATTCAGGAACTTGAGAAACTGTATAATCTTCAAGTATTTTAGAATTTCAGTTTCCCATGTTCCCTTATATTTTTGTTTCCTGGTTCAGATTTTCTTCCTTTCGTGTCCATGTTAATACTGAGGTTAATGTAGCATGTTTCTTTGATCCTGTGACATAGTTTTTTATTTTAAAATATTTATTAATTTGAGATGCATAGTGTAATCAATTGGACCTTTAACATAGTACATATCATGCTCCTATTTTTCCTTGAAAGCTGTTCTCAAATCAATATTGTGTATAATGGATAATTTCTTAAAATTGATTAAATGCATTAATTTATGTCTAGTTGCCAGGAGGATTAACTGAGTTAGTTAGTACATGTAAAGCATTCAGAAGATTACTTAGTATATAAGCATCAGTTCACAATTGTCACTCATTATTATCATAAACATCATCATGATTACTTTAGGCAGGATACACAAATCATTAGGAGTATAGTTTCTGAAGCTTGAGTTCAAATTTTACTCTGCTATTATCTGTGGGTCCTGGCAAGTTATATAATTTTTCTAAGCTTTGGTTTACCGGTATTAAAAATGGAAATATAAGATTTCATTTAAACAGTAGTGAGATTAGCCCTGGCCAGTGTGGCTTGGTTGGTTGTATGTCATCCTGTGCACCTGCAGGTTGCTGGTTTGATTCACAGTCAGACCACATGCCCGGGTTGCTGGCGCTCTCTCCATTAGGGGATGTGCAGAAGGCAGCCAGTTGATGTCTTGCTCTCACATTGATGTTTCTGTCTCTCTCTCTAAAAACCAATTATTTGTAAAGTAGCGAGATTAAGTGAGAACATCAATTTTACGAGCCTGTAATAGTACCTGGAACGGAACAAAATCATAGTGAGGAAATATAAATCTATTCCCAATTAGCTTTAGCCAATCATTAGAGCATTTAGTACTCTGAAACTTGGGCTCTGTTCACGGACTACCCTTTGCCAGCAGGTGTTTTTAGGAAATGGGGAGACAAGAGAGAGCAGATGTGTCTGATGTGGCAGGCTTTGGCTTGCATCCCTTTTCTTATATTTGTATCATTACTTTCAGATTTAAACTTGACAATGTCTCTGGGACTAAAATGACAGATGATAACAACTTTGTTGCTGTTGTTTATAGAGAAGGATAGAAAACATCATGGGATATCCTAATAGTGACCTTAGGTATAAGTTTTGGCAGATTCATGTAATGACCCTTTGACTTCTCACTGTGTAGAAGTTTCTCCGTTATGTGTGTGACTGCAAGTGTTTCCACTGCTGTCATATAATTGGCAAGGAGTCAGGGGTAGTAAAAATAAGTAGAATGCTCAGTAGGCTTGAATTGACCTTGTAGAACTAATTGCTAAATTTTCAGAAAGTTTGCAAGCTTTGACTAACATCACAGGTTAGTCGAACAGTCATTATTAACAACTAAATTATGTAAATTTATAATTAAAGTATATTAAAAGCAAAGGTAATAAACATCCAAAGTTCATCTCTAATGACAGGCTATACTGTGCACCACTTTTCACTCTGCTCATTGACAGAGCACTGGTAGTTTTCAATCAGCCATGACGGTAGTATGCACTACAGAAGAGGGCCCACGTCCTCAAGATAGTTCTCACACATTTACTCTGACACCACTTGAGTTATCATATATTTGGACACATTAGAACATAGTGGAAATATTACGAATCATCAGGCACCAGGTCTCATCATTAGATTTACATGAATTCACTTTATGTCAAAATAATGGTAGTTTTAAAACTGTGTGTGTGTGTGTTCTTTTTTAAAAAGATAAACTAGTGAGCTAGTGAGTTCAGGTGGATATAGCTTATGCCCAGTTGGACTTAACTGTTAAATATTTAGGAATTTTGATAGTTGGTTGATAAGCGGTTGGAAGCTTAAAAATCATCTATGATATGAGAATATCTGATTTACAACTCTGGGTGGTATAGTTGTTGTTTTTAAGAATTGGTTCACCAATACCACATCAAAAATCCTTATTTTTCCTAGAGTGCCAACAAAATGTTATCTGGTTTATCATTGTGCTCATTTTATAATCATTCTTATTCAGACCTCGCACTATTGTACTCACAATCTATGAAGAATAGAAGGATAAACTCTATTAAACATTCAGAAAGTACATTAGCAATGAGCCAACAAAATCCAGTAAAATTATGTATTGACATAATACCTGTGTTGTATACAATACAATTTTAAATATTTTTATGTTTAAAAATGTTGTTCTCTGAATTTCTCTATCATTTATTGCATTTTAATTCTGTCCTTTATTATGGAAAGAAAAATATACTATAATCACTTTTTCCTTGTTAATTGCTTTAGTCAATGGGTAGCTTTCTTTAGTAGGAGTAAAAAGCTTTCCGCTCAACTTTCTAGACACTACTAAATTTGAAACTCTGCTAAATTTTGCAGAGTTTCAAATAAAACTATTCACATTCCAATAGACATATATAACAAGGGTCAAATTCTAAAGAATATTTATAAAGCAAGTGCTCATACATTGATTGATAAAAGTTTGTATTTGGTTATCAGTGTTTGACTTGGATGATTAACTAATGATTGATTAAATTTTGGAGACCTCAACATTCACTCATGGTGAAAAGTAACTTATTCTTCTTTATTACTTCTTTTATAACAATGAAAATGCTAAAATATCTTATAGAAACAATGTTAATTCCAATTAGTTTTAATTTTATATAAACTAGTTAATTAAAATGATCACTTATCAAAAAGTATTTTTACAGAGATATTTTGTAGAGAATTCTCTTTTAGTGTAGCTAAGAAAAGAGATAACTGTTTGATGATACGGAAGATCAACTGAACTCTAGTATGGTTATCTTCTAAGAATCCAGTATAACTGCTTCTGCCATTCCTATTTTGAGTGAGGTACATGATTGCCAGAAATTGCCTGAGCATGCCTGAGGCTTTTGAAACTTTATCCTCAAATTCCAGACAGTCTATCACATAATGAAATCCTCTTTGATTCTGTGGATCTACTAATCCAATGCTGTCTGGATGATGTTCCCAGGATAGAGTCAGGGGGCCCCATAGTTTGACACTCAGTTTATATGACATGACATAAAGAAGCATACAAGAGAGCAAAGCTTTATATTATTATCTGAGAATTAACTAAACTTATTTCAATGACAAAATGGATGTGATTTCTATATTGTAGCATTTCATATGATTTTAGAATTTACTTCATTTTTGAGATCAAATTCTCTTTTAAGGGTCAAGAGTCAGTGTCTACCTGAGTAGTTGAGTTAATTTGAAGTGATAAAGTGAACTTTTGCAAAATTATGAATATGCCAATTAATTTTACTCTATCCTATTTATTCAATATCTGTTGTTCATGTACCTTGAATGTGCTGGGTATAGAATAGACTCTAGGGAAAAGTGATTTTTTAAAAAGAGGCATATTTTTTGTTTCAGGGAACTATGGAGCATTGTGGATAAGACAAAATTAAAGAACAATTCTAAATGCCTTATATGTGTTACAAAAGCACAAGGGTAATGCAGGATTTGACATAGTTTTTGGGAGTGAAGGGATGCTTTCCAGAGAAAGTAATGTTTCCTCTCAATTTGAAAGGCATCAAAGGAATTAACCGAAGACGTGGGGCAGCATCACTAATTTACAGGCATCTCTCTTTCTCATCTGCATTCTATGCAGTTGTCCTCTTACCACTTAATCTATTCAAACTGCTGTAACAAAATACAATCGATGGGATGGCTTAATAACAACTAACATTTATTTCTCACAGTTCTGGAGACTGAGAAGTCCACCATCAAGGCACAGGCAGATTTAGTGTCTGGTGAGAGCCTGCTTCCTGGTCAACAGACAGCCAGTCTTTCTCTATGTCCTCACATGGCAGAAGGCGGAAGGGAGCTCTCTGGGGTCTCTTTTATAAGAGCTGCCAATGCATGCATCTATGAGGGGCCCCATCCTCATAACATAATCACGGTCACATTGGGGGACAGGATTTCACTGTATGATTTTGGGAGGGCACACTTTGAACTGTTCTGGAGAATATGGTTGTTGAGAGGAGTAGTTTATCAAGGGAAGAGAAGAGAAGAGAACACACTTATACTGACACCTATTACTCCCTTTCCCCACCCCCACCGCTTCATAACGTAACTATCTTATAGTCTATGATCTCAAAACTTAGGCAGGGTTCAATTTAAGATCTCAGGGACTACAAAAAAGAAGCCTTGCCCTGGCCGGTTTTGCTTAGTGGTTTCAGCGTCAGCCGGCGGACCAGAGAGTCCGGGTTTGGTTCCCGCTTAGGGCATGTACCTCAGTTGCAGTTTGTCCCCGGCCCTGGTTGGGGTCGTGCAGGTGGCAACCGGTCGATGTTTCTCTCTCATGTCGATGTTTCGCTCTCTCTCATCCTCCCTCCCTCCCTCCTGCTCTATTTGAAGATAAATGCAAAAGTGTTCTCTGGTGAGGATTAATTAAAAAAAAAGAAGAAGAGGCCTGGCCGGTTTGGCACAGCGGTTAGAGCATCAGCCTGTGGTCTGGAGAGACTCAGGTTCGGTTCCCGCTAAGGGCACGTACCTTGGTTGCAGTTTGTCCCCGGCCCTGGTTGGGTCGTGTGGGTGGCAACCACTCGATGTGTCGCTTTCACGTTGATGTTTCTCTCTCTCTCTCTCTCTCTCTCTCTCTCTCTTTCTCTCTCTCTCTCCTTCCCACTCTATCTGAACAAAATATCGAAAAATGTCCTCGGGTGAGGATGATTAAAAAAAAAAAAAGAAGAAGAAGAAGAAGCCTTACTCCTGCAGGATGGAATAAGAGCCGTCACACATGATTTACTGCTTTTCTTTATCCTCTACTCATGAACTCCTCAATGTTTATGAAGTATCTGTAGTTATATGCAGGATTTCCTATGCATGCACACATATATGCCTCCCTTTCTCTCCTAGAGAGAGCTTCATAATCATCCACTTAATTTTTACATGGATCTGACCCTAAAATAAAAGCATTGTCAAAAGAAAATGTTCTAACTCACTAAAATCAGTTAAATATTTACCTGTATTTTTTCTTCTTATTATTTTGTGGTTTAATTTGTAATTTAATTATTTAAATACATAAAATTTAATTTGGTATATAGAATATGGATAAAACTCAGTTTTTTCTATAGCATCTATTGAATAATAAATCCCCTTATCATCAATTTGCAAGGTATCTTTTATTATGTATTATATTCTCATATGTGATAAGGTCCATTTCAGGGCTGTCCATAATCTTTTAATCTATGTGCGGTCTTTTTATACAAACACCTTGGTGGTTTAATTCTTGTAATTTCATACTAAATTTGCATATCTGAACTAATTCTCCTTATTTTAAATGTACACTTTAAATGTACTTTGTCAAGCTACTGAAAATAATCCAGTGATTTGGAGAGCATTAAATCTACACAGTCATCAAGGTAACTGATTGCTTTACAAAATCAGTCTTCTCATTCAGTGACTAGCATCTCTTTCATATAATTATACATATATATATAAAATTCTGTATATTCTATACATGTCTTTTTAAAGTTATTCCTAAAACTATTATTTGTAAATGTAGATTATCCTTCTATAAATCTTGTTTTGTTTACTTTCTATCCTACTATGTTTTCCACAACATCTAGTATAGTTGCAACAGTCCTGCTAACAGTGGACATCCTTGCTTTTGTCCTGATTTTAAAGAAAACTAATTCATAAGTGTTTGAATAATTGTGACTAATCCTCTACTTGTGATTCAAGGAAAATTATATTCCCGTTTGAAAGAGAGCACTTTCTTTAGGACCATCTAACAGTCTGTGTATGTTCTCAAGATTAAAATATTCATTTCAGCATAGAATTAAATCCTGTGTTCTTTAATAACAAAGTTATCCATTGTACTTCATGACCCCCAATATATTTGCATGTATTCTTATTCAGTTTTTGCTTTTCATGTATTTCCAAGAAATGATGCCTCTTACCTTAAATACTTCAACTCATGAGTAATTGTTATGCATGTTTTAAATAAGGCGGTTTGAATAAGAGTATGTGTGAGTGTGCGCAAGCACGCGTGTTTACAAATCACTACGCACAATATTGGCAACCGCCCAGGAATGTAGCTTAAATTTTACTTCCTCTGTGAAGCCACTCTTGAGCTCTTGGACATAAATAGTTCTTCCCTCCTAAACTGTAAAATATTTTGTTTCCAACACTCATGTGGTACTTATCACATACAGTTAGAGTATATTTTACTTTCATTTTTTTAAGTATAGTGATATCATTCACAGGGTCAGAAGTTAGACTAACGTTTCAAATCTCAGCTCTGCTTCTCAGCTTGATATGTGAATTTAGCTTTCTAGAGCAAATTATTTGACCTTTGTACCACAATTTCTTCATATGTAAAGTAAGACTAAATGATATTTACAGTTTACTTAAAACTTTATTTTAGAATGTTTTTGTGAAAATTAAAGAAATGTATTAAAGCTCTTAGAATAATTTTTGGCGCGTAAAACATGTTCAATAATTACAATGAGTAGATAGCAACAGTCTCTCTTTAAGGTTACCTTTGTGTTAGACCTTTTTGTTAATGTTCATATATATTACACCTGTCAACATCAAAAACGTCTAAACCTACAGAGAAATTTTATGAGTTTATTTGAGCCAAACTGATGACAATTGCTGGGAAGCAAAATCTCAATGGATTGAGTACATACTCCAGAGAATGGCAGGTTTGCACCTTATTTTATACATCAGAATGAAAGGGGAAGATATAAGGGAGTTATAAGAAATTCATTGGTGATAGATTAGGGTGGTAGAAGAAAACAAAGCAGGGAAATCTCTGGGATTGGATATAAAGTAAAAGGAATTGACATATACTTCCTTTACATAGGTGGGTATAGGATAGTTAACAGTTAGCAATTAACATGATAACAATAACAATGAGGGGCTCTGTAGTCTCCTGCTCTGGTGGGAGATTATGCACTGGGGGATTGTAAAAAAATGAAATTACTCTGACATTATAAAATTATGTTATCTAGATGAAAAAAGACAATAGATGGGTTCAATTAAGGCAAAGATTGATCTTTGTCAGGGAAGATACCTGCCCAGGGCATGACTAATCATCATGACTTGCTTTTAATCAGGAAGTTGTTTTGTTTTGTTTTGTTTTTAATATGTTTTATTGATATTTTTAGAGTGCAGGGAAGGGAGAGAGAGAGATGGAGAAATATCAGTGTGAGAGAGAAACATGGATTGGCTGTTTCCTGCACGCCCCCCACTGGGAATCGAGCCCATAATCTGGGCATATGCCCTTACTGGGAATTGAACCAGGACTTCACAGTCCATGGGATGATGCTTAATCCACTGAGCCATATTGGCCAGGCTAGTTAGAAAGTTTTAATTTCAGACGATCCTATGTGGTTACTTTAGGTTTCTGAGTTTGTAAGACCTACCATGCACACCTCCCCTCAGCTTGTCAGGTTTAGTATGTGGCCTTTTTTTTTTTTTTGGTCCACACATCTCATTTCTCAGGAAATGTGTGAGAAAGTTAAAGATTGAAGAGATTGGCTGCAGTTTGTCCCCGGCCCTGGTTGGTCGTGCGGGTGGCAGCCACTCGATGTGTCCCTTCACATTGATGTTTCTGTCTCTCTCTCCCTTCCTCTCTCTCCCTCCCGCTCTATCTGTACAAAACAATGGAAAAATATCCTCGGGTGAGGATAAAAAAAAAAAAAAAAAAGATTGAAGAGATTAAATTACTTACCCAAAGGCACATCCTTAGTAAGTCAGGAAGCTGGTATTCCAATTCAGCTGGTTTCATGGTAAAGCCTTTGCTCTTTAGCAGAGTACATAATTCAGGTCTCCAACCAGTACCATGAGGGCAGGAGACTCTCTTCTGTACAAATCTATAGTTTTACATAGAGTATGGCTGAAGCCTTATACGGACAACTCAAATATTGCAACTAACACCAGATACTAGTGGTGTTATAATTTTGCTGAACTTTAGAACTGTAACCAGAACCCAGGGTTTGATTGCCTGATAACCATGAAAGCCAAACTCATGAGACAGATGCTAGTGAAAAAAAAAAAAAAAAAGGTTTATTCAAGTGCCAGTAGCCTGAGAAGATGGAGAACTCTCTTCACAAAGCCCATCTCAACTTTTCAGTGTAGGCAGAGGTTTTTATAGAGAGGGAGAGGAAAAACAGAAAAAAAGGGAGAAGGTTGAAAAGTTGTCTACATGCAGAGCAGCACAGTCCATTCCAATAAGGATCTTACAACTGTTCAAGTGATGGTCTGGTTTTCATCATGCTGGTCTTTGTCATTCTTGTTTTATTGTTGAAGGTCAACAAATCTCCTGTACCTCAGATGACTTAAGGTCAGAGTCTGTATCATCTGAAGTTAGTTCCTAGGGTTCTTATACAACCATGTTGTTTATCTACAACCTACCTATCAGTCAGAGTTAGTATTTACGGAAAAAAGTCAAAAGAATGGTGGGGTGGGTTACAATTCCTCACTGTTACACAATCATTTGGGATTGAAGTGCTTTCTTTAAACTTTTGCGTTTTAATCCCTATGCCTAGGGAACACCTATACCACTTAAATATGAATCTCTGAGGGTGGGATCATGACATAAATATATTTAAACCTCTACAGATGATTCCAATCTGTAATCAAGATTGAGAAGCAGTTGTTTATAACAGTGGTTCTAATTGGAATCAATTAGAATTTAGAGGAATAGCATTCCAGGTCTTTTAAACGGGTTAGAAAGGGCTTCACAGAAGAGGTCATTCTTGACTTGACATTTAAAGGAGAAAAAGTTTACAAGGAATCATGTGGAAAAGAATGAGTAGGGCTATCACCAGATGAGGACTAGGTCCAAGTCTGCCTTGGGCTAGCTGGTAATCTATGGGTTCTTGACATCATGCAGGGACGATTTCACAACAGAAGTGATTTTAAGAATGTGTTTGTTAAAGCAGGGGACAGTGAGACTAGGAGAAAGAAAATAAAAACGTCATGCCTGAGATAAGGCATCGACGTGCTCCAGAAAGAGCCCCATACTGGCTTCCTTTATCTTGAGAAGTTTCATCTGCTTTCCAAAGGTAGAGATTATTAGGAGAGGTCTCAGGGGAGGATCTCAGTATAAAATTCATCAACTTTTCCAGCTGTGCCTTTTCAGGGTTGTGGTCTCCACTGATTGGTCAGCACCGAGGTAGGGGATCATTAGTCTTTACAGTTGATCTGCTTTTCTGGGCCTGGAGCTGAAATACAACTGAGGCCTAGATGTTATCTTGAGGGCAGAAAGGTCAGGAGATTTCGACACTTCGAGACCAGTGATATAAAAGGTCTCCGTGGGGTCAAAGTCCATCATCAGTTTCCCCCTTGCTGGGCACCTAAGGCTTCCTGCCCTTGTGACTTTCTGTATCTGGCTGTAAATTGCTCAGCCAGTTCGGTTAGCTACTAGTCCCAGTTTCTCCATTCCAATTGTCAAATAATTTTCCTAGCTTCTTACTCCCTTGCCTCAGGGAAGGGGTATAAAAATGAATGTACAGAATGTGCAAATGCACAGCAGAAGGGAAACAGTGCATGTACAGTGGATCCTAAGTTCTCTGACTTAATTTGTTCTGGAAGGCTGTTTGAGAAGCAATTTGTTTAAAAATCAAATCATTTTTTCTCATTAGAAATAATGTAAATTAAATTAATTCATTCCAGACACCCAAATGATTTCATTTTAACTTTTTGTATACATGTCTAATGTACTGTTTGATCTATAAACAAACACTTCTTTTCTTACTGTATGGAGCCACCCCCTACTAACCTTAAACCAATCACTGTCAGCACTCCTTCAGGGGTGTCTTTCAGGAGGTCAGATGTAGCATCTTTCCTTTTTTTTTTTTTCTTATCCTCACCTGAGGATATTTTTGCACCTATCTTCAGGTAGAGCAAGAGGGAAAGAGGGAGGAAGAGAGAGAGAAAGAAACATTGATGTGAGAGAGCCACATCGAGTGGCCACCACCCACACAACCCTGTAGGGTGTGGACAAACTGCAACCGAGGTACGCACCCTTCGTGGAAACCGAACCCAGGACTCTCCAGTCCACAGGCTGATGCTCTAACCGTTGAGCCAAACTGGCCAGGGTGCATCTTTGCTTCTTCATACATCACTGTCTCTGAAATGCTGTCACAGGCTAACTTCTTTTTATTTATCAAAATCAACAATTTTCTACCTCTTCAATTGCCTGTTATCCTTCTTTCATGAGCATTTGCACACCATCAACCCTTTTAATGGTTTCTTTATGTTTTAAAATTGTGCTAATCATCCATTTTGCCAGCAACAAAAGCAAAAAAAGAGAAACACCACAAAAATATTCACAGAACAATTTCCTGAGATATTAACAAGGTGAGGTTTAATGGTCACCTGACTCACATTCTCTCCTTTGTTTGTGGCCTGAGAGACACTTTTGTCACGTTGATGTATCAGCATGAAAGAGTTGTTAGGTCAGCAACTGAACTTTGTTCGACAACCAAGACATTTTTTCTATGAACAGCTTGGTTGAGAACCAAATTTGTTTGATATTAGAAATGTTCGAGAATGGAGGTTTGATTGTACATCGGGGTAACTGCCAGAATGCTACAGTCCTGGCCATCTTGCACCATCCCCTAGATGATCTATTTGAGGAATAATGTTTGTAATTCATAATTTATAATCTCCATCTTTTATTCTAAAAACATGGCTTTCTTAGATTCTTCCTTCCCCCAACCTCTCTGGCAAATCATTCATGTGGTATTTTTTTGACTATCCAAACAAATTTTATTCTGATCACTTATTTACATCCTCGTTATCATTTATTTGTATCCAGTTTTAAATAAAGTGTTTATTATAACATTTAATTTTGTAGTTTGCCTACATTAAATACTAGATGGTAGATCTGTTCTATTAGATTGTGAATACTGCAAATGTAGGGCCATTTTTTTTTTTAGTTATATGTCCTATAATTCTATATGTAGTATGTGCACAGTAAATTATTATTTTTTAAATAGTGTTTTTCTGTTGTGTAATTTGTTGCAAATAACCCAAGTATATTTTATACTTTTAAAGAATTTAATTATTGTTCTCTGTATTTCTATATTTCACACTTCTATAATTATTAATAAGTATCTTTTATTGAAAAGAACAATAGAAAATTTAATAACATGCCAGCCGGTGTGGCTCAGTGAAATGAGCATCATCCCATGGACTGAGAGGTCCTGGTTTGATTTCTGGTCAGGGCACATGCTCGAATTGTGGTCTCAATCCCCAGAGGCAGCCATTCGGTATCTCTCTCTCACATAGATGTTTCTATGTTTCACCCTCTTCCTCTCTAAAAAATAAATAAAAAGATATTAAAAAAATATAAATAAATAAATAAAAGAAAATTTAATGACTTAAAATTAAACAAGTGTGGTTCAATGATTAGAGAGTAGGCCCATAGACCAAATGGATGTGGGTTCAATTCCCAGTCAAGGGCATGTACCTGGGTTGCAGGTTCAATCCCTAGCCCCAGTCAGGGCAAGTGCAGGAGGTAACCAATTGCTGTGTCTCTCTCACATCAATGTTTCTCTCGCTCTCTCTCTCCTCATCCTTTCACTCTCTCTGAAAATCAATGGCAAAAATATCTCAAGTGAGGATTAACAAAAAAAATTTAAATTAGATATGTGAGTAAATATGTATAGAAAATAAGTAAAAGTTGATGTGCCAAGTTGGAAAATAACTGGTATTTTGAGAATACATTAAAAATCAAGTCTATGAAAAAAAGTTTATTTGAATAATTCATTTATGTATCTCAAGCTGCCTTGTTAATAAAAAGAAAATTAGAGATTTGAAGAAAGGATTACAGATGGGATAACAAATTGAGTATAACAGGGACTTTGTAATACGTATTATTTGGACTCAAATCATGTGCAAATGACTTCCAGGAATTAATTGCTCAGACTATAATTTAAGTCATAACTTAAAATTCCAAAGAAGACAATAATAAAAACAAGTCTGAGTGAAGACAAAAAAGGCTGTTTACCACAAATCTGAAGTAGAAAATACAAATGTAAAGTTTTAAGATATTTCCTCTTCAGTGGAATTGGTAGCAAACTGCAACATATGGCTTGAACTCACACTACTGACAGTTTTTGGAAACTACTCAGTTATTTCCAAAATGAAACCAAAAACTAAATATCATACTGTCTTTAAAATGTAATAAGCTAATGTGTGTTTGAATCATTTAATAAAATCTTGAACTGTCACCTGATTCTGTGAGAGATACATGATGTATAAGTCAAATGGATGCATTAGAAAGTTAATCAACCAATCTGAACTGGTATCTTCATAGTCATGTGGCTACTGTCTGTTGATGTAACACTTCAGATTATAAGAGAAATTTTATAGGCCCTTAGTGTGGCAAGATAGTAAGAAGCCAGGGAAATTCCTTGACAAGTGGAATAAGGGAAACAAACAAAATAATTAAACAAGGCCAAATGATTTGAGCCATTTATAGCCAGCCAATGAATCACAAGGTTTTGTCTTCCCTAACAAAGGACACTTTAGAGCAAATGGTTTACACATTCCAGACTGTCCTGGGACAGAACAGCCAGTCCCTGTCCCTCTTCAATGACGTTCTTTGGAAATAATACTAAACAAAAAATAACTCTGACACTAAACAAAAATAAAAATTAAACAAAAATCAACATATTGAAGGACACACCTAAAAATCTAATGAATATTCTGTTAAAACCCTCTCCTGATACCTCCCCTAGGATTCCCACTGGCTAAAGAAAGATAAAAAGCTTCAAGACAGCCCTGGATGGTTTGGCTCAGCGGTTAGCGCGTTGGGTAACCAGAGAGACCCGGGTTCGGTTCCCGCTAAGGTCACGTACCTCGGTTGCAGTTTGTTCCTGGCCCTGGTTGGGTCGTGTGGGTGGCAGCCACTTGATATGTCCCTTTCACGTTGATGGTTCTCTCTCTCTCTTCCTCTTTCTCCCTCCCACTCTATCTGAACAAAAAAATGGAAAAGTGTCCTCAGGTGAGAATAAAAAAAACAAAAAACTTCAAGACCAAGGACCCACACCAGTTCACTAGAGCATGACCATGCCTTGTATCTCTGTTCTCTTCCTCTAAGGGTCCCCATGAGACTTGCAAACAGGGGAGCAATGGGCAGCAGCAGCATATCCCAGGCTAACCCCCTAAACCTGTCTCCAAGGCCTTCTTTTTCTCTGACTGCCCAGTGAGCTCACTTCTGTCGCTGTGACTTTAATTTCTAGGAAGCCAAAGGAGTCCTACCTGGGCTCTCTCCTGTTGCTTCTACTTTAAGCCCTTCCTTTGTTTCCCTGTCCCCAGCTTTAAGAAATATACTCTCAAAATTACTTGTACTCATATTGTGAAATTTTTCCCACATAATGTGAAGAACCCACACCCTACTGGCCAGCCCGTGGCAAACCTGCTCTGAGCCCAGACCCAGGCTGGTAACATAAGGAAATGCACATGAAGCTTTGGGGTCGTTCTTTGGATGAAACTACTGGAGCATTTGTGAAGCAGTTTCTTTTAAACAGTATTCACTGGGACCATAGCTGGTAGTTGCCAAATCTATTGTAACACAATATCCTGTCTACAGAAAAACACAATCAAAGCAATCAATTGTGATTTTACTCCCAGAATATGGTTTTCTATATAGGTCAAAGACTAAAGATTAGTACCATTGGAAAACATGATTTGTTAAGACTTTCAAAATCATGTCACTTTCACAAACACCCCTCTAGGGTTTTACCACATGATAGTAACATTAAAAGATGGCTCAAATATATTATTTATTTATTAAAATTTTTTTTCAACACTAGGTTTGAGGGCCATTTTATTTATTTATTTTTAAATGATCCCTGGTTTTATTTGAATTTTTTAAAATTAATTTATTTTTGTTACAGATGTTTCTCCTTTTTTCCTGCAAACACCCTCCTCCCTATCTCGCTCCCCACCAAGCATTGTGTCCACTGGTTAAGCATACATGCATATAAGTTCTTTGGTTTATCTCATCCCTCGCCCCCACCCCTCTTGTCTGAGGTTTAAAAGGTGACATCATGTACTCGAAAAAACAAAGATACGGGGATCGGATTGGTGTGTGTTTTCCCTCACAACCTTTGCGATCTTGGGTAAGCCATTACATTTTTCTGAACCTCTTGTACTTCTGCAAACTGGCAATTACACTAGTTTAGTGGTTTTCCATTTTGAGGGGGTTGTTTACATACGGTGAAAGGCTCGTTGTATATGAAGTGAGAAGTGGAACATTAGATTTGAGAACATGTCAGTACGTTTGTCTACTTGCTTGTCTGTTATAAACCAGCAGGGAGTGACACTTGGAGCTCATGTAAATGGGTAGAAGAGATATAAAATAATTCTAGCTATTTGAGAATGATAATGTTATCTCTGAAATTGTCCAAAAATCATTTTGAGAAAAGTAAGGTTCAATCAATGGTTGTGAAAAAGAAAACGTGTCTACCGATGAATTTGAGTACTTTTACAGATATAAAGTTAGAACTTTATTTCTTATGACATAGTTTTAACCTTTTAAAAACTATTATTAATGATGACTTTTATTTACCAGTTACTAAGTGTCTAGTGATTTCCTAAGCATTCTACAGTTCATGATTCATTTTGACCTCATATCAACCTAAATTACAGATGAGAAAACCAAGGCACCAAAGAGGGTAGCTTACTTGCCTGTGACTGTGCAAGGATTAGGTGCTGGAACTGGAATTTGAACCTAAGTAGTTTGGCTCCAAAATCTGTGCTTCTCTTACTGTAGTTTATTATAAAATAAATTGCTGTCTACTGGAAGTTATCATGGTACCAAGCTGTTCTGACTGGCTAACTCATTAAGTGCAATAATACAGCTTCTCTCACTGTGCATCTTCCTCAACCTTCTGTAGAATTCCACATCCCTTATTAAAAATATACAGTCTGGTACATATACATCTTCTAATATGAAACTTTAAAAGCAAGTGTATTGATCAAATACTTGCATATGTATTAGTAGTTTTTAGGTTATCTTTTCAAAAAGCTTATATATAAAGGTATGCCCTGGCTGATGTGACTCAGTTGGTTGGGTATCATCCAATGCACTGAAAGGTTGCTGGTTCAGTTCCAAGTCAGGGTACATGCCTGGGTTTCAGGTTCAATCCCTGATTGGAGGTGTTGTCTTAAAGATGTCAAAAACGGAAATCAAGGGCCAAAAAACAGAGTTTCAGATAACATCTATTATTTCTCTATTTCGGTTTGTAGTGTCATATATAGAGCATCTTGATTAACATATATGAGTAGTTACAAAGATAACTGTTTTCAGAGTTTACTTTGCAATTTCTAGTAAGGCTTGGTGGATGGATGAGTGTTGGTAGGAAATATTGAAATTGAAGCAGTTATAATAAATATGTTTTTATAATAAATATAAAATCAGAAAAAAGAAACCCCAAAATTGACTATTCTATAATATAATGTTGTTCACTTGTTATTTTATCATTTGAATTTTATCCTGACATGAACAGCTGCTGAGCCAATGCACCTGGGCCTTGCTAATGGGGCTTGATATTGGTACGTGTGCCTGAGTAATACACTGACTTGTACTGATTTGCATTAATGGATATGCTCAGACCTGAACTGCATTCTTTAAAAAAAGAGAAATAGTGCTGAACTAAACTTTTTTAAAATTTATTTTTAATACAATATTAGTTTCAGGTGTATAACACAGTAATTTAATACTTATGTATCTATGAAGTAATCACCACAATAAGTCTAGTAACTATCACCATTCATAGCTATTACGATGCTATTGACTAAACCCCTATGGTGTACCTTACATCCCCGTGACTTATTTTTTTTTTTTTTTTTTGTTTTTGCTTTTTTTATCATCACCCGAGGATATTTTTCCATTTTTTGTACAGATAGAGTGGGAGGGAGAGAGAGGAAGGGAGAGAGAGAAACATCGACATGAAGGGACACATCGAGTGGCTGCCACCCGCACGTCCAACCAGGGCCGGGGACAAACTGCAACCGAAGTACATGCCCTTAGCGGGAACCGAACCCGGGTCTCTCCGGACCGCAGGCCGACGCTCTAACCGCTGAGCCAAACTGGCCAGGGCGTGACTTATTTTTTAACTGGAATTTTGTACTTCTTAATTCCTTTACCCTTTTCCACTGCTCCCTCCACTCCTCTTCCCTCTGCCAATCATCAGTTTGTTCTCTGGATCTGAGAATTTTTGTTTGTTTTGTTTTTTAGGTTCCACATAGAAGTAAAATTATACAGTATTTGTATTGGGCTTATTTCACTTAACATAATACTCTAGGTCCAACCATGTGTACTTTTTAAATTCATTACAACATTTACAAGAAGCTGAAGTACATGCACGAAGATGACTAGAGATGCTTGATCTGCAAAGGATGAGTTAACTCTGAAGAACAAGTTAAATTGCTAGTGGTTCTACACGGTTGCATTTTAACACATAATACATTTTCTGTGGATGTTGTCTGTCATTATAACTTTTAAAAGTTGAAATAGTGTGAAATTTTCAAATTTCTAATTAAATAGTTGTAGAGGCCCCCTACAATAAAAATTAAGTTTATATTTTGAAAACCATACAACTAAATAATATTACAATTATGTGACTGCATAATTATGTGATTCTAAAAAAAATCAAATAGTATTGGCTACTAAATTTGTTGCTGGATTGATTTATTATTGGCAGATATTTGACAGGTGTACTTCGCTTATCTTCTGTAAGAGTTTTTTTTTCTTCTTTTTTTTGGTAAAGGGAACATGTAGAAAAATAAATACAGTATTTAGCCTAGTTCCCTTCATATATATTATTGAGTTTTAATCTAATAAAATTTGAAATAATTTGGATTTACATGACTCATTTCTTTTGATCGAAACTCATTCTGAGTATGAAGTGCTCATCTCAATGTAAAATTGTCCTTCTTTCATTCTTAAACATGTTTTCGTTCTTGGGTGTATGTGGGCACTAAGAATATGAGTGGGGTCCTTTGTACAGTCAGAAACTAAAAGCATTTAAAAAGTTTGAAAACAAGGAAGCGGTTTGGCTAAGACTGATAGCATCTTTTGGATATATTTATAAAGAAGTTAACCTTTTAATAGGCCTTTGCAGATGTTTTGTTTTGATCTTTTTTCTCTCTTTTAACCATGTGTGTTATCGACTTCTGACAATTATCTCTTCAAAATGTCTTATATATCGCCCCCCATGTCCATTCCCATTGTAAACCACATAGTTCTGATTATATGTTTTCAGTATTGCAAAATATGGTCTCTGTGCTGACAGTAATTTGGCCTCTTTTCCCTAGACTAGTAAATGATTTTATATTGCAATGCCTTTAACAAAAATGGTAGAGATTCCACATTCCTTTCATGATAACTTCAAAACACCTTAGTGTGAAATTTATAACACATGTGCACACACGCGCACACACACACACACACACACACACACACAAGCTTGTGTGTCTAACTGTGAATATTGTTAGTGTAAACCTACTGCTGTGTATATACCAGTCTCCTCATTGTGTTTCATCTATTCTTTCCTTTTATTTAAAAATTACTGAGTTTTACTAAGATTTAGAAAGATCTATTGTTCCTATTTCAACAGACTTTTACTATTCTTAATAGTAATGCAGGATTCTCATTTCATTGTGATAATATCATTTTATTTTTTATTTATTTACCCTAATTTATTTTTTCTTTGAGGGTGTGGTAATTACAACTGAGAAGTAACTTTGCTTTATTGATTTTGCTTCCCTGTGCATTTTTTCCCCAAACTTACTGCACTTTTATTTGATGATGCAGGAACTACAATTACCCATATTCAACTAGTAACAGAACATAAACCAAATGATATGAGAGAAACTGAAGTTAGTAATGCTGGTTTGAAATTATCATAAATGATGGCTTTGGTAACAGCAACCCCAAATACAATTTGCTCAAACATGCCATATCATTTCTATAATGACATACAATTAATTACTTCCCTGGAACTCATTTGTTCAATGAATATGTATTGTGTACTGTTCTGGGTGCTAATGATGTAATGGTGAACAAAGAGCCAGCCCCCAACTCTCCAGAGTTTAGATTTTAGTGTGGCAGAAAGGCAATAATCCACAATAGCCCAAGTGAATAGGACAGTGGATAAAGAGGGCCTGTAAGAGCTTACAATAGGGCATTGACCCTGGGAAGGACCTCAGGGAACTTTCCCCCAGGGAGTGCTCTTACTCTGAACTCTGAAGCATGAGCAGACACTAATTTGTTAAGGAAGGAAGAGAGGAGTATTCTAGCAGAGGCAACAGCATGGCTAAAGGTCATTCAATAGAAAGAAACATGACTGGTTCAGGACTTGAAAGAAGAACAAAATCTGCCTTGGCCTGTTTGGCTCAGCGGTTAGAGTGTCGGCCTGGGGGCCAAAGAGTCGTGAGTTCAATTCCAGTCAAGGACACGTACCTTGGTTGCGGTTCGGTCCTTGACCCTGGTCGGGGTTGTGTGGAACCAATTGATGTGTCTCTCTCACACTGATGTCTCTCTCTCTTTCTTTCTCTCTCCCTCCCACTCTACCTGAAGATAAATGGGAAAACACCCTTGGGTGAGGATTTTAAAAAAAAAAAAAAAAGGCAGAACAACGTGGTTGAAAAAGAGAAAATGTGGGGAATGGGCTGGAAGATGAGGCTTGAGAGAGAGATGGAGGCCATAGTTAGCCTGATCTTAATTCCTTTTAATGAGAGTCTCTTCTCTTCTCTTCTCTTCTCTTCTCTTCTCTTCTCTTCTCTTCTCTTCTCTTCTCTTCTCTTCTCTTCTCTCTCTCTCTCTCTCTTTTAAAAAATCAATTTAAGAGCATAAGGAAGCCAAAGAAGACTTTTCAATAGCGGGAATGATATATGTAGAAAAATATTCTAACCTAACTGGGAACAAAGAATATAGAATTTGAAGCATTCACAATAAGAGTAAACACTTAGGAATCATTACAGGCACATTAAATGCAGTGCTATTTTGTTTATATAAAGCACTTTAAGTTGCAATTCAAAAGCATGTTGTTTGTGCTCACATCTAGATTCAGTATGATGTGCCTGATACAATGGCAACCCAGCACCCTTTCATAAATAACCTATTAATTACAGTCTAGGATAACTCAATGTTTTAAAATTAAAACACTGGAACTAAAGAAGTGACAAAAATGTTTATGTAATAGGCAATGATGTATCTATAGATTCTTAAGCAAATTTACCCCATACCCTAGATTTGCTTCCAACTTAGGTTAAAAATGACTTGAAATTGTAAACATCGGACAGCTGCTGACACATTTGAAATTAATCAATTCTTGGTTTAGCTCTTAGCAGGTGTCCTCCTGACAAAGCCAACAGTCTTAATTGCCACCTATTCGTTTCTTCTTCAGTAAAGTTAGTAAAAAGGCCAGGATCAAGTTGTTTAATCACATCAGTAAGAAATGAAGAAGATCACTAAGGTTACTCTTTCTCTCCTCTTGAGACTACAACAAATCTGCTTCAGAATTCAGATTGTAAACTGAGATGTTCACTTAAGTCATGAAGAAGGAATGAGCTGGAAAACTGAATTGCCTGATTGCCTCATTGGGTGGTCCATGAATTTGGGAATAAAATTCATCTGAAGGGAGGGACTGTAATAACTATGAGGGATCCACAATTCAATAAATAAACTTAATATTTATTTAATATTACAATCAAACATAGACCAAGAAATTCTAAAAAATAACACATGTTAAAGTCTCAAGTGAAAAACAAGAATCTGTGATTTAGAATATTCTATTTGTTTATTTTTAAGTCTGAGTAGACTATAACAACTCTTTATTTTCAACAAGCACATTGTAAAGTGTAATAGTGAGTAGGTAGTGTTGCAAGGAGTTATCATAGGTGCTGTAGACTGAATGTTTCTGTCCCCTCCCACCAAATTCATCTGTTAAATCCTAACTCCCATTGAGGTGGTATTTGGAGGTGGGGCCTTTGGGTGGTAATCAGGCTATGAGCCCTCATGAATGGGATTATTGTCCTTCTAAAAGAGACCCCCCGAGAGCTCCCTTTTCCCTTCCCATTCTATGGAGAGAAGACTGCTATCTATGAACTAGGAAGCAGGTTCTTAACAGAAACTAAATGTGCTGGTGCCTTGATGTTAGCCTTTCCAGTTTCCAGACGGTTAGAAATAAATTTCTGTTGCTTAAGCCACACAGTCTATGGTATTCCGTTATAGCAGTGGATGAGAAGAAGACCTGGTTTGAATTATCAGGAAACATTTCTGTTAGTTAGTACAAGTCCTTTTTATATTCTGAGAAAACGCCTATTAAAGGTGTTGTTGTTGTTTTTTTTCATATTCTTATAATATGACCTTATAAGATTTCTTGTTTCACAATGTAGGAAATTGAAATTCAGTAGTGTTGTAAATGAGAAGCAAATCTAGAATTAGAATTCAGGAATCGTAGAATTTAGGAATCTTATTTTCAAAGCCTGCTTGTTTCCCCATTACCATCTGTTACGTTTTTTCCTTTTATAGTAGGTTTTTATCATACAGGGGGCCAAAACATTATGCTTCTGAGCTATGACAAAAAAAAAAATCTTACAGTCATGAGGATAGTAGTAAAGAAAGGGAAATAAATGTGTGTTGATAAACGAAGCATTTACCAATTTGGTGTATCTCTCGTGGAGAGACAATCCTGAGGTCATCTAGCACCTGTTTTTTTTGTTTTGTTTGCTTGTTTGTTTTTTTCAAATACTGATATATCTAGCTTACATAAACCCCTTCATTTTCTTTTTTTATGTAAAGGATTTTACTGCTAGTTAGCTATGGGGAAACAATATCAATAGCAGAAATAATGTGGGAAATTTATAAAACTCATCAAGTTTGAACCCAGATCATTATCTTCTAACTTCTGAACCCAGATCATTATCTTCTAACTTCTTTATAGATTTTAATATTAATTCTAGACAGATATTAACTGTGAATCTTCCAGAAAAATGAGAGAGGACATCAATACTTTTCCCACAGAAATTGCTCCGACATTGGAGATTCTCCAGTGCTCACTTGTTAGAAGGACATTGAAAGAAAAAGTCAACCAACTTTATAAACATACCATAATACAGAAAGTTTATATTATTCTTATTTTGGTTTAGGCTTTATCAGAGTGGATCTACCAAAATTTCTCCTCCATAGAATGTCTAGCACATGGCATGACCTCCAAATTGTTTGTCGAATTACCTATATGAGGTCAAACTTTCAGTTAAGCAATGGAAACATCAGGTCATCTAAATCTAAGGTTAATTGGAAAGCATATCAGTAGTAATGTGAAGGATCGGTTTGTTCTTTGTGATAATGATCTTTAGTAAAATGTATTGCCTGTCTTGTATTACTGGGAGAATCATGACTTTATTTAGTTATCTGAAACCTTCATTAGAATTTCATGGCATTTTTTCCTCACATTTGATTTTCTATATGTACACATAGATACTAAAATTTTTCTTGGTCCAGAAAAAATGTAATAAGGATTAAATAGCAATAGGTATTTATAAGTAAAAATGAGTGAAGATGTGGTTCTTTATTTACAAAGAGTATTATTACTCCTTTTGTGACAACTGGTTAAATAACTACTACAAAGCCCATCAGTATGCTAAGTATTAGGGAAAGGACTACATTTTCTAAGCATTTGCTGAACACAATAACAATAGCAATGCTCATAAAATGTCTCATTTTTATTGGGTAAGTTAACAGGAAAAATTCATCTCTTCATAATTGCATACACTTGAATATTATATAAGTCTGAATCCAATCAGGAGATGGAACCATGCAATAATTTGAGCGAGAAAAGTTTAATGTAAAGAACTATAACAGGAGGTTGAAGAAACAAGGGAGGTTGGCTCGTGCAATTAAAGAGAACTCTAACAAATTTGGAAACAGAACATGTAAGGAACAGTCAGTGCCCTAGAGCTGAGATAAAATACCCACAGAAGACTCTCCCTTTCCTCAGGCCTGGGCTCCAGACTTTGATGGAGATAAAATAATCTTGGCTCACTGAAAAAGAAACTGTGGTGGAACTTGCCAGAAATCTGTCCTTCAGAACTTGACAGAAATCACTCTTTTGGAATCTGGAGAAAGCTATTCATGGGAGCTGTCTCTTCAGAGGCGCTCTGCTGTGAAACCACCCATGTGCGCCGGGAATGCTCTGGGTCCTGAGTGCAGCTGACTGCTGTACTGTGGAAGCCTGGTGCTAGGGAAGACACCTGTTTTAAAACGTAGGTTTTATCATTTAGGTATGGTGAGGCCAACAGATCAAGACATGATTGTCATTGAAAAGACACTCTCTGAAAATGAGTGGACATGCCATGAGGTGGAAGGGGACAGGAGGAAGCACCAGTGTCAGATGAGAAACAAAAACAGTGAAGGGAAAACATGGGCAAAAACCTGCAATGTGGTTTCCACAGGAAGGAAAACACAGGGTACGGTAAGCAGACTTAGGATTGGCTAGTTTGAATGATTTCGGCAGGCTCTGGGGTACAGGGACTGTCCCTAATTGTTTGCTCCCTGGCCCTGGCATAGTTAGGGCAGGTGGATAGTGGTTCAGAGTGTAAGGAGCCTGACAAAGGTGGTGGTTGGGGATATGGTTTCTGAACTGGTTAGTATGCTCACGAAACAAGCTTTTGCAGGCAAGTTGCTTCTTATCAATAGGAATAAGCTAAACTTGGGAGGGGTGGTCTTTAAAGTGTCAGCAAAGATCCAGTGTCAAAGCAGCATTATAGAAATGAAAAGCATGGTTAATACAAACCTCCACTGCAGAAGCTGGGCACTAGGGAATCAGCATGCCCTTTTAGAAATGGATGCTGGGGAAGCGGCCTCTTTGTAGTGACCAGGCACCGGAGAAGCTGTGTGTTGTAGAAGTCTTCCAAGAGAGCACACTAGAAGACTCCCACATGCAATGTCTCTTCAAACCCCTGTGCTAATAGAGCTTAACAAGCTTATCAAGCCAGCTTGCAAAAGTACAATTTTTAAAGAGCCGATCTACATTTTTTGCAGAGCCAGTAATGAAATGTGGGTTTGCATATGAAAGGTAATATACTTCTAGGTTAAAACATTGATTTTGGTATTTCAATGTCTCTATTCAAGTTAATTCAGTACTCTGGGAACCTCATGTAGTGAATCAAAATGGAATTAGAATGGCCCTTTAGATCTGTTCCAATTTGGGCTAAGACAGGTCCTTTATATTGCTGTTTTGATCTGTCATTGAATATCGTTGTCCAGGAAGATTAAAACTGAGGCAGTGCTTGGCATATAACAGGTGTTTGAGAAATATGTCTTGAATTTTTGTTCTTATTATTAACATTATCATTTTTAAAATAATTCAATGGAACTCTTGCTGTATCCTCAGCGGGAAATTCCCCCCACTTTGAGAACCAGGACTTGTAAATCTGCAATTCATAGAATTGCAATAACAGGCAGCAGAAATTCCCAAGTGGGTCACTTAAAGTGATGGTAGGTGGCGCTCTTCTTGTTACTAAAATTTTGTTTCTGACTCATCTGTTCTTCCTACTGGGATCAGAGTGCCACATAGAGGTTTTAAATTTAATGGGGATACTCCTCTATTGCATCCCGGAGGATGATCCCCTATTCTCATACAGTGTCTTCTTCAAGCTACAACTGCAGCTATGAATATAACAGGCTGTTACACTGCTCTGCTGTGCCAGCAGTGTTTGGAGAGTAGGGAACGTGTCATGATTCTAGCTCATGGTCCTACTCTGGAATCATCTTTGCTCTAAAATGTTCCCCCTGCTTTGATGTCATATTCTTGTAAGGTCTCATGCAAGTGAACCCTGCAGGCAGGAAAGACAAAAATGTACCAGAGTACCTGTTTGTTTCTGTCAGAGTGAATTTCTGGTTGTCCCATCCAGGGAGAAGAGGTTCAGTGCAGTCAATTTGCCACTCACTGTCTGTCTGTATAGTCCTTAGGAAAGTGTGCTGTAAAAAGAAATCAACATTAGTATCTGTTTCTGGAAGGTTGAGTGATCGGGTCATACATAAGCTCCGTCTTTACCTCCATGGCCACTTTACTCAGGTGCTAATTGTGCCAGCCTAATCAATGACAAAGGTTTGACTAACTACAACTAGACAAATCATTTTTCTGTCTGTTGAGATGTTTAGTGCTTCTTCTCTGGTGGATGCTCTCTGGTGGGTATGAGTGCGTGATGCACAGATCTGCATACTTCATTTCCATTTCTATACATACATTTGCATGTCTCTATTTCACAACTTCTCTGATATTGTTCTTTTTCCTTTTAGGTCCCTGATCAGCCAGAAAAGCCACTGTCCCTGACCATGATTTCATGTGTTTTCTAATCTAGAGCACTTCTTACTGCACACAAAGTCGATGACCAGATGCACTGCCCAAAGCTCTGTCCATTGAGAAGAACCCAAACTGCCTTATATGCTTTTTCTTTTCTTTATTGATATTAGAGAGAGAGGGGGAGGGAGAGGGAGAGAGAGATAGAAACATTGATGAGAGAGAACATAGATTGGCCACCTCCTGCATGCCGCCCACTGGGAATTGGGCCCACAACCTGGGCATGTGCCCTGACCGTGAATCGAACCGACAACCTCCTGGTCCATGGGTCAGTACTCAACCACTGAGCCACACTGGCCAGGCACCTTACATGCTTTAAGTTCATTTGAATACACTAATTAATAAGCACGCAGAAATAAAGCTACTTAAACTTCACACTGGATCATTTGGAGAGCTTTCTCTTGTTTCAAGCCTCATGGTTTTAACATCTCAGCTTTATTTAGAGTGGGCTCCCACTGGGTTCTGCTTCCAGGCATCCAGCTAAGTAAACAGATCACTCCCAGTCCTAGCACATTTCAAGAAATCTAGTCTAACTTAAAATTAGAATCTTCTGTATTTATTCCAGCTCCCTCAGAAGTAAAGTCCCCCCCGATTCCACCAGCAATTGTTAGTGAAGTATAAACTTGAGATTATTTGTACAAGTAAGTGTAAAGTTATGGCTCATGCTAAGCCAGTTTTCAGTTCCAGATTTGCCACAGCATAGTAGTTCTCAACCAGAGACAGTTTTGCCCCTTATCTCTTCCCCAGGATTGGTAATGTCTAGAAACATTTTTGGTTATCACAACTAGAGAGGTGCTAGCAGTATCTGCTGGGCAGAAGTCAGGCATGCTGCTAAATGTCTTATAGTGCACATGATACTCTCCACACAGACACAATTGTCTGACTAAAACATCAATAATGCTGAGGTTGAGAAACTTGCTAAACTCAGAAAAGTGGTCATATTAGAGTAGAGAAATCCCACTATAGGGAGGACCAGAGGATATGCCTTTACCAAAAAGATGTGTTAACTGATGGCTCTGTAAGCCAAGGATCACAGAAAAGGAAACCATTATGGCACTAGGCTCACTGATGGCAATGATGAGAACGGAACCCACCCAATGGTTCTTACCCAGTCCTTGAATATAGAATATAAATCATTGGCACAACCTCACATTGGGTCCTTGGTTTGTGGGGTAAGAGCTGTCATTGCTCTGTATTTCATAGCCATCTAATTCCCTATACAAATCACTTTGCTTTCCTGCCAAATCTAGATGATTAAAGGAGGATAAATATGTTCCTAGTTAGAGAAAGATCAATGTTCACAACAATTATATGAATACAAGTGACTAAAATTTCCCAATAAAGTTCAGAAAAAATGTTCCTTCATTTAGTAGAAATCATCAAAAATTATATAGCTTTACCATTTTCCTTGTAAATATGACATGGGTTTCCCATCTAAATGAATTCACGAAAGAAACAGTTTATTTTGTTTTAGCTGCAAGTTTGTCAAAATAACACAAAGAAACAACAATAACAGAAAGAACAATAACACGTATAAACTTGGACTCTGCTTATTCACCTACATATCAGGCATGAAATATTCCTTTGCTTTCTCTGTAGGTCCAAACTAAAAACACAAACATATATCCCCAACCCAAATCACTTAGCTGCCACCTAGAGAGTTAAGAGTCCAGAATTTTATATCTAAAATGGTCTTAGGGTTTTATTTTACAAATAAATAAATTGAGTTTTAGAAAACGTAAATTATATTGCCAAAGTCAGACAATGTTTTAGTTGTCTGTAACCTAGATTTCTTTATTCCTATTTAATGTTATTTTCACTAAATAAGATAATGATAATACCATGGATGGTCAGAATAATTTGAATAAATTAAAAATGATGCTATATAATTCTATTTTGAATAAACTATTTACTTGGACATTACTGGCCAAAAATTAATACATCCATATTAAATATATGTTATATGTTTTATTAAATTAAACAAATTGTTTGACAACCCTAAAAGATGCCTTTTGTTTCTAATGTGATTTCCAACTTTCGTCAGAAGACCATGAGAATCCAAGATCTGAGAAAGAGCATATCTAGGCTTTACAAGGTCTTGATAAATCACTTTGTTCTTGTGCTTCTGTTTTCACACTAATAACTCTGCCTTTGTTCTCCACCTAATCACCGAGGGGTGCAGATGGATAAAAGCACAAGAGAGTTGTTGTTCTTGAGAAGACAAAGTGGCAGGAGATAGTGGTTTTAAATAGAATTTTCTGGGTGTATAATTTAAGAGTAACAGTATTGGGCTAACTTGTAACTGAGTATGTTTGAGCGAGATACTTGGTGGAGAGAAAGTAAAGGGAGAATAGAGAGCAATAGTGTGTGTTAGATAATTTCTCTGTCCTAGAGGTTTATGATATAATTCTTTTTTTTTTTCCTATTTATAAAGTAAAGAAAATTACTTTACTTTTCAGCCATTTTTCCATGTAGCCATTTGTCCTAACATCTTTGATTCTCACCTAATTCAAGAAAGAAAAAGAATTATTCCGAGTCTTATAATACAAAGAGAAACAAGGTCTGAATGATAAAATATAATTTCATAGGTACTGTGTAAAATCAACTTCATATTATAAATGTATATCCTAAAATATAAATAAAATAAATACTCTTTTTCTAACAACACCCAAAATGCTGCCAAAGGGGTCTTTAAATGGGATAAAGACCCCAGAAAAACCTGTTATTTCACTTACTGAAAGGCCGAGTGTTAAAACTTTCTCTATTCTAAATAATGTAGTTTTTCCCTTATACTTTGCATCTCATATTTTATTAGCTCTAAATTTCTTCCTGTGTTTCATTTTATTTTGATAAATGCTTATCATTTTCTGAGCTAAAGATGTAGGCATTTATTCAACAAGTGTTTATTAAATGCCTTCAAGCCACAGAACTGACTGCTAAGGATCAGAAGGGATGGCCCCTGCCCTTGAGGATCTTACAAATTTAAATAGTAAAATTAAATTAAATGTATAACTTAGTTTAAGAACCTGACCCATGCAATAATGTGGTTGAATAGGAACTCAAAACTATTTACTGTATTTTGAATTTTCAAATAACCAATCACTTTACCTAAAGAAAATATTTCATTCAAATTATTCAAAAGCAGAGTGACAAAGCATCACTCAAAAACATTCTGTATTTTAAATTTCCACATAAAAAATAAATCTCGAATACTTATTTAGTTTTAAAAGTATTAATCCCATTCCTCAAATAAACTAAATTAAAACTCTTATTTCATCTTTCACTTTTGTATGAAATGATTTATTAGTTTAGAAATCACTTGTCTGATTTTATATTTATCTTATTGGGACTGATTTAATTTTTTGTGGTGGAAGAAAATACTTTGTGAGATTTATATATTCTCAAGTTTATTGAAACATTTTATGGTTGAATATATTGTCTGTTTTAGGGAATACTTGATGTGCACCTAAAAGAATGTCTATTCTGCAACTTAAAAATATTGTCAAAGTAACCCAGCCAGTGTGGGTCAGTGGTTGAGTATGACACATGCACTAAGAGGTCTCCGGTTCGATTCCAGGTCAGGGCATATGCCCAGGTTGTGGACCCGATCCCCAGTGAGGGGCATGCAGGAGGTGGCCAGTTGATGTTCTCTCTCATTGATGTTTCTATCTCTCCTTCTCCCTTCCTCTGTCTAAAAATTAATAAAGAAAAATATATTTTAAAGAAATTTGAAAAAATATATTGTCAAAGTTGTTGCTAGTATTGTTAAAATATAACCTATCTTCATTTCCTTCCTTTCTTCCCTTCTTTCCCTCCTTCTTGCCCTTCCTTCCTTCCTTCCTTCCTTCCTTCCTCCACTTAGTTACTGAGCAATCATTTACTCAGAGATATATGCTAAAATCTCCACATATGATCTTGGATTTGTCAGTTTCTACTTTGGGTTCTGTAAAATGTGGCTTTATCTTTGTAAAAAATGAACCCTTCTATCATTTTACATTCAATATCCCTGTGTCTATATTTAATAGGTCTTTTGTAGATAGAAAATAGTTGTCTTTTTAAAAAATTGATTCTTACTGTTTTATCTAGTCGAACAATCTCTGCCTGTTAATTGGAATGTTTAGTTCATTTTTGTTTGGTGTACTTGAAATGTTTTAGTTTAAATCTTCCCCATTTTACTATTCAGTTTTTATTTGTCCCACATGTTATTTTTGGTTAATCTATTATTCTTTGTATTATATTTTAATATCTCTAATGGAGAATCACTGTAACTTTTCATACGTGGTTACTCTAGAGAACATAATATACGTTTTTATCAGTCTCCTTAGAGTTGATTTCAAACCATATCACATAGACTGTAAGAAATGTGTGTCGGTATTGTGCAAAAAAGGGTTAACACAGCAGGTTTTACTACTATTCTTTGAAAGTCCTGCTTATAAGTTTGGCACTTGGCTGGCATCTGGGAACTTAATTTTTGGTATGGCTACACCCATTAACTGATAAGCATAGCCCCCCTGTACCTCAACCATATGTACACAAATATAGTTTATACTGAACACCTACTTTTCTTATGGGAGTCTGGCATTGGGGTACATGCCAGGCAAGGATCGCCTACATGATTAACTTGCAATACAAACCCCGGGCAGTGGGGCTTTAATGAGTGTCCCTGGTTGGCAGCATTTTGCGCATGTTGTCACAACCCTTTCCTCAAAGATTAAATGTTTCACATGTGACTCCATCGGGAGAGAACCATCGGAAGCTTGTGCCTGACTTCCTCCAGATTTTGCTCCACCTTTTCTCTTTGCTGACCTTATTTTGTACTCTGTCACTGAAATAAATCATAGTAATGAGTGTAACTATATGCTGAGTCCCATGAGACCTCCCGGAAAATCATGAAACCTGGGTGTGATCTTAGGGACCTCCAATGTAAGAATGGAACCATTTATACACCACTGCCCTTTGTGTCTTCTGTGTTATTATTGGCATATATTTTATAATTACATACGTTATAAGCCCCATTATACAGTGGTATAAACTTTTATATTAGTTAGTTAATTATAAATAACAAGAGAAAACATAAAATTTTATATTTATCCACATAAATTATTTTTTAGTGCTCCTCGTGCCTCCTTTAGATAGATAGATTTCCTATTTATGCTTTCTTTTTTAAGCCCAAAGAACTTTCTTTTAGTCTATCTTGTACTGCAGGTCTACAGGCAGCAAAGTCTCTCTGCTTTTGTTTATCTGAAAATGTCTTTATATTGCTTTTATTTCTGAAGTCTGTATTTGCCATGTGTAGGCACTGAAATTTCTGTTCTGTAACTTAGTGATCTGACATAGATTACATTAAAGGTCTGACTCCCACCCCTCAAAAAAATAAATAAAAACAACAACAAAACAAGCAAGTAACTCTACCGGTTTTTAAAAATTGGCTGTTTTAGGAAATCTCTTTAATGCATGCCCATTTTAACTCTAATTTAGCCCTCACTCCCTGTTTGTGTGAGCTTGAGGTCATTGAGAAATGAGAGTTTAGTATCTTCTCGGGTCTTTTCTGTGCATGTATATAGCCTGGATACACATATGATCTTCTAAATTCCCTGAAACATGTGAAAGGTTCTCAAAGCACTTATTATATCTAGTATCTCCTTCCGTAGGCTCTTCCTTTTCAGGCTTATTGCTCTAGCTATTACTTCCTCTGATTGTTATTGCTTACCCGTGATAGCAGTGGCTAATAATCTCACTTTAAATTGTAACAGAAATGGCACCTGGGAAGTTGCCTCTAGCACTGGGAAGTTCCAAGGCAGGTAAAACCAGTTCAAACCCTTGAGTTGATCCAGCAGGGAAGCAGAGATAGGGGAAAACACAACCACATTTAGTTAAGAATAAGATCTGCATTACTTCTTCTCATCCCAGCAGCCTTCACAAAAAATGCAAGAGCTGGGGAGTTGCACATAGTAATAAGGGGAAGTTAAAAATGGCACAGATCTCTTAACAAAATTCAGTACTTTCCCCCCAACCCCGTCCTTCAGTAAGTACTTTCCTGTTTGTTGTAATTTTTTTGTTAAATTCTGGAATGTAAAAAAAGTTGATCTTTACTTTTTCTTTTGGCTAGATTGTTCTCTGTTGTATAGGAACAAAGTTTTAAATTTTTTACTCAGCCATTTTCATTGATGTCACTCTTACCTTCATTTTTCAAAGACACGTTTATTGAATATAAAACTCAGTTAACTTTTTTGTGCTTGAGAAAGAGCTGATCTCTTCTTTTAATGTTTTATTTTTATTTATTTTTTTTTACAATTGTTGCCCACTGTAAGATTTTATTTAGAAAATAAAATCTGCTAAGAGTAATTTGAAAAATCACTAAAGCAGACCATTTATTCAGCAGATTTTGACTAATATCATGACATGTGTTGTGCCAGACGTGGAATTTTAATTTTAGTCAATGACCAATTATAAGGTTTATGGTAACATTTTTTAAAATAACTTAATCTGCTCTATTTTTACTTGCTCAGGCTTCTTTCTTAATACAATTATGATAGTGAAATGAGTAGCACTGCCAGACAGAAAAAAAGCCCCCAAAACAAAAAACTTCCTATTTCGACATTTTACTAAGGTATGCAACTTATATTCAATTCTTTGGCCACCAAAATTTTTCACTGAAATTGTTCAATAGAGTCCTCTAATTCCAGATTTCTTGTAATAGAAACAATTGAAGTACTTAGAATTTCCTGAAGTTGAGAAATCAACAATATCAAAAAGTAATTGGGACAAAGGTCACTGTGGAATAAAGTCAATAAGTATTTTGTATAATCAACTTAAACATAGTTTTACAAGATAGCAATAAGTATACTATATAAAAAGAGTACTATTAAAAGAGTGGGACACATAACTACTGGTTCTTTCCAAAAATTTGACCATATAGCATAATGCTCTTAATTGCTTTTGAGACACAGAATCCCAATCTCTTTTACCAGGAAAGTGTTTCTATCAATGAAAAGATAAAGTTTATTTCCAAATAATATAATTGAACTTTTTCAATTATTATAAAAAGTATCATGCTAGAGTTCAATTTGAATGTTAATTTTATAGTTGTTTGGGTGGGAGCAATTGTGTTTTCTTATTGAGTTTTGCACTTCACCTGAAGAGAAAAATATATATATATATATATATGAAGGGGGGACATCATTAGACAAGATTTTTTCTTATCTTTTAAAGAAATACTAGAAAGCATCTCTCTCAACTCTGTTTCATCAAGTCTGTTTTTTGTTGTTTTACATTGAAAACAGCCTGAAAATGATACTATATAATCACTTATACCTTTATGAGTCATATTATCAGAATTTTTATTTATTTATTTTTAATCCTCACCTAAGGATATGTTTTTATTGATTTTAGAGGAAGAGGAAAAGAGAGAGAGAGAGGGAGAGAGAGAGAGCGAGAGAGAGAAACATCGATGTAAGAGAGAAAGATTGATCGGTTGCCTCCCGTATGTGCCTCAACTGGGATTGAACCCACAACCCAGGTATGTGCCCTGACCAGGAACAAACCTATGACACTTTGGTACACAGGGAAATGCTCCAACCAACTGAGCCACACTGGCCAGGGCATATGATCACACCTGTCAGATAATGAGAATAAAAGATGAGACAGAAAAACAGGTTAGAGATAGATCTCCAAAAGAAACCTTATAAAGGTGTTAGCTGGATAGAAGGCTGAAATGGAGAGATTGTATGCTTAGACTGAGAGAAAAGCAAAGGGCTAAACAAGCAGAAAAAGAAAGGAAAACAATAGGACACTGAAGAATTGGGAGGTGGGTTGGAAAAGAAGAAGAAGATAGCCTAATTCTATATTTGTAAATTGGTAAGAGAGTAGATCTTAAAATTTTTCATCCCATAAAAAAAATATATTTATGTGTACTGATAGATATTAACTATACTTACTGTGAAGATCATTTCACAATATACAAAAATATTGAGTTATTACTTTATATACCTAAAACTAATATAATGCTATATGTCAGGTATAGCTCAGTAAAAAAGAAGATAGTCTAATTCTGACCTTAAGTATAAGCTCAGTCTAATTCTGACCTTAAGTATAAGCTCATCTAAACATATAGAGAAATAATTTTATTTAACTCCTTTAATGTATAGATAATTTAATTTCTCTCAGAGAGTTTACATAAATTTTCTCAAGTTGAAATAGCTGGATCCATTAATTAACAAGACCAAGACCAGGTACCAGACCCAACTTGTTCTCATTTTAGTTCATTTTACTGCGTACAAAGTAATGTCAACTTGATTTTCTTAAATATACTCTTTCAGAAAAATTCAATTTACACCAATATTGACTATACATTTGTTATGGATAACTCATTGCACCTGTCCAGATGAACAACAACAAAATTCATTATAGTTGGCTGATGATAAATTTAATTATCAAGAATACTAGATAGTTGAAACTTAACACACTAACAGAAAATTACAAAATAGATAAAGAAAATGTTGCGGACTTGTATGAACATTTCCCAGTTTCCCTAGGAATTATCCTGTCCTCATGGAAACAGTCTTACTCCCTTTCATTTCCTTTCTATAGTGCTTCTTCAGCATTAAAACAAGAATTATGTTTGCATAGTAATATATCATCAAGACCAATGGATACCCATTTATTTAAACTTATATAAATACATACCTACACACATAAATTCTTCCGATTTTAAATTCCGTAACTGCTTCCCCTAAGGGATTCATAATGGTGCGGAATTACTCAGAGTCCACACCTAGATTAAAAGGCAAACCACACATTCCACAAACTCTGAATTTGAGTGTCTCACAGTAATATCACTCCTGAATGTTATTTTAGAAACTTCTGCCAGATCCCATGTCTGGAATGTGTTACACATACAAGCATGATAAATAGAAAAAAAATAAATAAGTGAGATGAATTTTTAACCAAAGCACTGAAAGGCTCTTCTATGTCTAACCACCATATAGGCAAAAGGAGGAAGAGGTATAGAATGGAATAAATGCATTTTTGGATCAGTTGCAAACATTAGGTTTTTTGCTTTTTTTTGTTTGTTTTTTTTTTTTGCTTTTTTAATAATATACTTTTGTGATGATGTCACCTGAGAAAACATATTGGCTATAAATCCTGTAACAAAGAGTTGTTTTTTTTTTCTTTTGGAATATAGTCTTTATTCTATAGGAACAATCTTGCTTCATCTTTTTAAAAATTATTTATTTATTTATTTTCTTTTATTGATGTTAGAGAGAGAGAGAGAAAAGGATCAGGAGAGAGAGATAGAAACATCGATGAGAGAGAACATCGATTTGCCACCTCCTGCACGCCCCACACTGGGGATTTGGCCCACAACCTGGGCATGTGCCTGACCGGGAATCGAACTGGCAGCCTCTTGGTGCATGGGTCGATGCTCAACCACTGAGCCACACCAGCCAGGCTTGCTTCATCTTTTAATTGAACTACTTTTTATCTCATAATCACCAATAACAAAAATATTCTTGTGTATGTAGCCAGTTTAAGGACTAGTGACAGAATTATTCAGAGAGGGCTCTGTCTTTTCCTGAACACTACTTCTATGAGCTATGTTTAGTTAGGCCGAGGTAGATCTTGGGCTTCTTTCAAGGCTGAGAAATGTTAGAATTGATATAAGAAAACGAAATTCCTCTTCATAATACAGTTAGAATAACTCAGGGTTTCCACAGGTTGCTACAAAGAAAATGATATTCCTAGGGACCTAAAGCACTAGAGTTGGTAAGGAGTGCAGGTTCAAAAACAAATCCAGCAGGATGATAGGGATGGCACGCCCAAGAACGTCCACTGTGAGAGTCTCAGCTGTGGCCATGCCCAAGAGTTTGAGCACATATATCCAGACTTTAATGTAAGAATGTAGTAGTTGTGCTGCACTGTGCTCTGTACGCTGTAAAGCAAACCTCCACTCCACTGTACGCTTTCGCCTCTACTCCTGATTTTTTAGTAAAATGCTTCTATACAAAATATCCTTATGTACATGTGATTTGAGAAATGGAAGAAAAGAGAACCCATGACTGAGTTTACATAGCGTAGAAAAAAGGAAAGGCTGTCAAGATCTTTTGGGCAAAGCAAGGAGTGAGGGTAGGATGTGTTCAGAAGAAATAAAAGAATCATCTAGTGAGATTGAGAGTAGTGTTTCTTATTGTTTGGGGGAGAAAATCTTGATATCCTTTATTTAAAATTAATCAAAGGTGATAAAAAATAAAATGGGATAGAAAAAGTGTCAGACTGGGGCTAGGGTACTTCTTTAGGCAAGGTGGGCTGCAAAGCCTCTTGGAGGAGCTCACATTTGAGCTGAAATATCAATGATGAGCAGGAGGCAACCAGATAAAGACATAGGAGAAGAGGAGAAGAAAACAATTCCAGAACAGAAATAAGCCAGTACAGCTAGAGTACAATGGATCAGGCCGATTGGTGAGGACAGAAAGAGGCTAGATCGTCTGGGCTTGATTACGCTGGCCTTGCATGCTGCCAGTTTTGTTCCCTTAGAAAACAGAGCTTCAGGCAAGCTCACTTGCTAACACTGTTTTAGGAGGAGTATAATCTCAGGGTAGCAAATGTGAAGGGGCAGGGAAATGAGTCAGCAAAGGAATAAAAGCAAATACATATAAGGCTTTACTAAGCAAAGCTAACCACAGACTGTGCTCAGTCAGGACGTCGATCATATGGAACCTCCTAACTGTCCATTAGAAGGAACATCTATCTCTCAACTCCTCCCACATGCTGCATCTCATTGTTGAAAGTGTGCCACATGGGGTTTTACTTACCTTATGTTCCCTTGCTATGTAGGCACCAGTAGAGGTACCAGAGACCTTGTGTATACATTAGGAGAACACTAGGGGGATAGATGCAGTGGCCTTTGCTTCGAGGTGTCCTGATGGACATCACGCAGAATCCAGGCTCTAACCAGTGGGGAGACCGAGTCAGCCACAGGCGATGCTGCTGCAGATCAGTGTCTTGGAATTTTCAAAGATTTAGAACCATTCTAATTTCAAAGTCAAGCCACTGTTTTAAGCAAGAAAGAAATATTGTCCCATTTATGGATTTTTTAAAAAGTACTATCTGTTGTGTGAGGAAAAAAAGAGATTCATAGTGGGAGATGGAGATTTCAGAATTATCAGCATAAAGTTATTTTAAATTGTCAACTCCACTGAAAGTATGAAAAAGATGAGAAAAGAGAAATTAAAATTGCTCTCAGTGTGGAAATCTTTGATGGCCGTTATCTGAAACATTATGGTGAAGCGTTAGAACAAAGACATGATTAGAGCAAATTGAGAAATTAGAAGTTTGTAAAGAAAAGGCGCTCAGGTGAGAACTCTTTGAGAAGTTGTAAGGTAATTTTGGCCAAGGCAATATCTTTTCTTTTTTTTTTTATCCTCACTCGAGGACATTTTTCCATTTTTCGTTCAGATAGAGCGGGAGGGAGAGAGAGGAAGAGAGAGAGAGAGAAACATCGATGTGAAGGGACACATCAAGTGGCTGCCACCCGCATGACCAACCAGGGCCGGGGACAAACTGCAACCGAGGTACCTGCCCTTAGCGGGAACCGAACCCGGGTCTCTCTGTACCGCAGGTCGACGCTCCAACCGCTGAGCCAAACCGGCCAGGGCTCTTTTTTGTTTTTAAAGGGATGATTTTAAGATGTATTTATGCACTGGGAATTATCCATTCATGGTAAAGAAGTTAATAAGTAGGATAGAGTGGGTATGATTGCAGGACACCTTATTAAAGTGAGACAATAGCTGGTTGTGGCAGAGTTAGAGGGGTGGCCTTGGAGAGGCAGACATGCTTCTTTAATCACAATATTCAAATCCTAATCACTAGTTATCTCACATCTATGTTTACTCTTAAAATGTCCATCCCGTCACTAACCAATTATAATTACTATCTCTTTTACAAATCTAACAGCTAAAGGTTTAGAATTCAGGTCCAAGTCCCAAATATATCTCAGTAGTCTTTGCCACCAAAGAAAAACTAAGGGATCATACATTAAAAATTTTTCAACTGTTGCCATCATTTAAAACAATGAATTACTTAGGAAGCCATGCATTCTTTCAAAAGAATGTCATGTGAATATTGCATTCTGAATTGCATTTTCAGTGAATTTAAGCCAATTTCCTTTCTGTTTATAATTCTTTACCCTATGAGGATGTAGTGAATGAGCATTTTCATACATTTCTAGTGGGAAATGAAAGTGGCAGAATCTTGTGGAAAGAAATTCCAGTCATTATGATACCAATAGTATCAAATATGTACATACTCTTTGAAACCAATACACTTCTTCACAGAAACTAATCTATGGCAACAGACTTTAAAATATGGGAGAGGGGGCGTGTATAGTGTAAAATATTTATTATAGTAGTGTTTTCAATAGCAAAATATAAGTGAGGATGCAAATGTCTAAATAATATGTTTTAATATTAAAGATATACAAAATGAAGTATTGTGCATCTATTAAAAAGTAGTTTTCTTATGGCTGTGTAAGTATATCAAAATACTTCGTTAGAATTCTAAGAAATAATAAGTAGGCATATAATGTCATTAAACATGCTTAAATTATAGAAAGAAAATGTGCACAGGTGCACAAAGACATGTGAAACACACTGCTACATCCCATTGCTATTTATTATTAAAAGTCCTGTGAGGTTTTTTTGAAGGAACTTTCAGATCATGTATGTATATGCCTACAACATTGCATTAAAGCCATTAGATTCTTTTAGCTGAAGTACAATGAAAGGTCTCAGTGTTAACAAAAAATGGTGAGTATGGCTTAAAAGTCATACTACTACATGTGAATTTGATCTACACATTAAGGAACTTCAGTTTAAGACAGAGAAGCTACGTGTCTTTTCCACTTACTACTTAGGTTTCTTTGTTTCTGAGGAGAGTTTATTTGCTACCCAGGCATGCGGCCGCAGATCTCAGAATCTTGCCATCTCCCCACTAAAATCCCCAACTATGGGACTAAAAAGCTTTTCTTGGGTTCATGTTGACTGTTTTAATTCAGAATATCTCTTCCAAATGATTGTTTTGGATCCTGCCGTAAGGACCTGTATAAGAAATTGGAATGCATTCTCTCAGGACTTAAGTACACATTGTGCATCAGGTCCTTCTCTCTATTTTTAAGAAACATTGAATTTTGGAGTTTAATATAAGCAACCAGGCTAGTTGGGAAAAAAATACCTTAAACAAACAAACAAAGGCATGACTCCCTTTCACCAGTTAAATTTCGAAATGGCTACTCTCCATCGTAAGCTTTGCTTGTATCCCAGGCGAGTAGTAGAGAACAATGAATCCGTTTGTTTTACTACTAACAATTTGGAGATGGAATCTTTGCAATATTTCCTGAGGTATCTTTCTTCTTCTGCCCCTGTATGAGTTCATTTTTTCTAATTGTCTATAAATAAGGAGGCCACAGAAATCAGGGGTTTTATCACATACACATAGTTCTTTGCTATTTTCTTTCCACCATATTTCAATGACTGCATTGCTAGTTCATTCCAAATTACCACAGTGCATATTCCTAAGAACTGCCAAGGTTTGTTCTAGCATGCTTTTGAGGATGTGGAAAAAAAGAGTAATTGAGCCCGGCTGGTGTGGCTCAGTGAACTGAGCGTCATCCATGGACTGACAGGTCCCGGTTTGATTTCCAGTCAGGGCACATGACGGGATTGTGGACTCAGTCACAGTAGAGGGTGTGCATGAGGCAGCCAATCAATGTGTCTCTCTCACATCAATGTTTCTATCTCTCTCTCCCTTCCTCTCTCTCTAAAAAATCAATAAAAACATCTTTTTAAAAAGGAGTAATTGAGACAACAGCAACATTTTGTAGAAGATACTGAGATATTAAATGCTTATATCTCCTTATAGCTCTTCAAAATAATATATCAATTTTATTTATAACAATATGAAGTGATGACAAAGTCAAGCATTAAGTACTTTAAAGCCATGATATTAAAAATTCCTTTGCTGGGTGGGAATAGGCTATGCCTTGCTTTATAGACTGATTCTTCAGGAGTTTATGAGACAACACACATGTAAAACCCAGGAAGTATAATTGTGCAATAAGAGGAAAAGTAAAAATTGCCAAATAATCAATACAATGTAGAAGAAAACCTGCTTTGATCTAGTACTATTAATGGTTGTATAAGCACCAGTAAGTAAAAGTAACAAAAGAAATATCCTATGTTTATTTTAATCTCACAAGAACCTAATGTTTAGGTTCTTAGTTGTCCTAGGAAGTAAGTAGAAACATTATTTGATAAATGTATTTGAATATTCTGTACCAATATCCTTAAAAAATGTACATGATCCTTAAAAAATGCAACAATTTAAAGCATACAAGATTTGAGAATTATGTAAATTATGAGGATATACAGCCTCCCCTGGGATAAGTCAGCTACTAAAGAAAAATGGTATAATCAATCACTATCTGGTCTTATCAATTATTACCTTGTTTCAAATAAATATCACCTTTTTCCCCCTAAAAAATTAACTCAAACTGCAATCTATGTTGTGATTATGTACAGTTTGCACATTTGTGCAAACTGCATTTCAGAACGGGATTTACGGAGCTAAAACTGATGTTATTTATTATCCAGTCCATTTTTGTTATGCTGAAATACTATGTCATGTGTTCCATTACTTTAAGTAGCTACAGATTCTTAATGTGCAGGGTAAGCTCATTATTCTGTAAGTCTCAGATACCTAAGATATCTAAATTATTTCCGTTAAACATACATTTTAGCATATCTAGGACAATTTAAATGCTTTTGCACTTTCAGATTATGAGACCCTGTCTCTTGATTCACATTTTCTTTAAGTAGTCCACAGGGAAGGCATTTATCTGAGAATGGGAATTCAAGGTCAACTCAACATTTGGGATTATTCATAAAAATACTAATAAGAAACATATATTTTAGATTTATGGTTTTAACTCAATGCTAAACTAAGAATGAGAGAACATTGGGCAGCGTTTCTCCATCTCTTGCTCCCAGGTTCTTTTTTTAAATCCTCACCTGAGGACTTGTTTGCATTTACCTTCAGCTAGAGTGGGAGGGAGAGAGGGAGGAAGAGAGAGAGAGAAACAGCAATGTGAGAGAGACACATGGAGTGGTTGTCACCCACATGACTTCAACCAGGCCGGGGACAAACTGCAACCTAGGTACGTGCCCTTAGCGGGAATCAGACCCGGGTCTCTCTGGTCCGCAGGCCTGTGCTCTAACCGCTGAGTCAAACTGGCCAGGGCCCTAGGTTCTTTTGTACACAAATTCAGTTACACATATTATTTCTTCATTTTGTTTGTTTATATTTTTAATGGCCATAATTAAATTTGCACTAAGCAAAGAAAACATAATGATTCTGTTAATAAATATTTTTAATTTTATTATTCAACATTTGAAATCTATACTAAATTCAGTTCAAAAGAAAAAGAAAGAAATGCGCCTGGTTGATGTGGCTCAGTGGTTGAGCATCAACCCATGCACCAAGAGGCTGCTGGTTCGATTTCCAGTCAAGGCACGTGTCCAGGTTGTGGGCCAAATCCCCAGTGGGGGGCATGCAGGAGGCGGCCAATTGATGTTCTCTCTCATTGATGTTGCTATCTCTCTCTCCCTCTCCCTTCCTCTTTTTCTAAAATAAAGGAAGAAAAGAAAGAAAAAACTTAGAAATAAATAATTATTTGCATGTGTTAGTCAAATATGTTTGTATTACACGTCTCTGTGTGTGTGTATATGTATACACACACATATAGAATTCAAATTCTTTGGAAATATTGGAAGAATATTGAAAATTTTTGTTTTTCTTATTTCTTACGTATGATGTTATTTATTGTCTCTTCAGGACCACGTTTTTAAAATTCTTTATAATTATTTTATTATGTACTTCTTTTCTCAACAAAGAAAAAGTTGAAATGGTTCAAAAAAAGTAAAGTATAAAAAAACTCATTATCCCTCAAAAATATGACTTTTCGGCACCAAGAGAAAATTCTACTATATTATATTCTTAATGCTGTTCTCAAGACGACAGTGTTACTCTTTGGAATGTTTTAAAATATCAGTAAAACATTTATCTTAAAAAAGATTATATCACTTATTTCATAAAAGTAAAACTAGATTCTCATTTAAAAAACATATTTTTCTTGTTTTTAGTTCCCTTACAAAATAAATTTACTTCCAAATATTATTTTTTAGATCAGTTTTTTCTTCTACCTGAGGCCACACATCCAAAAGTTCATTTCTTTTTTCTATCTAGTTTATATTCCTTTCATTATCTGTTTTTGTATGTTTTTCTTTCAGTATATTCGATACAATTTGAAAGTTGAGTAGAAGATGTATATTTAAAAAAGAGAGTTGCTGATTCCTTAAATGTTTGCATTTATGAAGAAAAATATTAGTGCTATGTAGAATGTTGCATTTATAAGATTATATTCAATCTATACTCAAGTTCGTAGTTAGTAAAATGATTGGGAGTTTATAATTTTCTTAAGTTGAGTGTGAAATAAAAAACCCTGCTCAAAGTCTCAGTAATTTTAGGACATTAGCAAAATAGCAAATTGAGACTCATTTTAAAAACTACTTTACATGTGAACCTTAAACAATCTTCAATATCATTTATATATAATTGTGTGTTTTGTTTTGTTTTTCCATTTTGATGCAATATGATGTTGAAAAGCTTACCTGCATGAAAGTATCAATGAATTTCAGTTTTTCAAAGCAAATGTTATTTGTATATTTTTATCCATGACATCCAGTCATCTGATATGTCCTTCACTTTGTGGATATCAGTGCAGCTTTAGGAAACATAAATATTAATGACTATGTAGTTTAAGACCAAGAGTTATATTGATTCAAATAAATTGGTACAACACAGATGATACATATTTAATGGTTGATTAAATTAAATTGCTTTATGTAATACTTAAGATGGCCATTTATGTAAAAATTTGTTTATATCACAGTCTTATATGTTAGCTCAAAATAGATCTATTACTGGGTTTTCAACCTTGGTCATATGCATTTTAGTATGCTTAGCATTGTTCCTGACCTCTGGATGTCAGCAGCCAAACGTTTCTCTGTAGTTTGACAACCAAATGTCTCCAAAAGTTTCTAAATGTGCCCTGGTAGAAAAAATCACCCTGGTTTAGAAACATTTATTTCCATTAGCCACATGATGCTTAAAACTCGTCTTTATTCATACTGATTATACTGAATAATTTTTTTCTGCATATAAAAATAAATTATGAGACAAGTTTAATTGAAAAAAAAAGATGAAGAGAAAAGTTGTATTGAATTTACCATCTTTAATACATCTTTTAACAGTTTGCATGCTTGCCACATTCGTCGACTTTTTAACTTTGGGGTTGAATATGATCTATGAAAGCATCTTGTAATTTAGACATTTGATTAGTCATCAAGATGATTATATGATAATTGGCATTAAATTCAAAGTTTTTTCGAAACATTTACTAAAGTTTAATGACAACTTTAGTTTTTGTTTGTTTTTAATTTTTTTCATCCTCACCTGAGGACATTTTTCAACTTTTTGTTCAGATAGAGTGGGAGGGAGAGAGAGGAAGAGAGAGAAACATCGATGTGAAAGGGACACATCGAGTAGCTGCTACCTGCACAACCCAACCAGGGCGGGGGACTAACTGCAACCGAGGTACGTGCCCTTTGCGGGAACTGAACCCAGGTCTCTCTGGACCGCAGGTTGATGCTATAACCACTGAGCCAAACTGGCCAGGGCACAACTTTAATTTTATCTTTAAATCTTTTTTTACTATAAGTGCCAATGGATAAGTTATTAACCCTTTCTCCCACATTAATGAACTATGAGGAATCTCTTATAAGGATTAACATCTTGGTCTCAACAGTGAAATAATTGTTACTCACCATTTATTAAAATCAAGCTTTAGTGAAATGTTCTTTTTCACGTGCCTAGAAAGTCTGACTCCTGAGAAAGAGGCCAGGGAAGGAAAGGGGAAGCAGCCTGAGCAAGACAGATTTTGATTTTGGTTAACAGAACTTTCCACAGAATATTGAGTGATTCAAGGGACAGGCTAAAATAGAATCTGCCACTAGTGGTAGAATAAATTTGGATAGAATTGCTGTGCTTCTTTGTCTCGTGAAAAAATTCTAGGCACTGTTCCTGACTTTCTCAGCACCATGAGTAAGTCGGCTACACTCCTGAGAGAGGTTGAGGGTGAAACCGTAAGAGTGGGAAAGAAATTGCATTACACTCAGTTGTTCATCCACTTGACCTTAGAAACCCCTCCCTCTTTACAACACAGACTGATGTATCCTCTGGTGACCACGTAGATGAGTATTCCATTTATTTGGACCCTCTTCACTTAACAAACTGAGAAAAAGAACAATAAATCCTGCAAGCAGTTTTCCCACTGAGCGTGATTAATGAGAAAAAAGAAAGATGGGAACAAGCCTTGGAAAAGTAGTGGCAACAAGAAGCAGAGCGATGCAATGAGAAGCGGAAAGGCCAAATTGGTGCAGTCCTGAAGGGCACCCCCATAAAGCAATGGAGCAAAGTGTCTGTGTCAATGGGGGGAGTAACACTGGAAGTAGGGGACCCTCAGTCCTGGAGCAAAAAACAGTCCCCAGGGGTATGGCAGAACTGTGAGCAACCAAGGACTAGGAAGGCCACTATTTGGGCAACGGTGATGTCTGACTGTATTCAACCCTAAGATGCTCATTTGAGGGAGTAGGCTTTTAAATATTTGGGGTACTATAGGCTGTACATATCCTGTTTCTGTACTGGGAAAAATCTATGCTGTAGTGAGAGAAGGATGCAAGGAGAACAAAACCTGAGCATTAATTTAAGATAAAACTTTGTGATTGTTACCACAACTTGAGAAGATGTTTCAATGAGGTACCAGTGAAGAACTTTATTCTTTGTTACCCTTAAGTTCTTTATTATAAATTTTCTAACTACCATGATTCTGTGAGAAAACCATTTCGTAGTTTTTTTCATTCATGACTAGAAACACACAAACTCATTTACAGGAAATCTAGGATTCACTAGGTTCCGAAGGAAAGAAAGAACAGCCCAACAAAAACATCCTGTAGACCAACATATTTAGAGCTGTGAGTAACGTGCCTTTGAGTGTGACTCATACGTAAGCTCAAGCCAGGTGAGAAATGAGAGAGCCACGTACTTGGAAGCAGAAACGAGATGACCGAGGAACACAGCATTTCCTCACCCGGAGGAGGCCGGTTGCCGACCGTTTGCACGCGTGGCAGATGGCGAAAGACAGCGAGGGTGGGAGTGGCTGGCACTTCATAGACTGCCAGGCTCCATCTGGGCTCTTGATAAATATTAATTAAATGAATTGAATCAATTGAAGAGTGCTATCCATGCTGCCAATTATGACAACCGGTCTTTGTTTTATGTATTACTATCCTCATGTTAGCATGCCAGAAAAACTTTGGTATGTAATCAAAAGATCGAATGTGCTACACAGATAACCCAAAAGAGGTGAAACGCAAAGGCGCATGCACTGTTTTTCGATCCTACTGTATAAACATATTATTAAAATAATATTCTAGTGATATCTTGATTAGCAGTTCATCTGGAAATAATGTTATAATATTTTAGTCAAATCAATTGTGTATGATAGAGATGGGGAGAGTGTCAGGTTTTTTGTTTGTTTGTTTGTCCTGGGGCTGTAGTGAATGATGAAGAAAAATGAGCCGTGTAGAATTCATTCACAAAGGGGGCTTATATTCCTGGGGCACACAATCCATGTAATGTCAGAGTTGTGAAAGTGTTAATGGGGCTCCTGAAGACCATTCAGGGGATCTGTGTGCCTCCCTTTAGGAGAGAGAAGGTTACAAAGCTGCAGCAAAGATAAAATGAAGGTGATCTGGAGATTAACGGTCCTCCTGAGGGACTCAAGTTGAGGAACTATAAAGAAATGTAGATGTTCAGAACCATCCCCCAATTAAAATGTGTTAATTCTACTTTTTATAAAGTGATTTCAAATTTAAAGTCTCTTAGGGATACAACTTCTTTGTTATAGCAAGTTACCCAGAATGTCTGCCTGCCTCACCAGCCTGTGGGTTCAGATAAGGATTCATTAATATTAATGCCCCAATTCCACAGGCTCTCTTTCATGGCAAGATAGCACTCTCCCTGCTAGTGTGAAATGTCTAAAAACGTTGGCTACTTATTTCTGGAAGTCCTCATGTGCTGTCTCAGAAGTTCTCAGTTTCACTTACTCCAGCCCTCCTGTAAGTGGATACTGCCAGGCGATGTCCTAAGGTACTGATTTTCAACCTTTGCCATCTCCTAGCACATAAACTCATTACTACCATTTGGCAGCACACCAACAAATATATGTTTTGCCGATCTGACCAAAAAATAGGTAAAATTTTTATTCATTCACACTGGACAGCTACTCTCATTTTGGCTGTGGTTGTTTTAGTTGACAGTCTAAGGGAAAAGAGGTCAATAGGCATGCATTGCATGTTTTAAAAACCCTTGCAGCACACCAGTGTGCCACTGAACTCTAGTTGAAAATTGCCATCCTCAGGGGAGGCAACTGGTCACTGGCAATTTCCCAGGAGTTATAAAAGGATATTGTTAGGCTCCAGAGTATCCCCACGGGAAGGATGCCTCCCTTCCTCCTTCATGCTCTGTCGTTTGTGTTCCAGAGCAGCAGTTGGTGCCCCGAGCCTGTCCTGAACACAGCTCTCTGGCTTTGGTCTGTCAGACCTAGCCCTGGGCACAGGAAGATACATGCAGGCTCCCCTGCTTATCCATCTGCACTGAGGATAAACAGTGCTCCCCCAGGGAAGCATTTCCTGACTTCTAGAATGTGTTTGGACCCCTATTTTATGTTCTCATAGTTCTCTGTACCTCTATCACGGTCATCTGTGGCTTCATTTTCATTACTTGTCTGTCTTCCCCTTCCAAACTCTTTATTATAAATGCAAGAATATCTTAAGTTACAAACACAGTATTGTACCTTGGTAGGAGTACTGCTGCATCTGTCTAGTAGGAACGACTGACATAGGATTCTCTGAAGTTGGGGAGAAAAGGCCCCAATCCCAGCATTAATAAAACATGATAGATGCTTAATAAGTTTTTTTCTTTGTTTATTTATTAAGTTTATTGGGATGACAATGGCTAATAACATTAAATAAGTTTCAAGTGTAATAACACATCATTTATAAATTGTATTGTATGCTCTTCACCCAAAGTCTTGTTTCCTTCCATCACCATATGTTTGGCCCCTTTACCCTCTTCATCCTCCTCCCAAACCCCTTCCTCTCTGGTAACCACCCTTCCGCTGCCTGTGTCTATGTGTTTGTTTGTTCATTTGATGCTTTCTGTTTTATCACCATGTATAAGTGAAATCATATGGCTTGTCTCCTTTTCATTCTGGCTTATTTTGCTCAGCGTGATATCATAAGATCCATCTATGTTTTTACAAATGACAATATTTTATATTTTCTTGAGGCCGAGTAGTATTCCATTATATATATGTACCACATCTTCTTTATCCAATCATCTACTGAAGGACACTTCCATTGTTTCCATGTCTTGGCCACCATGTATAATGCTGCAGTGAAGGGTACATCTATCCTTTTGAATAAATGTTTTCAAATTTTTTCAAGTAAATACCCAGAAGAGGGATTGCTGGGTAATATGGTAACTCTATTCTTAATATTTTGAGGTAACTCCACACTGTTTTCCACAGTGACTATATCAATTTACTTCCCCACCAGCAGTGTGTGAGGGTTCTTTTTTCTCTACACCCTCTCCCACAGTTGTTATTTCTTGTCTGTTGTGTAATAGTCATTCTAATAGGTGTGGGGTGGTATCTAATTGTGGTTTTGATTTTCACTTCCTTTATAGCTAGTAAAACTGAGTATCTTTTCATACACCTGTTGGCCTTTTGTATGTCTTCTTGGGAGAAGTGTCTGTTCAGGTCCTCTGCCCATTTTTAAATAGGACTTTTTGTTGTCGTGGTTGTTTTATGATGAATTATATGAGCTCTTTACATATTTTGGATATTAGCCCTTTATTGGAGGTATTGTTTTCAAATATCCTCTCCCAATAAGTACTTTTAAATGACTAAGTCCTATTATGTATTTCTATGTCTCTCATACAACTTTACAGTTGTCCCTCGTTTATCGCAGTAAATCTGTTCTAGACTCTAGCGGTTGCACCTGGCATTGAAGGATTCCTGGGGCGCTTGAATACACAGGCCTACAGTCCATGCATACAGTAATTTTAACTTTAATTGTAATACAGGGGTGTATAGTTGACTCAGACAACTGAGCACGTGCTGTATCATTTTCTCTGTCTTGATCAACTTTCTAATGAATATATTTGAAAAAACTGTGACAGAGTGAAGCCTCGCAAGCCGAAGAGCGAAGTGGCGAGGGACAACTGTATTTAAAATCCAGGTATAAAATAGATTTCCAAGAATACCAAATAATGCAAATACTCCTGGGTGGTGCAGCCCACCAGCTGAGCAGGCACTTAAATTCTAAATCCCAAATTACACTGAAGTAGAACATCTGGAAATTTGCTATATGAAGTAATCAAGAGAAAGTCCTGCATATACAAAGATACATGAAGTGTAACTAAATAAAATCATGTAATATAATGCCATAAATACAATATTGTCTCTTTCATGATGGGAAAAATGATAATGAGGCAAGTGCCATACAGAAGGGGCTGAGATTCCCATCACCAATTCATGTGTGGTAAAGCTGTGAGCAGCAGTGAACGCCCAGGCGTTGGGGCTGAGGAAACAACAAGAGGACATGGACATGTATGTACTCATTCAGTTATTTACGAATATTCATTGATCATCAATTCCATAGCTGGTGCTGTTCCAGATCCGGGGAACACGGTGATCAATCAAATGAGGGAAACACACAATAAGTGAGTTAAATAAATAAATGAAAAATAACATTAATATATAGATAGTTTTATGAAGAAAAGTCAGTAAAGCCACAGACTAGAGCATATGGTTTATTCAATACAATTTGGTCAAGGACCGACCTCTCTGAATAAAGAGAAGTGAGCCTATAAAGATATTGAAAACACCATTGTAGGAAAGCTAACAGCATTCTGAAGCAAATCAGGTAATACCAGTGGATGAAGTATCTCTAAGGTTATTTGGTGAATTGGAAAAAAAATTTATGAGAAAAGAATACACATGGGATTTATAGCAATGCTTAATTCATTGATATTTATTCATGTTATGAATATTTGTACTTTATAGACAGTACAAATCAAATGCTCCATGCACTCTGATAAGCTTTTTACATTTAACCATCTCAAAAATCCTATGATGTGAGTAGTGCTATCACCCCTATTTTACACATGAGGATATGAAGTCCAAAAATTAGAAAACTTTCCCAAGGTCACAAAATCAACAAATGTCAGTGCTGAGATTTGAATCCAGAAAGCCTAGCTACACAATATACGATGCTAATCAGATACATATACATGGTCTCTAATGCATTTCTAATTTTAATGTCATTTGTAATAATCTAGATACATGGGGAAATAGATATTTTAATATTGAAATTACTCAAATAATCACTCTTCCCAATTTCTATCAATAATTTGGTTTTCTCTATTGAAAAACTTTAATATCATCATTTTGTATTATTTACCTTATTGTGTACTGTGCCACTGAAATATTTGTGTAAGAGATAGCTATAAAATAGCATAATCAATACAATAATTTCTATTGTCCTCACAGTTACTGGCAACATTTGGCATCACAAAATAATAAAGTGAGCAGCGATAGTTGATGTCAACCACTGAGGCACCTAAATAAGTGGGTTACTTTCACTTTGGGTGAATAAATAATAGTCTATAAATTTATATCAGCTCTAACTTGAGTGTTTGCTAATCTTTCTGAGAGAAAAAACTATAAAAATATTAATGTAATGTTTTGTATGTCCATTTATATTATGTTGAGTCCTAAATAGGATTTAAGGTAACATTTCTAGAGGATTAATGAAAGTTGTATTAGAAAAAATGTATTATCCTACAAGATAATACTAAAGATAGAGTCAGCTTATGGTACAACCACATAAGATGCTTCACAATGAATTAATTACAAATCATTTCTGTCTGTGGTTCTGGATACTTCTTGGAATTCTTCCCTTGGGCAATGTTAACAATGCAATATCAACATTGTTATTTATTAAAGTATCCATGGTTATGAGCAAATAGATACACAGAGTCAACTTAATTCATGGAACATTTATGTTAATTTTATTTATTAAAAATGTGTTTGCTATTATTATTACTCTCTCATTACTGCATAGCTGAGTGAATGGGAAGCTGGCCCCAGACCAGTATTTTCCCCCAAATTTAAAAAAAAATAAAATAAAAAATCTACGAATTTTGTTTATTTAAACATACCAGCCAGAATGGCCCCAAATATGCATCTGCTTCTGGCACATTTTTTGTCATGTAGAATTCATCCTGTCCAGGTGCTATGCTTCCTATCAGACAAAACTATGTTAGTAGGAATAATGGATTTAGCAGATATGCTTTATAATGGCTGGAAAAACGCTGACTTGAGATTGCAACTGGGAGAGAACTTTAATGCTAGAAGCCATTCCACATGTTCCAATGGGCGATGTAAAACAGAAACATGGTAGATGGTAGACGTAAATATATTCTCCCCTGCTGACAGCTGATTCCCATGACCAGACAGTTCCTATTTCTTGCAGATCACAGGTCAAACAGACTTCATTCTAAAGCTATGCTCAACAAATACATATAATTATCTTTAACAAACACATAATTTGAACTACAAGAGATACTTGATATGTATAATAATAATATAGATAATTTTTATAAATTATTTTGTAAAACACTGAAAAATCTACTTGATCATGCATACTGTGCTATATTATTCTGGAATGCTTTTAAGTATTACAGAGTACTCAGTTAACATCTTAATCTTTTGAAAAAATATGTTTCCACAGTGGAAATTAAAACAAAATATAATTCAAAAATGTTGCCAAGTTACATGCTTTTATGGGTATAAAAATTAGAAAAATGACTAAAATTATATAAGAGGTTATGTTTATATCAGGTTTTTCTATGTGCAATAGATGTTTTAGAAAAAAAATATTTGGTCCATAATTTCTCCAGATTTGTATGAATTAGATTAGTTAAAATGAAAGCTACTGGGTTTTATTTTGATATTGTTACATTAAATAGAATTCTTTCTTCCAACAATAGTAAAAGAGGATCAGCTATTAATCTAGAAAAATATGGTCATTTGTTAGTCTTCAAATATGTAACAGATCAGAAATACTGACAGTATTGGCTAGTTCAACACGAAGATCTTTCTAGATTTCAATTTTGGTATTACATGGAAGTCACATTTCAGAGTCTATAATAATCCCTCTGAAAATGGGGATATATACAAAGGAAGCCCACATACCCTATACCCAGTGTTGAGATTGTCATATTGAAAAGTATCCACTCTCCCAGATTGGCAACACTTTGCATAGGTTTTTTTTTTTTTTTTTTTTTCCCTCATTCACTCTGAGAATAGGACTGAGAATTTTGCCTGGTAAAATCTTGCTAGGACTTGCAAGGTACACTTATCAGCTGCTAATTTACATTAAGGTGTAGCTATGCAAGCTTCAAAAATGAGATAATGAGCCCTGGCCGGTTTGGCTCAGCAGTTGGAGCGTCGGCCTGCGGTCCTGAGAGGCCCGGGTTCGGTTCCCGCTAAGGGCGCGTACCCTCGGTTGCAGTTTGTCCCCGGCCCTGGTCGGTTGTGCGGGTGGCAACCACTCGATGTGTTCCTTTCACATCGATGTTTCTCTCTATCTTCCTCTCTCTCTCCCTCCCACTCTACCTGAACAAAAAAAAAAAATGAGATAATGAATAAAATGCCAGATGATCTTAAATAACTCCAGAAATGATCAGTCAGTCACCTGTGCATTAATAATTTGCATATGGTAGGCTTCTATGTAGTGCCAAAGTATATAATGCAGATCAGAATACAGATCTGAATTCCTCAATTTGTCTATTCTTGACATCACATTAACCAATAACTGCCAAATTTCCACAACATGGGCTGAACTTAGTGGACAGCTTTCCCACAGCGCTCAGCTATTCTCACTCATGCATCAGGACTCACGTGGGGACTGACTGGATCTGGCTGGTCTGGAATGACCGCACTCATAGCCCTGATGGATGGATGGCAGATGGAGTGGATGGGTGACAGGTCTCTTCATCCAGCATGCCAGCCCAAGCTCAGGGGTGGGGAACATCTGGCCCCCGGGCCAGATAAGGCATATGAAATCAACACCAGCTAACATCACAGGCCTCATTAAATTAGCCTGACCGAATATAGCTGGGTAATTTCTAAGTTGATAATTTTGTATGGCCTACATATGATGTTACAAATATCTAAATGGCCCTTAGCCGAAAAAAGGTTTCACACATCTGCATGGTGGTGGCAGAGCTTCATGAGCTGCAAGAAAAATACAAAACCTGCCCTGGCCAGTTTGGCTCAGCGGTTGGAGCATCAGCCTGCGGTCCGGAGAGACCCGGGTTCGGTTCCCGCCAAGGGCACGGTTGCAGTTTGTCCCCGGCCCTGGTTGGTCGTGCGGGTGGCAGCCACTCGATGTGTTCCTTTCACGTCGATGTTTCTCTCTCTCTCTCCCTTCCTCTCTCTCCCTCCCGCTCTATCTGTACAAAAAAATGGAAAAATATCCTCGGGTGAGGATTAAAAAAAAAAAAAAAAAAGGAAAAATACAAAACCCAATCCACAAGCACCTTCGAGTACTCTGCTTGTCTCATGTTTGCTCTTACCCCATTGGCCAAAACAAGTCACATGGCATCAAAGTGGTTAGGCACTCAGCCCTGGCCAGTTTGGTTCAGCGGTTAGAGCGTTGGCCTGCGGTCCTAAGAGACCCGGGTTCGGTTCCCGCTAAGGGCATGTACCTCGGTTGCAGTTTGTCCCCGGCCCTGGTTGGTCGTGCGGGTGGCAGCCACTCGATGTGTTTCTTTCATGTCGATGTTTCTCTCTCTCTCTCTCTCTCTCTGTTCCTCTCTCTCCCTCCCACTCTACCTGAACAGAAAATGGAAAAATGTCCTCGGGTGAGGATTAAAAAAAAAAAAAAAAAAGTGGTTGGGCACTCAGAATTACAAGGAAAGGCCACATGGATACAGGAAGGTCAACAATTTGTGGCTATTTTTTCAATGTACCATACATGTTAAACACAGTCAGTTTAACATGCATAACTGAGCACCGACTGGGTGCACAGCTTCAGCTATGTTTACTGGAAAACAAGCCCAAAAGCTACCACAGTACTCAGTTTTCAATAGGACAAAATTTGGATAAATTCTTTAATCTACAAATTTAACATTGATTTAAATTTATTGAGCTTTGGTTGTGTGCAAACATCAGCATTTAGCCACATTATTCCATTTGTCTAAAAAACACTCAACGAGGCAGCTCAGTGTGTTATTTATGAGTATAGACTTGAAGTCAGACTGCCTCTATTCAGTCTTACTTTATTACATATTATTCCCTGTGGCATTTTGGTTAAATAACCTACCACCCAAGGTTTTTGTGTTTTTACGTATTAGTATATACAGGGGTTCTATGTGCCTAAGGTATTGTAAGTGCTATGAAAATTATCACTATTATTATAAATTAGGCATATTATCATCTCTGTTTCAGTAGTCATACAGCCTAGATAAATTAATTAACTCACCAAAACAACACAGTCTACATTTAAGTTGAGACAGTTTGATTCTAAATTCCATGGTTCATCTACTGAACTCTATTTTGTGCAATGGGAAAATGAATATGTGTACTACTTTTACACATAAGTAATATTTTAACCTATAAATAATTACCTACTCTATTAAAAATTTTAACAACCCAAACCATGATTTTCTCTTTTTTATTAACATGTTAAATATTTTGACTTAAATAATTTTAAATAATTGCCTCTATTCTAACATAGAATTCATAATAACAATGCCCAAGTTATACGTAATTAAATTGCTATCTCAAAAAAACATACATAATCTTTACTTTCTTTCTGATAGTTCTAGTTATACATATGCATTTTGCCAAGTTCCAATAGTAAGGATTGATGAGCCTATTGAAAAAAAAAATGTTAAACATAACATAGTGGCCCCAAACATCTGGATTTCAATTCCCAATCTTCCACTTATATGAAGCCTAGGCAAGTTATTGCATTCTCTAACTCTTAGTTGCATATATGAAAATAAAAATATGACCTATATCACAGAGAATTAAATTAAATAAAGGATTTTTAAAAGCTAGAACAGCCTGAGATTCAGTTGGTTGAGTGTCCTCCCACACACAGGAGGTTGCTGGTTCAGTTCCCGGTCAGGGCACATGTCTGTGTTCTGGGAATAATCCCCAATAGGGGGCATAAAGGAGCAGCTGATCAATGTTTCTCTCTCATCAATATTTCTCTCTCTCTCTCCTTCTCTCTCCCTCTCTCTGAAGTCAATAAAAACATATGCTTAATAAAAAGCTAGAAGTGAAAGTTTAATATATGCTGTGATTAAGAATTGAAATCCTAAATGATCTATTAATATAAAAATTTTTTGAGTCAACTGTATGTCAATACAATAAAATATACATTTCAGTATTAGATTATCATGTCATTTGAATTCTATTATACCATGATAGATACAATAGAGGTGTTATAAAAGCACTTTTTAGGAAAGTGGGGCATAGTTTAAACTTATTCATTTAATAAAGTGGCAGCTTTCTGAGGCAGCATTGGTAATGGAGAGCAGTTTTACAGTGCCTATATTATTATGAGCATCGACTTACCGGTATTGATTTACTGTATGAGATACGTAATAGTTTGGAATTGGGTGTTGATACATAATGGTTAGGGACATGGACTCTAGAAACAGATGACCTAGATTCAAACACCACCTCTATCACTTTCCCTGACTGTTATGTTGGGCAAAGACCTACCCTAATCTTGGTTTCCTCATATATACAATGGATTTGATAGCCAACACACAGCTTTATTGTAAGAATTAAATAAGATCACTTATATTAAAGTGGAACCATGTGAAATTGTTATTATTTCCAACACTTTTGACCTCAAAAAGAGGCAATTTCATGTGACTCAATTTAGTGCGGTTACTTACCACAGAAATAACTGAATAATTTCTAGCTATTATTATTATTATTATTATTATTATGACTATAATGCCTGAAAATGATGCAGTTTCCATTTGTACATAGAAGGCTATCTCCTTAAACTGTTAAACATAATCGCATTTTAGACAATGCAACAACAAAGTATAAATTAAATGTAACTAGTAAAATTTAAATTATGCATGAGATAGAAACATTTCTAAAAGAAGAAGAAACTTAGCAGTGAGAAATTCAAATGGATTCAAATACTCAGCAAATATATGTTTTCCTCTTCAGTATTTCATAGTAGGATATTAACTTCTTCCCTGAGATGATCTTGTTTTACTCTCGAGTAATAATACTATTAAATAATACTTCTGGTAGTATACTATCAAATAATATATTACTTTTTTTTTTTTTTTTTGCTGAAAAGAAGAACATAAATGTAACAAAAAGTAACCTAAGTGGCATCCTCTGAAAACTGATGTATATTAAAAGACAGGCCAAGGAAGACAAACATTTCTGTTAAGTTAGATTTTTTGATAGGGTATATTAAAACAGTTACCATGTTTATATATTCCATAGTAGCAAAGTTCTACATTTTTCAAATGACATAAAAATGTACCCTATGTTGCTCAATGTGTTGCTAAACATCTTAGCAAAACATCTTTTTATTGGCTGCCACACATCTGAATATGTCATCTTCTTTATTATTCACCTCTGTGATTTCTCACTATCTACCCCTGGAATTACAATTACACCCCTTCAATCCTCCTGACTGCCACCCTCACCAAACAATGTCTACTAATGAACATAGCTAGTGAGATACCATCCCTGTATTTAGCTATTTCTCCCCATTAATTTATACTGAGACTAATGATCCTCCTGGATAAATAACTTGAGCTAGTATAATTACCATGGCACATACATACTGAAATGTTTTCAAGGACTGGTTTGATATCTGTGGAGTCCAGATTGCCTGGAGCAAGAAGAGAGCTTCCTAGAGAAAACCAACAAAAGAAAGGAATTAAGATATTGAGCAAGCTGCAGACTCCAAGGCAGTTGACAGAGCAAAGGAAGTCCAAGTGTAGGTTCAGTATTCTAATTCTAACACCAGTGTTTCAATGGTAGAAGGTAGAAGCTCTCCTCATAATTTGAAAGATCTGCTAAGGGCTATACTCTTTGAAACAGAAGCAAATTAAGTCTAGTATATACTACCTATTTACCAAGTTGAGTGTTGCATGGAAGTCTTGTTTTCTGTCTTCATTACTGTAGAGATATTGCTCATCTGCTTCAAGGTCCGAAGGTAGATTCCAGATCCTCTCTAGAATGACCTATCTCCAACCTCACCAGCTCCCCTGTGATGGCAATGATCTTAGAAGATGCACTGGAAACCATGAGCATTGCAGTCTTGAGAACAGGACTGGTGCACTGTTTTGTCTCAATCAATTGAGCAACCACTGGAAAAACAAAAACATTTCAAACAATCCTTGCAATATATTTTATCTTAAGTAAGCTTTTGTTGGATGTCTTAAATGGGCATAACATGGAAAAAAATAAGCTTCTTTGTATTTTGTAAGAATAAAAAGAAGACAGAGATGGTGTCCAAGATTTACCAAGATCCGATGTCCTACTGGGGATGACCTTAGAGAAGCATGGTATTTGTGGATCCCTGGGGGATTTGAGCCACTGAATGCAAGTTTTTCTGCCCCCGGGGCAGAAGTTACAATTTAAAGTGATTCATGAGCCCGGCTGGTGTGGCTCAGTGATTGAGTGTCAAACCATGCACTAAGAGGTCACCAGTTCGATTCCTAGTCAGGGCACATGCTCAAGTTTTGGACCCAATCTCCAGTGAGGGGCATGTAGGAGGTAGCCAATTGATGTGTTTCTATCTCTATCTCCTTCCCTCTTCCTCTCTCTCTCTAAAATCAATAAAGAAAAATAAATAAGTAAAGTGGTTCATGAGTACCAATTTCCTTTCAGGAAAGCAAGACAGTTCTTGGAGCATGGACATTTGGGTGTTATTGTCGACACCCTATATCTGCAGTGGTTAGACAGTGAGGCCTGAGCCAGTATTCTACAGGGATTAAGAAAATAGGGCCTACATCATAGTCTATATAAATTATATTCATAAAATTTTATAAAATAAGTAAAATCTTCGTTCAATTTATTATTACTTCAAATTAACTAACATTCTTAGGGATGGGTCTAAACATTAGTGTAAATTGTTACCAGACTTTTCTTCTTTCTACCTGGAAGAATTAACATAAAATATGCTTTTTAAATGCATACAATATGGTTTAATAACTTTTGATTCTTGCTCCATTCTTTCTCTTTCCTTTCGCTCTTGGCTGACCTCACCCGGGACTGGAGCCACTGCCTTCATTTTCCAGCAGAGAAAGTATTCACTTTTCTAACTAATATAACGGTAGCCTGATGTTTCTAATCAAATATAAGGAATTGGATTTAGTTTAAAAGCCTCAGCATAACACATTAAAGAACAGATAAGTTACTACAAGTGTCACTCTCTGGTTCTTAAAATAAAATTATAATACTTGAGAATATGTTCTCCAAGTTTAGATTGTGTTAGTAGTTTTGACTTATTTAATCAATTACTATCATTATCATTATTATTACTTATTGTTAATTCTATTACAGATGTTCCCTATGCCTCCCCTTTGCCTCACTCCACCCTGCCCCCACACTCCCTAGGCCTTCATCAAATTATTGTCTGTGTCCATGGACAAGGCATATATGCATATATACTCTTTGGTTGATTTCTTCCTGCCCTACCCACACTCCTTGACTCTGAGATCTGTCAGTCTATTCCATGTATCCATGCCTCTGGTCTTAGTTTGTTCACCAGTTAATTTAGTGCTTTAGAGTCTACATATAAGTGATATCATATAATATTTGTCTTTCTCTGACTGGTTCATTTTGCTTATCATAACAATCTCCAGGTCTATCCATGCTTTTGCAAAAGGTAAGAGTTCCTTCCTTTTTATAGCCACATAATATTCCATTGTGTAAATGCACCACAGTGGTTTTTTTTTTTTTTATTCATCTACTGATGTGCATTAGGGCTGTTTCCAGATCTTGGCTATTGTAAATAACACTGCTGTGAACATACAATATATACCCAGAAGTGGGATCGCTGGCTCAAAAGGCAGTTCCATTTTTAATTTTTTGAGGATGTTTCCACAGTGACTGCAGCAGTCTGCATTCCCACCAAAAGTGCATTAGAGTTCCCTTTTCTCCACATCCTCCCCAGCATTTGTTGTTTGTTGATTTATTGATAGTAACCATCCTGACATGTGTGAGTTAATGCCTTACTGTAGTTTTTATTTGCATCTTTTTGATGATTAGTGACACTGAGTTGAACATTTTTTCATATGTCTATTGACCATCTATCTGTCCTCTTTGGAGAAGTGTCTCTTCAGGCCCTTTGCCCATTTTTTAGTAGGATTGTTTACTTTTCTTGTGTTGAGTTGTATAAATTCTTTATACGTATATATTTTGGAAATTAACCTCCTCTCTGATTAATCATTGGCAAATATGTTCTCCCAGATGGTGGATTCCCTTTTCATTTTGTTGATGATTTATTTTTTTGTGCAAACACTTTATTTTTTATATATATAGTCTCCTTTGTTTATTTTTTTCTTTTGTTTTCCTTACCCTTGAAGATATATCAGCAAAAATATTGCTCCAAGAGATGTCTGAGATTTTACTGCCTATGTTTTCTTCCAGGATTTTTATGGTTTTGTGACTTACATTTAAGTCTTTTATCCATTTTGAGTTTATTCTTATGTATGGTGTAAGTTGGTGGCCTAGCTGCACTTTTTTTCTTTTGCATGTTGCTGTCCAATTTTCCCAACACCATTAATTGAAGAGACTATTTTTTCTCAATTGTATGCTCTAGCCTCTTTTATCAAGTATTAATTGACCATAAGAATGTGGGCTCTCTATTCTGTTCCATAGATCTATATGCCTGTTCTTGTGCCAGTACCACACTGTTTTGATTACAGTGGATTTGTACTATAGTTTGATATCCTCCAAATTTGGATTCCTCCAAATTCTTTCTCAAGATTTCTGAGGCTATTTAGGGTCTTTTTTGGTTCCACAGAAATGTTTGGAATATTTGCTCTAGATCTGAAACAACCATTGACATTTTAAAAGGAATTGCATTGAGCCTTAGCTGGTTTCGCTCAGTGGTTAGAGCATCGGCCCACGAACCAGAGAGTCCCGGGTTTGGTTCTCACTCAGGACACATACCTCGGTTGCAGTTTGTCCCTGGCCCTGGTTGGGGTCATGGGGGTGGCAACCACTCGATGTATCTCTCTCACACCGATGTTTCTCTCTCTCTCTTCCTCCCACTCTATCTGAAGATAAATGCAAGAATGTCCTCGGGTGAGGATAAAAAAATAAGTAAGCCCTGGCCGGTTTGGCTCAGCGGTTAGAGCGTCGGCCTGCGGTCCGGAGAGACCCGGGTTCGGTTCCCGCTAAGGGCACGTACCTCGGTTGCAGTTTGTCCCCGGCCCTGGTCGGTCGTGGGGGTGGCAGCCACTCGATGTGTTCCTTTTATGTTGATGTTTCTCCCTCTCTCTCTCTGTTCCTCTCTCTCCCTCCCACTCTACCTGAACGAAAAATGGAAAATGTCCTCGGGTGAGGATAAAAAAAAAAAAAAGTAAATAAAAAATAAAAGGGATTGCATTGAAAATATGTGTGTGTGTGTGTGTGAGTATTGGGTAGTATGGACATTTTAATGATGTTAATTTTTCCAATCCACGAACATGTTATATTCTTCCATTTTTTTTGTGTGTGTCTTCCTCTATTTCTTTTTCCAGTGACTATACTTTTCTGAGTATTGGTCTTTTACCTCCTTGGTTAAGTTTATTCCTGGGTTCCTTTTTTTAGCTGTTGTTGTTGCAATGGTAAATGGGATTGTTTTCATGGTTTCTCTCTCTGAGAGTTCATTATCAGTGTATAAAAGTGCCACTGATTTCTGGATATTAATTTTGTATCCTGTCATTTTTTCAAATTCATTTATTAAATCTAGTAGTTTTTTGATGGGGGTCTTTAAGGTTTTCAAAGTACAATATTATGTCATCTTTGAAAAATGACTTCCTCCTTTCTAATTTGGATGCCTTATATTTCTGCTTCTTGTCTAGTTACTGTGGTTAGGATTTCCAGCACTATTTTGAAAAAAATATATATTTTAAAAATTTATTTTGGAGAGAGAGTAAAGGAGAGAAAAAGAGAGATAGAAACATCGATAAGAGAGAACATCGATTGGCCACCTCTTGAATGCTTCCCACTGGAGACTGGGCCCACAACTTGGGCTTGTGCCCTGAACAGGAATTGAACTGGCAACTTCTTGGTGCGTGGGTCAATGCTCAACCACTGAGCCACACTGGCAGGGCTCCAGCAATATTTTGAATAAGAGTGGTGAAAGAGGACATTTCTCTCTTGTTCCTGATCTTTAGGGAAATGTTTTAGTTTTTGCACATTGAATATTATGTAGGCTGTAGGTTTATGATATATGGTTTTTATTATGTTGAGGTATGATCCATCGATTCCCACTTTGCTGAGAATTTTTATCATAAATGTATGCTGGTTTTTGCCAAATGCTTTTTCTGCATCTATCAATATGATCATGTGATTTTTGTCTTTCACTTTGTTTATGTGATGTATCACAATTATTGATTTGTGAATATTCTACCAAACTTGCATCCCTGGAATAAATTCCACTTGGTCCTGGTGTATTAATATTTTGTTGAGGATTTTGGCATCTAAGTTCATCAGCAATATGGACCTATAACGTTTTGCGTAGTGTCATTATCTGGTTTTAGAATTAGGGTAATGCTGGTCTCGTAAAATGAGCTTGGAAATCTTCCTTACTCTTGAATTTTTTTGGAATAGTTTGAGGAGGATAGATGTTCTTCTTTAATGTTGGTAAAATTCATCTGTGAAGCCATCTGGTGCAGGACTTTTACTTGAGGGAAACTTTTGTTATTACTGCGTGATTTCATTAGTTGTTATTGGTTTACTTAGGTTTTCTGATTTTTCCTGATTGAGTTTTGAAAGATTAAATGTTTTAGGAATTTGTCCATTTCACCCAGGTTGTCCAATTTGTTGGCATATAGTCGTTCAAAGTATTTTATTACAATCCTTTCTATTTCTACGATGTCAGATGTTACTTCACATGTTTCATTTCTGATTTATTTATTTGGGTCCCCTCTCTTTCTTGATGAACCAGGCTAAAGGTTCATCAATCTTATTTATCTTTTCAAAGAATCAGATCTTGGTTTTATTATTCTTTTGTATTGTTATTTATTTATTTATAGTTTCTATATTGTTTATTTCCTCTCTGATCTTTATTATTTTCTTTTTTCTACTTACTCTGGGCTTTTCTCATTGTATTTTTTCTAGTTCTTTTAGATGTAGGGGTAGATTGTTTTACATTTCTCTTGTTTCCTGAGGTAGACCTGTAATGCTGTGAGGTACCCTCTCAGGACTGCTTTTGCTGTGTCCCATTGATTATGGTTTGTTGTGTGTTCATTTCCATGTGTTTCCAGGAAATTTTTAATTTAGTCCTTGTTCTTATTGGTAACCCATTCATTGTTTAATAACATACTATTTAACCTCCATGTGTTTGGATGTTTTCAAGTTTTTTAATTATAATTAATTTCTACTTTCATGCCATTGTGATTCAAAAAGATGCTTGATATAATTTCAATATTTTTGAATTCGTTTAGACTTATTTTGTATTCTCAGATGTGGTCTATCTTTGAGAATGTTCCATGTGCACTTGAGAAGAATATATATTCTGAAGTTTTTAGATGAAATGTTCTGTAAATATCACTTAAATCTATCTGGTTCAGTGTATCATTTAGGATTTTTGTTTTCTTGTTCTTTTGTCTAGATCTATCCAGTGATATCAGTGGGGTGTTAACGTCCCCTACTAGACTATGTTGCTCTTGATCTCTCCTTCTAATATTGGGTGCATATAATTTTACCTGGATTATTTCCTCTAGTTGAATTGATCCTTTTAGTATTATGTAGTGATCTTATTTGTCTATTGTTATGGACTTTGATTTGAAGTTTACTTTGTCATATATAAGAATTGCTACTCCAGCTTTTTTATTGATTCCATTTGCATGGAATATTTTTTCTCCATTCCTTCACTTTCAACCTGTGTGAGTCTTTTATTCTGAGGAGGATCTCTTGTAGATAGCATGTATATGGGTCATGTTTCCTATCCAATCAGCTACCCTATGTCTTTTTTTTTTCTTTTTAAACTTACCTTTATTGTTGAGTGTATTACAGAGGTCCCTCTTTTTCTCCCCTTGACCCCATCCTCCCCACTCCCATGACCCTCCTGCTTTCCCCACACTATTGTCTGTGTCTATTGGTTATGCATATATACATATAAGTTCTTTGGCTTCTTTCTTCCCACCCCACCTCATTCCTTTACGTCGAGATTCATCAACCAATTTGTACTTCCTAATCCCTTCATCTTTTTCACCCAACTCTCCTCCTACCTGGCAAGCAACAAAAAGTTATCTGTATCTGAGTCTGTTTCTGTTCTGCTTGCTCACTTGGTTTGTAGATTCAATTGTTGACAGATATGTATTTATTGCTATTTTATTGTTCATATATATATTTTTTTCTTCTTCTTCAAGAAGTCCTGTCAACATTTCATATAACACTGGTTTGGTAGTAATGAACTCCTTTAGCTTTTTCTTGCCTGGGAAGCTCTTTATATGGCCATCAATTCTAAATGATAGCTTTGCAGGATAGAGTAATCTCAGTTTGAAGTCCTTGCTTTTCATCACTTTAAATATTTCTTGCACTCTCTCTTGGCTGACAACCTTATGGGAGCTCCATTGTAGGCAACTAACTGCTTTTCTCTTGCTGCTTTTAAGATTCTCTCTTTGCCTTTAACCTTTTTCATTTTGATGATAATGTGTATTGGTGTAGACTTCTTTGGGTCCATCTTGTTTAGGACTCTCTGTGCTTCCTAGACTTGTATGTCTGTTTCCTTCACCAAGTTAGGAGACCTTTCTGTCATTATTGTTTCAAATAGGTTTTCAATGTCTTGCTCTCTCTCTTCTCCTTCTGGCACTCCCATGATGCAAATGTTGGTACATTTGAAGTTCTCCTACCGGCTCCTTATAATATCCTCATTTTTTTTAGATTCTTTTTTTCTTTTTTTTTTATCCTCACCCGAGGACATTTTTCCATTTTTTGCACAGATAGAGTAGGAGGGAGAGAGAGGAAGAGAGAGAGAGAGAGAGAAACATCGATGTGAAAGGGACACATTGAGTGGCTGCCACCCGCACGACCTACCAGGGCCGGGGACAAACTGCAACCAAGGTACATGCCCTTAGCGGAAACCGAACCCGGGTCTCTCTGGACCGCAGGCCAATGCTCTAACCACTGGCCAAACCGGCCAGGGCTAGATTCTTTTTTTCTTTTTGCTGTTCTGATTGGGTGTTTTTTGCTTCCTTATATTCAAAATCAATTATTTGCTTTTTTAGCTTTACCTACTCTACTATTGATTCCCTGTAAATTATTTTTTATTTCAGTTAGTGCATGCTGATTTCTGACTGGTCCTTTATTACGCTCTTGAGGTCCTCACTAAGTTCCTTAACATTATCACAAAGTTCCCTGAAATTCTAAGTTCATTGAGCACCCTTATAAGCAGTGTTTTGAACTCTGCATCTGTTAGATTGCTTATCTTCATTTCATTTAGTTCTTTTCCTGGGGTTTTGTTCTGTTCTTTCATTTGGGACATATTTCTTTGTCTCCGCATTTTGACTGCCTCCCTATGTTTGTTTCTAAGTATTAGGTAGAGTTTCTTTGTCTCCTAGGCTTCCTAGGGTGGCCTGTTATAGTAGCTTTCCTGTAGGGTCCAGTAGCATATCCTCCCTGCTCACCCAGCTGGGCCCTTGTGGTGCACCCCTGATGTGGACTTATACCCTTCTGTTGTAATTCAGTCTTGATTGCTGTTGGCACATCAATAGGGGGGGTTTACTCAGGTAGATTAGCTAGCTGCAAAGACTGACTGTGCCCACTAACTACTGACCTCTGACTACCTTGGATGACCAGCTGTGCAGGGGCCCACCACACAGAGCAAGACTTAATTCAGCAGTGCTCTGGTACCCCCTGAGTCCATTCCTTCACTGTGTCACTTAGGTGGTTGGGTGGTGGTGCTTTGCAGTGTTCTGAAGCTGTCCACTGGGTGTGCTGGCTCTGGTGCAAGGTCAGCCACTGCCTGTGTTCTATCCAGGGTCATTAGGCATAAGCCACAAAGCAATCTGCAAATGGCTGCTTCTTGTTCTGCGCTTTGAGGTGCCCATGCAAAGCCAAGCGGTGAACCAAGACTGGCTGATTCTAATGCCAGGCTTGGGCCATTTAGTGAGAGGTATGGGGCTCACTGTGACCAGGTTCTGCTTGTTTGAGAGAATTTAGAAAAACTTGAGGCAGGAGCCAAAACAGGCCAATCCTATGGTAAAACCACTGGGAACAGCTTGTGTGGGCCTAAAAATGGGATGGGGCAAGGCCTCAGGGAATCACTAGGATGGGGTAAATAGTGTGAGCCAGGTTGCTGGAGTCCCACATATGGCTTCCAGAGGTAACTAACTGCTTTTCTCTTGCTGCTTTTAAGATTCTCTCTTAAAAGATTCTCTCCTGTGGGGAAGGGCTCACCAAAGAAACAACTGACAAACAAACATTTGTCCTGGACAGAGTGCCTCTCCAGTTCTCGCCGTGATGCCAAACAACTCAGTTTTTCCATGTGTGTCTTTGGTGCCCTTCAAGCTGCCTTCCCTCTGTGCTGGAGCTCAGTGGAAGTGGGTCCAAGTAAGTACTTACATGGGCCTTTTAAGAAGAGTTGCCTGGGGCTCCAGCAGCCTCAGCCGCTCTCATTCTCAGTTCCCACTGGTTTTTACAGTCAAAAGTTATGGGGACTTCTTTTCCTGGCACTGGAACTCTGAGCTGGTTTCCTCATGTGAGATAGGGGCCTGCTGCTCCTCAGGGAGGAACTTCACAGCCGAAGTATCCCTCCTGAATTTTATCCACCACACGTGTGACTTCCATTCAGCTTGATTTCAGGTGATTCTGAAGGATGTTTGTTCTGTAGTTTAGTTGTAATTTTAATGTGGTTGTGGAAAGAGGCAAGTACCATGTTTACCTGTACCACCATCTTGACTATAAGTAAAGTTATCCTATGTCTTTTGATTGGAGCTTTTAATCCATTTGTATTAAGGTTATTATTTATTGCCATTTTTATTATTTGTGCTTATGTTCTTCTCATTCTCTATTTCTTCTTAATGCAGTCCCTTTAACATTTCTTGTAATGCTAGTTTGGTGGAGATATATATATATATATATATATATATATATATATATATATATATAAATAAAATATCTGGGAAGCTCTTTACTTCACTTTCAATTTCAAATGATAGTCTTGCTGGATAGAATAATTTTGGTTTTAGATACTTGCTTTCCATTACTTTGAATACTTCATGCCATTCTCTTTTGGTCTGTAGTATTTCTGTTGAGAAATCATCTGCAAGTTTTATGAGAGCTCCTTTGTAGGTGACTGATTGCTTTTCTCTTGCTGCCTTTAAGATTCTTTCTCTGTGTTTAATTTTTGGCATTTCAATTATTATATGTCTTGATGGGGGCCTCTTTGGGGTCATCTTGATTGGGATTTTCTGTGCTTGCTGAATTTGTGTGACTTTTTTCTTCACTAGGTTAGGGAAGTTTTCTGTCATTATTTCTAAAGATAATTGCTCATTTTGTTCTTCTTCTGCTACTCCTATAATGCAGATGTTATTCCTTTTCATGTTGTCACAAAGCTCCCTTAAACTGTCCTCCTGTATTTTAATAATATTTTTCTTTTTGTTGCTCTTATTGAGTGATTTTTTTCTATCTTGTCTTCAAATTCACTGATTCAATACTCGGTTTCCTCCAATCTACTGTTTATTCCTTCCACTGTGTCCTTTATTTTAGCTATTCAGTCTTCATTTCTGACTGGTTGTTTTTCATGTTTCCTATGAATTTTTTCATGGTGTTGAGCATCCTTATAATCATTACTCTAAACTCTATGTCTGATAAATTGCTTATCTCCATTTCATTTAGCTTTTCTGGAGAGTTCTCTTGTTCTTTCATTTGGGGCCTCTTTCTTTGTCTCCCCATTTTAGGTGACTCTTTGTGCTTGTTTCTATTCATTAGGTAGATTTTCTATGTCTCCTAGTCCTCATGGGCTGGCCTTCTATAGTGGGTGTCTTGTGAGACCCAGTGGCTTAGTGTTCTTGATCTTTTGAGGTGTGTGCTCTAGGAATATACCTTGTGTGGGATTTGTGGGCCCTCCTAATGCAATTGGCTCATAATTGCTGTTGTTCTCTTTTTGGGGGGGGGGGGGGGCTTGGTCTTTCTGCTGGCTGACAATGAGGCTCAATCTTAACCACATCATGCTAACTGTTATACAGGTGCTGATAAAGCAAAACAAGACCAAAACAAAACCAACACACACCAAATAATACAAATAACAAGTATGAAAACAACACTCCCAAGAAAAATAAAAGAAAAAGAGAAGAAAAAAAATACTATAATACAAGAGACCAAAAGAATTAGAGCAGAAAGAAACAAATGAGAGGAGAATGTGAAAGAAAAGAAGATGGAGGAAAAAAGAATAAAAGATAAAAAAAATAAATAATAATAACCTTAAAAGGGTAATAATAATGAATAAAATGATATAAAAATAGAAAAAAATGAAAAAAATAAAGTAAAAAAGCAAAGAGAAAGAAAATATCATAGATGTAGAAAAAGAAAGAGAAATGAGGGATATGAGAGAAAAAAAGGGAAGAATAAAAATTAAATATATTATAAAATAAGAAAGAAAAGCTTATACACAATCACAGGTCTCCCAGTAAGTTCTCTGGTCCAATCAAGGTCAGTCGTGGTCCCTGTTATACATATGATGACAAAACAAAACAATGTCCCTGCTTGGTTTTTGGCTACCAGTCTGACTTTCTGCAGGGCAGAGCCCCAAATTATTTGGTAGTTGGGGCTCTGGAAACCCAGAGACTGTGTCTGCCTCGGATTCACAGCTTGAATGTCCCTGCTGAATTGTTCTACCTTCCCCCATGGAGCTAAGCTCTGCTGGTGTATCTGGGAACAGGGGGGTTTAAACAGTCTCACGTTGGGGGAGGGTGAGTATAAGCTGTAGGAGTGGGGACGGATACTTTCTCTCCTTCCCTAGGCTGTGCTGGCTGTACTCACTGGAGAGCTCACATCTGCTTTCCCTTAATGCCGCCAAAGGGCCCCATCTGCCTCTGGGAAAAACCCATCTGGGAGACACTGTTGCAGTACCTCAGCTCTGCCTACCTCCCAGGCACCCCTGCTGCCACACAAAGTAGGAGGGAATAAAAACAACCAGCCCCATTTAGTTCAATCTTTCTGTACAGCCTGCCCTCCATTGGGCAGGGCCTCTGCCCAGGCTCCAACCTGCCAAATGTCTGTGTTCCCTGTGCTGTCAGAATGAATGTGGACTTCTACCCATGCCATTTTCCTTTGGCTCAGATTCCAGCAGGACAGTGCAGACTTAGCAGTTTTGCAGGTTGGGGTCAGAGTGCCATCCATAAGCTTGAGATGGAAGTGAGGTGGGCAAGTTCAATCTGTATTTTCTTTTCCTCGAGGCACACAGACCAGCCCCTGTTCAGCTCTCTGCCCAATGTTCTACCAGAGGATGGAGGATCTCTCAAAGTCACTGCTGGGTGTACTGATTATCGCCCCTGCCACGGAGCTCTGCAGTGTGGAGTTATGCCACATGGCCTCTCCCCTAGTCCCAGATAAGAGCTATTATCCCCAACTGGTACTGCAACAAAGAGATGCTCTTTGCCTGGGGTGGTTCAGTTTGAGCTTCCTAGATGGACCGAATCTTTACTGCTTCCCACCAACCGGTGCCACATGGTTCCCCTTCTCTTCTGTTTTTTTTTTTCTGATTTGGGGATCCCTGCTGAGACCCCATGTTCCCAAAGTGTTGAAGACTCCATTGCTACAGAATCTCTCTGACTTCCCAGCAGCACACCTGTGGAGTTGGCTCACTGTCTCCATGTCTCCTTCTGTCTTTCTTCTGTGTTCCCTATTCACAATATTTCAGATCAGCTACACTTGAACTGGTTTTTCAAGTCGGTTGTCCTGCAGGTTAGTCCGGCCAGTGTTGGGAGCAAGTGGTCAGAGGTTCCAGCTCCTCTGAACCCATTTTGGATCTCCTTCCCCCAGACTGTGAGCTGCACCTGTGCTGTGGAGGTTTGTCTCCACTTTGTACATCAGTGAACTCAAATTTAGCCTTCCTGTGGTACCCCTGGGGCTCGCTGCTCTCTCTCTACCTTGGGTGGTCATGGGTAAGTTCTTCTAGGGGCCCAGCCCTACAGCTTTTGTGTTATGACCTCTCAGACTTTATTTGAGCATTTCCTTTTCCAGCCTGTGTCTGGAAATCTTAAATATTATTTTTTAAATTAAGGTTATTTTTAAATTTTATTCCTCTATTTTTAATTAACATCTATATAGATAAAACTTCCTCCTAATGGCATAAATTCAATTTAGTTTGTTGAACAAATATGGAGACTCTGTTTTAGAGACAACTGTGTCCAGCATCAGAAAGAAGAAATTGTGTTTTTTTCTTTCATTGCATAGAATGTATTTTACATAACAGATAATCAGTACACAGTTATTGAATTGAACTGAAGCATTTTTTGTTTGTGCTTTTAAAATAGTGAAACTTTTATATAGGTTTAGATAGGCTAACAAAGTATATAGCGATAGTTCAGGTTTCAAAGGAGGTGTCATAGTAGAGACCCAGTGGTGCAAAAGAAGAGATGATTTCAGGATTGTCTGCCTCCTGTCAGACAAGAGGAGGTACATGCCAGACAGAAACAGCCAGTGATTCATTGATCTGGTGATGGATGCATGGATATTGGAGCATAAAATATCAATCTGGGACCATATGCATCTCAAAAACAGTATAGGTGACACTAAAATTGTGTTAGCCATATTAGTCAAAATTTTAATATTTAATATTGGTGGATTTGGAGTTGACAATCAGTATTGGTACCAGGAGGCTAGGAGCCTGTGAAACTGGAATGCAAGGGTCAGTGATTCGGTTATTATAAGATTATGAGGAAAAAAACAGGCTACCATAGCTGACATGAAGGTCAGTTGTAGGAATCACAAAAAAGTGAAAATGTTAACATAAAAATGGATAGATATTGTGGAAGGAACCTGAGTATTGGAATTAGACCTGAAATTTAATTTTTATCTGTGGCTTTCAATGCATTAATTAATATACTTAAGCCTCAGTTTATCCTGAATGTGGGAATAATATTAAATGTATGTGAACTAACTAGCATAGTGCCTGGTACATGGCAGAGGCTAAGTAAATGTTAATACATATCCCTTGGTGCATGCATAGTAAATAAATGTATAAGCTGTGATACTGTTCCACAAATAATCTAGGTAAAAGAAACTGTACTCTAGTGCAGAGGTGCAGGCCACTTTGTGATATGTTACACCAAGACTACCTTGGGGCCCGGTCAGTGTGGCTCAGTGGTTGAGCATCAACCCATGCACCAAGAAGTCGCTGGTTCCATTCCTGGTCAGGGCACATGCCCAGGTTGTGGGCCTGATCCCTAGTGGGGGGCATGCAGGAGGTGGCCAATCGATGTTCTCTCTCATCGATGTTTCTATCTCTCTCTCTCCTTCTCCCTTCCTCTCTCTCTAAAAATCAATAAAAAAAAAAAAGACTACCTTGAGTTCTGAGGACCTGGGAGCAGCAAGACATTCACACTGAGATGGAGATCAGTTATCATCTTGGATAGTGGTAGTTTCTGATAGTATATGACTGTCTCTATTTTTCCAGTTAAACAATTATTTATTCTTTATTAAAATAATAGTAAAAATTATTTTCTTTTATATCTTTAATAGCCTATAAAATATATACTATTATTTTTATTTCCTGCTAAAGAAGGTAAAGCGCAAAGAATCTAACATTCTTAAGTGAGCCTGTAAAATGTCCACGTCTCTCCATGTTTATTGTCAATACCCTTACCCAGATCCAGATCACTCTCATTGCTCGTCTGTACTACTCCCAGACTCTCCTAATTTGAAGCCTCAAGTCCACTATTTCTTTCTCTAACCAACCTTTCACATTGTTTAGTAGCAGTCTTACTTAATGTTAAATTTTACATTTAATAGGTCTTTCATTTCAGAATGCTTCAATAATTTCCCGATGCATTTAAAGCAAACACCAGACTCATCATCAACAATCATGACCCTTCCAAACCCATGTCTCCGTCTGACCCTCAGTCAGCATGACCAGCCACACTGTTCCTCTTTCAATTTTCTACTACAAGGACTTCATTCATGTTCGTCCTCTGTGAGAACAATCTGAACTCCCCATTCTGTCTTCTCATTCTTCAGATATCAGCCTAAACTCACTTCCTCAGAGAGAACTTCCTTTACTGCCAAATTTAAATTGGATCTCTCTAATTATCCCTTCAAGAGCATAATTGTTCCCATCTTAGATCTTTACATTTCAGTTTTCAACTATCTATTTATTTGTGTGATTACTACTCATTGTGTATCCTATCCTCTAGACCAGTGGTTCTCAACCTTCCTAATGCCGCAACCCTTTAATACAGTTTCTCATGTTATATGTGGGTGTATCTGCATGTGGGTGGGCCCACCTGGAGACAGATAGAGGAGTGGGGTCTTGGTTCCTAAGACCATCAGAAATATGTGTTGTCCGATGGTCTTGGGTGACCCCTGTGAAAGAGTCGTTCGACCCCCAACGGGGTTGTGACCTGCAGGTTGAGAACCACACTCTAGACCTTACCTGTTGCAAAATTAATGACTATTTCTGTATTCTTCACAGCTCTATATCTGCCCAGTGGTCTGCACTGGACCTGATACACATCAGGTGCTCAATACATATCTTTATTGATTTAAAAAAGAACATTTTTTTTCTTTATTGATTTTTAGAGAGAGAAGAAGGGAAAGGGAGAGAGAAATAGAAACATCTATGAGAGAGAACATCATTTGGTCACCTTCTGCATACCCCCAACTGGGGATTGGGCCCACAACCTGGGCATGTGCCCTGACCGGGAATCGAACCAGTGACCTCTTGGTGCATGGGTCGATGCTCAACCAGTGAGCCACATTGGCCAAGCTTTTTATTGCTTTTTATAAAGAGAGAGATAGAGTCCTGGCCAGTTTGCCTCAGCAGTTAGAGCGTTGGCCCGGGGACCAAAGAGTCCATATAATAACAAGTATAACAGGTTCAATTTCAGCCAAGGGTTTTTTCCTCAGTTGTGATTTGTCCCTGGCCCGATTGGGGTTGTACGGGTGGCAGCCAGTCGATGTGTCTCTCTTACATTGATATTTCTCTCTTCTCTCTCTTCCTCCCACTCGTCTGAAGATAAATGTAAAAATATCCTCAGATGAGGATTAAAAAAATAAATAAAGAGAGATGGAAACATCGATGTGAGAGAGAAACATCAATTGGCTGCCTCCTGAATGCCCCCTACTGGGGATTGAGCCCACAACCCAGGCATGTGTCCTGACCAGGAATTGAACCAGGACCTCTCAGTCCATAATACAATGTTCAATCCACTGAGCCACACCAGGCAGGCTGAATACATATTTTTTAATGAAAGGATAAAGATCACAGTTAAATGAATAGAATGACAGATACTCTGAAAATTACGTTACATACATATGTGAGACCATATAATAAAAAGTATTTCTGGTAAAACAAAAACTCCAATATATTTCTTCAGATAACAATGTACTGGCTCCATTAACTTGGAGAGTAAAGCTACACATTTCTTCTTTGGAGTTACCATATAAATATTGGGCTTGTTTTTTCTCCATAATCTCTGAAGTTTAGATTCTTAATCATATATATATATATATATATATATATATATATATATAATTACATGTTGCATTACTCTTAAATTTATTTTTTAAAATGTTCCTTGTTTTAAATTTTTATTGTGGTTTAACTATAATTTTTCCTCCCATAATTCATTTGAAGTCATTATGAGAATCGAAAAGAAAATTAACTTTAAATATTTAGCTAAAACTCAAAGATGTCTTTACTTCATAAAAATACAGAGATTTAAAAAAATCTCGTAATGCTGCTTAGAAATGTTATTTTAAATATATCAATGTGCTGGTTTATTTTAACAAGAGATAAAGATAGTCACATGAAGTTCTTATGTTGCTTACATTTCAAACAGAAAATGGCATTCAAAATAGATTACATGGGATCCTCTAAAATTTTATTGAAATGTAACATAGACTCACAAAAGTACACAGATAATAATTATATAGCCCATTGAATTATTACAAAGTGAATATGCATATGTAACTAACATCACTTCTCAATTATGATTTCCCCTTGCAAAGATAAGCACTCTTCTGACTTCTATCAATATAAAATGGTTTTCCCCATTTTTGAAGTTTACCTAAAATAAATCATATAGTATGTACACTTTTGGTTCTAGCTTATTTTGTCCAGTATATGGTAGATTCTGTTCTGCTCTTGGGTGTAACATGAATTTTTTTTTTCCTTTTTTACTGCTGTAAAGTATTTTATTTTAAGTATTTACCACAGTTTATCAATTCTATTATTGATGTACTTTTGACCTTTTTGAGAGGTTCTTATGAATAATGTTTTCCTTAAAATCTTTGACTAGGACTTCTGGTCAAGATGGCAGCGTAGGTAAACATGGTACTGCCTCCTCCCACAACCACATCAAAATTACAACTAAACTACAACACAACCATCATTCACAACTGCCTGAAATCAAGCTGAATGGAAGTCCTACAACTACGGAATTAAAGAAGCCGCCACATTGAGACTGGTAGGATAGAGGAGATGCAGATGGGCTAGTCCCACAACCATGTGTAGAGAATAAAAATCAGGAGAGACCTTGGCTGGGAAGGTCCTCCCTGAGGACTGAAGGGTCCCCACCTCACACCAGGCCACCAGCTCAGGGTTCCAGTGCCAGGAAGAGAAGTCCCCATAACTTCTGGCTGTAAAACCAGTGGGAACTGAGCTGAGGAAGGCTGAGGCTTCTGCAGTCCCAGGCAGCTCCTCTTAAAGGGGCCACGCACAGACTTGCTCCCTCTGAGCTAGAGGGGAGGCAGCTTGAAGGGCACCAGAGAACAGGGAAGAACTGAGCTGTTTGGCCTTGGGATGAGGGCTGGAAGGGCAGCTTTCTCCTGGACATACGTGCTGGCTGAGGCTGTTGTTTCTTTGATGAGCCCTTCCCCCACAGGGCAGCAGAGGCCGCCATATCTGGGACTCCAGCAACCTGGCTCACACTGTTGGCCCCGCCCTGGTGATTCCCTGAGGCCTCACAGAAAACACCCAACCAGAACAGCAAAAAAACACAAAGAATCCAAAAAAATGAGGATAGTGTAGGAGTTGCTGGGACTATTTCAAGTGTGCCAACATTCGCATCATAGGGGTGCCTGAGGGAGAAAAGAGAGAGCAATAAATTGAAAACCTATTTGAAACAATAATGACAGAAAATTTCCTTAACTTGGTGAAGGAAACAGACATACAAGTCCAGGAAACACAGAGAGTCCCAAACAAGTTGAACTCAAAGAGGTCCACACCAAGACACATCATCATCAAAATGCCAAAGGTTAAACACAAAGAGAGAATCTTAAAAGCAGAGAGAGAAAAGCAGTCCATTACCTACAAAGGAGCTCCCATAAGACTGTCAGCTGATTCCTTAAAACAAACTTTGTAGGCCAGAAAGTAGTGGCAAGAGATTTTCAAGGCGATGAAAAGCAATGACCTACAACCAAGATTACTCTATCCTGCAAAGCTATAATTTAGAATTGATGGTCGTATCAAGAGTTTCCCAGATAAGAAAAAGCTAAAGGAATTCACCACCACCAAACCAGTATTACATGAAATGTTGAAAGGTCTTCTTGAAGGTGAAGAAGAACAAAAATATGAACAATAAAATGGCAATTAATACATATCTATCAACAATTGAATCTATAAAGAAAATGAGCAAGCAGAACAGAAACAGACTCATAGATACAGATAACTTTTTGTTGCTTTCCAGATGGGTAGGGGCTGGGGGGATGGGTGAAAAAGATGAAGGAATTGAGAAGTACAAATTGGTTGTTAGACTGATGAACCTCAAAGGGAAGGGTGGAGGAAGGGTGGGATGAGATAAACCAAAGAACTTCTATGCATATATGCATAGCCAACAGACACCAACAATAGTGTGGGAAATGCAGGAGCGGGGCAGGATTGGAGAGGAGGGGGTCAATGGGGAAAAAGGGAGAAACATCTGTAATACATTCAATAATAAAGATGAGTTTAAAAAAATCCTTGACTATGTTTTGTGGTGCACATATGTATTCAGTTTTGTTGAATATATATCTAGGAATAGAATTGTTGGATATGCGTATCTCTAGTTTTATCAAACATTGCCAGGTTTTAGAGTGATTGTGTCTCTTTATATTCACATTGGCAGTGCTTAAAATGTCCTGTAGTTTTGATTCTGCACCAAAACTTGGTATGGTCTTAATTTTAGCCATTCTTGTAGGTGCTTAGTAGTGATTTATAGTTTAAATCAGAATTGTTTTATCATGAGTAATAACATTAACCAGTTTAAAATATTTTTAATGGGCACATGGATATCATCTCTTCTGATGCAGCTATTTAATTTTTTATCTTTTTTTTTAATATTGGGATTCTGCCTTTTTCTTACTGATTGTCATTTTTTCTTCTGTTCTTTTTCAATATGCTCACTGATACATATTCTTTATTAGACTGATATATTGCAAATATCTTCAACTCTCAGAATTTCCTTTTCACTGACCTAATATTGTTTTCCCAAACAGTATTTGATCTTAATGAGGTTAAACTTATTGTTTTTCGTTAGTTTTTTTTATGTCCCACTTAAGAAATGTTTGCTTATTTCAAAGTCAAGAATCAATTCTACCATCTTATCTTTCAGAAAATGTAATTGTGTATCTTTTACATGTGGGTGTGTAATCCATTTGGCAATGATTTTTGTATATGGTGTTCCCTGAATATGTAATTTATTTATTTAATTTTTCACAAGGTTATTTAAATGAATCAATGATGTTTATTGAAAAAACATCTTTCTTCACTGTATTGCAGTGCCATCATTTCATAAATTAACTGAATCTACAAGCGTAAGTCTGTTTCTGAACTCTTTATTGTGGTCTATTTATCTCTTCATCTTGCTTACAGCATTATACTGTATTTAAAACAAGTCTTGATTATCAAGTAGTGTGTATCACTGAACTTTATTTTATTTACTAATAGGCTATTCTTGACTCTGAGTTTTTATGTAAATTTAATGATCTTGTCAATTTTTCACACATATACATACAATAGTAATTTTCTGGACTCTTGATTGATATTGTTTTTTTTTTTTCTTGATCAATTTGTAACAATATATATTTTTCCAATATTCTTTGAAATGCATGTTATATACATACTCTTGTTTATGCTTTCTTTTAGTTTGTCAGTGATACTGTGTAGTATTTTGTTTAAAATCTTGTATATCAGCATTAAACTTATTCTAAGTTATATAATTTTTTAATTTCATCATAAAAGGTATCTTTTTCAATTTTTGTTCTCTGTTATAAATATAGATACATTGATTTTTATATATTTGTCATGTCAATATACTTTGTTAAACTTGTTAGTTGTAATTTTATTTTTAATACTCACCAAGTATGTTTTTATTAATTTTTAGAGAGAGAGGAATGAAGAGAGAGAAAGAGAAACATTGATCTGAGAGAGAAACACTGATTGAATGCCTCCCATATGTGCCCCCACCAGGAATCGAACCCGCAACCTAGGTAGTGTCCTGGTCGGGAATTGAATCTGTAAACTTTTGATGCATGGTACAACACTCCAACTAACTGAGCCCCTGGCTAGGACAATTGTAATTTTTAAAAAAATTTTTAGATGATGTAGGATTTTTTATATTCTATTATCAGCAAATTATGACAGTTTTAGTGTTTTCCCACTATTTATACGTTTTATTACTTTGTGTTGCCTTTTAAACTATGTAGGACTTTCCAAACTGTGTTTAATAGAAGTAATAATGAGTCTTATTTCTTATCTCAAGAACAAAGCTTTCAACATTTCACAATATGTATAATATTTTGCTAGTTTTTTTAGATATCTTTTATCAGGATAAAAAAATTCTTTTTTTTTTTAAGCCACCTTTTTAAATTTATTTTATTTTTTATATGTTTTTATTGATTTTTTTAGGGAGAAAGGAAAGGAGAGAGAGAGAAAGAAACATAGATGTGAGAGAGAAACATCAGTTGGCTGCCTCCTGCGTGCCCCCTACTGGGGATCTAGCCCACAACCCAGGCATGTGTCCTGACCAGGAATCCAACCGGGACCTCTCAGTCCATGGGATGACACTCAATATACTGAGCCACATGGGCCGGGTGAGAAAATTAGTTTCTAGTCATTGTTTTCTTAAATTTTAAGAAATATTTCTTAAAATTTATCAACTTTTTTCTACATGTCTTAACATCATTCTATGATTTTCTATTTTTATTTACTGTGGTGAATTTATCTTGCTTTTGGATATTTGACTTAATTGCTTTTGCCAGTTGAAAAAATTAGCTATTAGCTTTTTAAAATTTTTCTTTGTTTCTTTTTTTTTTTTTTTGTTACAGATGTTTCTCCTTTTTCCCCCATTGACACCCTCCTCCCAATCCTGCCCATCCCCCAGCATTGTTGTTTATGTCCATGGTTACCACCTAGGTGCAATTTATCTCTTCCCTCCCCAACCCTCTCTTCTGAGGTTTGTCAGTCTGTACCCCTATGCCTCTGTGTCTATTTTGTTCCTCAGCTTATTTTGTTCATTATATTCCACAAATAAGTGAGGTCATGTGATATTTGTCTTTCTCTGATTGGCTTGTTTCGCTTAGTATAACACTCTCCAGATCTCTTCATGTCTGTTGTCTCAAAGGATAAGAGATCTTTCTTTTTTACAGCTGCATAGTACTCTATTGTGTACATATACCACAGCTTTTTTATCCACTCATATACTGATGGACACTTGGGCTGTTTCCAGATCTTACTGATTGTAAATAGTACTGCTATGAACAGAGGGGTACAGATATTGTTTCTGATTGGTGTTTCAGACTTCTTAGGGTATATTCCTAGAAGTGGGATCACTGGATAAAATGGCAGTTCAATTTTAAATTTTTTGAGGAAACATCATATAGTTTCCATAGGGTCTTCGCCAGTCTGCATTCCCACCAGCAGAGTACTAGAGTCCCCTTTTCTTCACACCCTGGCCAGTACTTGTCGTTTGATGATTTGTTGATGGTAGCCATTCTGGCAGGTTTGAGGTGATACCTCATAGTTGTTTTTTTTTTTTTTTTTTTTAATCCTCACCTGAGGACATTCTTCCATTTTTTGTTCAGATAGAGCGGGAGGGAGAGAGAGGAAGAGAGAGAGAGAGAAACATCGATGTGAAGGGACACATCGAGTGGCTGCCACCCGCACGACCAACCAGGGCCGGGGACAAACTGCAACCGAGGCACATGCCCTTAGCGGGAACCGAACCCGGGTCTCTCTGTACCGCAGGCCGACGCTCCAACCTCTGAGCCAGACTGGCCAGGGCTCATAGTTGTTTTAATTTGAATCTCTCTAATGATTAGTGACACTGAGCATTTTTTTTTATGTCTCTTGGACATGTGTATGTCCTCTTCCGAGAGGTGTCTATTTAGGCTATTAGCTTTTAAAATATTGTTTTTGCCTTCTGTTCTCTCCTCTGCTTTTTGTGCATTAAACATACAGTGGATTTTTTTTTTTTTTTACAATGAGTCATAGTTTTCCAATGTTCTTTTATTTCCTTTTCTACTTTTTTTCCTCCTCTTCTCCTTCACGTTCCTTCTCCTTCTGCTTTTTCTTCTTTGTCTGTGTGTTTCGGTTTGCATACTTTCTGCAGATCTGTATATCAGTTTACTAATCGTGATAGCATGTTAAAATCAACACTTAACTTCATTTTAATTATTGTAGTTTTTAATTCTATACTTTTCATGTGACTCATTTCTTACATATTCCATTTACAAAATTAAATTTCCATTTATTACTTTTAACATATTAATAAAACCTGTTGCTGCCAATTTGAATAACTGGATGATCTGAGTCTGTTTCTGATTGAAAGCTGGAGCTTTTTAATGAAAACATTCTCAAAGCTCTGGGTGACGTTATTATCTCCAGAAATTGTTTACTCTGTCCTCTTTTGGAGACCCTGAGTTGGGAAGATCATAGCAAATCACAGCTTAGTTTTTATAGCAGGCTGGGAATTTTTTATGGCTTAGAGCCTAGAATATGTAGGAGGATCCCTCCTCCTCAACAGGTATTTATTTTCAATTCTTATCTCCATGGCACTCACAAACTTCCAAATACACCTGTCAGCTTTTAAATGGTTTCTACTTTCTCTTTAGTGTTTTTAGACATTTTCTCATTGCATAGAATGAAACAAATACTTTAGTGAAGATACTTCTAAATGTAAGTAATGTAAGTAAGGCTAAATCTCTGCCTCCCTCACTCTAGATTCTTAAATTCTGGGTGTCTCACTTCAATTTTTGTCTCTCAATCAAACCACATTTTCTCTACATACCCCATGTTTTAACTAAAACTTTGGTCTCAGCTGTTGTCTTCCGCCTTTCTCAGTCTCCTCCACCGGTTCAACAGTCAGCTAGCGCTGGAGAAGGAAAGCTGCTCCTAGAACGTCAGCTCACCTCCGTGCTCCACTCTCTTTGGGACTCCCCCTCCTGTCCTGATGGCTGCAGCGACTTTCCAGGGACCTCACACAAATCCCCTCCCTGCTCTGTAGTTTTATCGTCCTTCCTAGTTATTTTCAGCAGGAGTGTTAGTCAACAAAAGCTACTCTAATACAGCCATCAGGAAATACATAAAAAGTTGGTTTGGATAATTCATATATTACATAGTATTTTGAGTGTCAGAATATGAGTGATCTATCAAGCACTTTATAATCTTTAATAAAGTCCATAAAAACATAAAAATATGTCTGCCATAATATGTATTACATAGGCAACCCAAAGGCACTATGCTAATGGAATGGCTTTCCTTATTTCTGAAAGAAGAATAATTGAAATGGAAAGACGCTAATTTTTCATAATCTGAGACCAGATTGTACTACAATATAAAATGGTAAAAAACTTATCAATATATAATTGCTCAGTATTTAGAGTGGAAAGAATATGTTGATTGCAGTACCTAGGAATTTCCTTTGCAATCCATGGGAAATCTGAAATATTATTACTCACTAGTTTTCCAGCTAGTGCAGTGGCAAGAAATAGGGTTTTGCTATAGTCAGATAAGTAGTGAAAGCTTCAGCGGCAACAAGAGATTTCGAGAAGTTTAGATATTGCAGATCATGGGGCTCAGGAACTGTTACCACTAGATAGATTGTTTCTTTTTATTCTGCCAAAGGACATTAATAAATATCTGGCTATTGCCAAAAAGATTAGAACAATGAAAAAAGAACTCATTGAAATGATTTTATAATCCAATAAATCCCTTTCAACTGAAATGATATTTTGGATGTAAATTCAAAAAATCAAAATTATATTCTCCCTTTATTTTATATATTAATATTTAGGGCTAGGTCTAATAGCATATTAAATGTAAATCACTAAGTCAAATTTAGAGTTGGGTAAGACAGTATTCAGATGCTTTAGAGAATAAGAGGGAATTTATGTGTCTGTTTTATGTAGTAGGGCTTCATTTTCCTATAAAATAGTGTCCAACTTTTACACATTGGTTTCATAAGCATTAAGTATTTTCAATGCGAAACATATTATTTTGAAACTGTGGAGTAAACATTTTAATACTAAAATTGCCTAGTATATAAAATTTTATATTTCTAGAAGAATGCATCATCCATTCATACTTTAATAATTAAATGTTAACCACAAATTCCTATATACTTTAGAGACATTGAAAACTTTGTTAGCACTGTAGAAATTCATAAATATGTCTTAAATAAAAGCACTACTTCTATAAAAAACAACTGGGGAGTCAGAGGAAGAGAAGGGATTATGTTTCCAGACATCATAACTTGTTTACTATTATGGTTTGTATGTGTGGAGGCTGATGACTCACTAGTAACACATAATCGTGATTCAATCATTGCATTTCTTATTCACCCTTGTTTATAAATTTGTATTACCTCATCACATCATTACTTTACACAATTTATAAACACTCTTCTTCAAGTCTTCCATGAAAGTAATGTATTCTTTTTATCAACTTATATATATTTGTTTCCTATGCCATTCATTTGAAACATAGTAATGTGCCAAACTTTTATTTTTCTTTGTTATTCCATGATTTAACCTACTACGGATGCTGTATTGTGAAAATAATCTACATTAGAATTAGAAACTTCAAAATCTATCTTTGCTGCACCACTATCACCTGGTTTGGGTTAGATAAGACACTTTTTGGTCTTTGATTTATTTGTTCTTAGAATGAAGGGGTTGTTATATATGGTCAAGGATTTTTAATTTGTTCTATTTGATTCCATCGTTCCCATTAATTTACTGTAAATTTAAATTATAACTTCTATTATTCTCAACTGAATAGAGTTTAACATTTATTTCATTTAAGTTTACTCTATATCTAAAACTATTCTACCTTCTGAAAATTTGATCACCTGTTTTGTAGCTTTTGGACATTGTTATTGCCTTCATCTCCCATATGTATTTCAGGTGAACTGACTATGCAATTTAAAAAACATCCACCTTTTGCCATGGCTGATTTGGCTCAGTGGTTAGAACATCATCCTGCGGACCAACGAGTCATGGATTTGATTCCAGTCAGGGGCACATACCTGGTTCCAGTTCTTCGAATGATTAAAAAAACAAAACAAAAAATCTATTTTATAAATAACTTACTGTCGAAGATTTTACTAACATAATATGGATGACCAATAATTTTCCCAGCACCATTTACTGAAAAGTATGCCTGCAATGATCTGCAACTTTGGTTCTGTCAAAATCAAGTTTTTATATTTGTGTCCATCTGTTTTAGGGCACAATATTTTGTTCTACTGTTTACGCTGCTTCACTGTCTTATTATTATACTTTTCAATGAACTCTTGGTATCTGGTATGAGAAGTCCAGCCACATTTTTCTTCTGTTACTGCTGTGTCTTGACTTTTTTTGACCTTTTGAATTTCCATATACATTTTAGAATTTACATCAACATTCTACCAAAAAGACATTTTTGATCTTGATTGGGATTGCACTGAATTTATAAATCAAACTAGGGAAAATTATATCTTTATAATACTGAGCCCCCCAATCCATGAATATGCTATAACTCTTCATTTATTTAGGTCCCTTAAATATTTTATTAGTATAGCTTTACACAATGTTCCCATAAATACTGTGCACATATTTTGTTAGGATTAATTCTAGGTTCTTTATATATAAATTTATCATATTTTATATAGTATACACATGTCAACTGTATATGTTTTTCTACTGGTTCATGCTTATAATGTGTTATATCTTTGTAAACTGTGATTTTTTAATACAATCTGCTAATTGAAACCTTGTCTATGGAAATAATTTTAGCCTGGGATGAAGTTCGGTTCTGTCAGAGAGACTTTGCATTTACATCTGTCAGTCATCTGGGAACATGGAATCTAAGATATTTTAAACTAAATTATTGGTTTGAGGGTTCTTTGGACCACCTTAAAATGTGAATTCAGCCTATCAACCTGTATAATAGTAAACTTATGGTTGACTTGTAAATCAAATTCTCAGGAGTGATTTATCTTTTTTGACAAGTTTCAGGACAGTCAATTGCCCAGCAGTACCCAGTTTGAAGAAGAGTATTTCTAGCTCATCTTTATAAATCAGGTGAAAACTTTTAGTTGGTTGCCAGCTTTATAGCAGACCTCAATATTACCCATCAACTCAGGCTCTGAAATTAAATCATCTCAAGTTTCTTACATTTCAAAAACTGATACTCAAAATTACCGAGTTCAGAATAATTCTTCAGGAAAGGTCAGATTTAGCTCCCCTTTATTTTTGATCTGAGTCCTTACTTATTTGCCAACTGGCAAGTATTTAAGAATATTTTTACACAATATTTCACAGTGGGTCAGCTTGGGTACCTAGGCTGCCATATTACCTGAAGCAGAGCTTCCATGTGTATTTATTAAATGCTGTTTAATTATATGTGAATATTTTGTCAATTAAAAATAATATTTAATTTTTAAAATTAGTACTAGAATAATTATTATAGTATATAATTATGTAACTATTATCTCCAAGATCTGTTCATGGAAAACGTAAGCAATGAACAACCCAATAGGAATTAACTCTGCTCATCCATGCTATGTCCCTCAAATATGATTCCCCATTAAAAAGAAATAGGGCTTTTTCAAGGAATACTAATTTCAGTCATGAGACAGAAATATATAATAAACCTGGAGAATTTCAGGGAGCCCAAAATCAATAATATATTAACCCTAGTATTCTGTGTGAAAAGACATGGAGATCAACATAAAACAGCTCACATTTCTCATATATTGGCTAATCTGAACATCAAAGAGATGATTAATGGTAATTGCATAAAGCACATTAATATTGTATTCTGAGTTTATAATGTAGTGAGAGTCTGAAAGAGAAACAAAAGAGAAAAAGAAAAATCTGAAAGAATAAAGAAACTAATTAAACCCCTCTGAAAATAACTTGACACAGATTCCTTATTCTTAAAATCAACAACTAAATGAATCAAGCATTTATTCTGGATTTCCTATATAATTATAATTCACCCTATCCACATAACCTTAGATGGTGAGGGAGAGAAAGTTATTCTTTATGAAAATATTCCTGCTAGTAGTTAAGAAAAGGATAATTTTAAATGTAGCTTTGCTACCCATAATGAAATAAATGAGTTAGGCACTAACCTTCAATGGACAAACAAAGATGTGAAAACTTGATGGAAATTTTTACAACAAAGTCTGGTGCAATTTCCTCATGAAGCCGTGATCAGTGTTAGCATCCCTGAAATAGGTGGGACAACTAATTGTATGCTTCCTGGTGTGGTATAATGTGAGGCACACAGAATCACCGATATTCTATTTAAGTTAAACCTGAGATGAATCCAGCCTCTGGAATTTGTTTAAATTTATAAAACATATGTCCAGCTGGTGTGGCTTGGTGGTTGAGCTTTGACCCATGCATCAAGAGGTTGCCAGTTCGATTCCCAGTCAGGGCACATGCCCAGGTTTTGGGCCAGAACCCCAGTGGGGAGCATGCTGGAGGCAGCCAGTCATTGTTCTCTCTCATTGATTTTTCTCTCTATCCTTTTCATTTCCTCTCTGTAAAATCAATAAAGAAAAATAAATACATACATAAATAAATAAATAAGTAAATAGAGACCAAGGGGACAATTTAAATAATGCCGAAAGATGCAAATGGAGAATTTTGGGGATATTTTTCTAATCAACTGTCCCAGTCTTTTAAACAAGCAAATGGCAGAAAATAAATAGGTGCCCTATAAGTGACACAAAATACTATAAAGCATTTATATAAAATAACTTACAGGGCATAAAAAGTCAACATTGTATGTAAATATTATTTGTAAATAAGTCTCCAAAACAATTTTATTTTTAAAACAGAACATGATTATATTTAATACACAACTTTGGTACAATCAAAAAATAAAACACCACAGTAAAATAATAGCAAAAAAACCCTGAGAAATGGTTAACATCTTCAGTCATAAACAAGCTCTTAAAAACCAGTAACAGAAGCACTATAATTCAAGGGAACTGGAAAAAAAGAAAATGAAATACAGATGACGAATAAGATTAAGAATACATGATTGAGCTGAACAGGAGCAGAAGAGTAATTTCTCTAACAGCACAGTGGCAAGAATAAAAACACTGACATGCAAAGTCTTTCAGTTTTGAGCAGTGTTGTCCGGCTGATGTCTCAGGAATGAACACGGGGAGAGATTGATGAGCATCAAACAAAACAATTAAAAATATACTTATTAAACAATTGTGGATATGTAATTACATGTCCGATTATTAGATTTCAAAATCTCAGATGTATGATAAGCACTTTGGGATCTTTTTAAAATTGAATTTTCTGATTCAGTAGTTTGCAGTGAAGCTGAGATATTGCATTTCTAACAAGCTACCAAATTCTGCTGCTGCTAGTTAGCAGATTATGCTGAGAAGCACGGTATTAAACAATATTAAGAAGTAATTTTTAAGTTGCTTGGGTGTGATAATTTTATTCTAACTAAAAAGTAAATTATCCTCTTTTTAATTGCTTTATGAAATTATATATGTAAACTAAAATGCATCAGATTAAAATTTACCTTAAGATAATTCAGCAAGAAAAAGAGAAAAGATGGAAACTCACACAATAAGCAAATAAGCAAGATTTTGATGATTGCTACATCTGGATGATGGGCATATGACAGTTATGGCATACTTTATTCTTTCACGTGATTTAATTTATATAATAAAATATTAAAATAAAATTGTGTTTTTAAATGTACTAAATAATCTTAAGTTAAAACATAATCAGTTGATGATTATTTATAATAACATATATGAGATCCTTTTTTTTTAAATCTTTGAAGTTAAAAGTTGTGACACTCCCATAAAACTGAAAACTACTGTTGCCTGGAGAGGTCAAATGACTGCACAGATAGGTCTCTGCAAGGTTACATTATCCTGGCACCATGTAGTTATTCACACTAGTAAAATAAATAAACAAGAGGATCGTTTCAATAGATATAGGAAAAAAATAAGTTTGAAAAATTTCAATACTCATAATAAAACTCAGCAAATGAGGTATAAGAGGGAGTTTGCTATAGGGCATCCAGATAAAGAACACGTCAGACAGTTTTAAAGCTAACATGATATTTAAAAGTGAAAAACTGAGTGTTTCCCCCAAAGTTTGGAAGAAGGTAAAGATTTGTTCTTACTCCTTCTATGTCATTTTGTAGTAGAGATTTAGTCAGTGTAATACAGCAAGAAAAAAAGAGTTAAAAGCAAACAGATTAAAAAGGAAGAAATAAAACGGTTTTTATTTATAGACAACATGATCATTTACATAGAAAATCCTAAGGAATTAACAAAGGGCAACTAGGCTAATAACCGGTCATAGCATATAAAGTCAATATATAAAAATCAATTATAGAATAAAGTTTAAAGACTTCAATTACTTGCCTCCGAGTGTTTATATAAAGCTGTAGTAATCAAGATATTCTTATATTCACATAAGATAAACATAAGGTTGAACAAAACAATACATACACACATATGGTCAATTGAATTGTGACTGAGTTTCCAAGGCAATTCAATGGGAGAGGATAATCTTTTCAACAAATGGGGCTAGAAAAATTAGATATAAACTTAGCAACATCTCTCACACCATTTTGTTAATTTTAATAAAAATATACAGAAATGAATTACAGAGCTAAATTTGAGAAATAAAAATATGAATGTCTAGATAAAAACATTGGAGAAAATCTTAATGACCTTCAGTTAGGCAAATCATTTAAAAATAGGACAAAGTTGCCCCACAACCTATTAAATAAAATTTGATAAATTGGCCTTTGTCAAGATTAAAATGTTAGATGTTCAAAAGATACCCTTTCGAAAATGAAATGGTAAGGCACAGACCGAGAGAAACTATTTTTATAAAGTGGTTCTGATGAAGAATTAGTATTCACTGTTTACAAACCAAACGAACAAAAAATAACCTCTTTTAACTAAATATCAAGAAGGCAGAAAATCTAATGAGAACATGGGCACAGGTTGAACAGACATTTAGCCAGAGAAAATACGGATTGCAAATAAGCACATGAAAAGATGTTCAACGTCATTAGTGGCTAGAAGAACGCAAATCAAAACCACAGTGAAGTACCTTTTTACACCCATTAGAATGATTAAAACTGAAAGTCTAACAATACCAATTATTAGTGGAATAACTAGACCTGTGTATTTCTAGTGGGAATTGGTAAAGCTTTTTGAACAATTTAGAATTTTTTTGTTTTTGTTTTTGTTTTTAATAAAGCCAATAGCCCAGCCAGTGTGGCTCAGTGGATTGAGTGTCATTCCATAGACTGAGACATCCTCGTTCCATTCCAGGTCAGGCACATACCCGGGTTGGGGGCTCAGTCCCCAGTAGATCCCCAGCAGGAGGCAACCAATTAATGTTTCTATCTCTCACTTCCTCTCTCTCTAAAAAAGTCAATTTAAAAAAATAAAATAAAATAAAATAAAGCAAATAAGCCCTAAACAGTTTGGCTTAGCGTTTAGAGCATCGGCCCTCAGACCGAAGAGTTGTGGGTTTGATTCCCAGTCAAGGGTACGCTCCTCAGTTGCAGGTTTTATCACTGGCCTGATCAGGGTCATGCAGGAGGCAACCAATCAATGTATCTAGTATACATTGTTGTTTCTCTCTCTCTCTCTCCCTCTTTCTGCCCCCCCAACTCAATAAAAAAAAAAAAATCAATGTCACCCAGCCAGTGTGGCTCAGTGGTTGAGCATTGACCCATACACAAAGAGGTTGTTGGTTTGGTTCCGCTCAGGGCACATGCCCAGGTTGTGGGCCCAATCCCCAGTGTGTGACATGCAGGAGGTGACCAATCGCTGTTCTTTCTCATTGATGTTTCTATCTCTCTCTCCCTCTCCCTTCCTCTTTCTCTAAAAAATCAATAATAAAAAAAAATTAAAGAAATCAATATCTTCTGGTGAGGATTAAAAAAAAATTAAGAAATAAAAATAGAGCAAAGAGACAAATATTTTTTTAAAAAATCAAATTATTCATTTATAATATTAAGTTTATTTATAAGTAGATAAATCATTCTTTCCCCGAGTTTATGTGAGAAACCCAAACTTTTTGAAATTTGGAATTATAAATACAGACATAGAACAGGGGAGTTATTTCTGTGATTAGATTTTAAATGTTTTATGTTACAGCTATCTTTTATAAAGTATCTTTTAGAAAGGTAATCTCACTACCTTATAATGTGTTAAGAATTTTCAGTTTTCTACTATGACTTTCCTTTTTTAAAAATTTCTGTAGATGTTTATAATTCCTCTGATTTTTTTCTTTTTGAGTTTTTAAACTAAATGTATTGCAATGCTATTGGTTAATAAATTACATAAGTTTCAAGTGTACAATTCTATGATACATCATCTGTATATTGCACTGTGTGCCCAACACCTGTGATCCTTTTCTGAATTTCAATGTGCCTTGTGCAGTGTAGATGTCCAAAAAATGTTCATTTAGAATGAATATCCACTCCAAAGCCATGAAAGTACTTAGTGAAGAAAGCAAATATATTTATACAAAATTTATAAGGAACACATCATATATGCTGGGTATGATGACATAAAAGAAAACCTTTTATGTTCCTAATACTTTCACTCTCTCTCTCGGCTCTCTCTCTCTCTCTCATACTCCTCCAACACTCTCTTCTCTTTTGTCTCACTCTCTTTCTCTGTCTCTTATACAAACATATGCTTGTATATGTTGTATTTCCTTAAATCCCTACTTATTAAATACATAAAATTAATTCAGGGCACTCAAGATTAATTCAAATACTTATTGAGCACCTACTATGTGCAGGCACAATGCTAGGCACATGTGTCATGATAAGCAAAATAGAATCTATGCCTTCAAAATTGTAATTACAAATTGTGATAAGTACTAAAAAGAAAAATAGCAAGTTGCTGAAAGAACTTATAGTAATATATTTTGTCTTTTTCCACCTAATTTAATTTCTTTCTCAATTATTGTTTTCGTTCAGTAATATTCTGTATCAGTTTCAGATGTACAGCATGGTGACAGAAAATCATGTACTTTACAGAGTGGTCCCCCCAATGTATCTTCTTTAGATTAGAACAGAGTTCGGCAAACTTCAGTGCTGTTTTTGTAAATAAATATTTATTGGTACACACACAAATGTTTATTTAATAAATAAATTATTTACATATAGTAATATATTCCATCAGGTTATGGTTTAGACTTTTTGAATGACTGCGAACCTTTCAGGTAATGCTGCATACGTTCTTTTGATCTATTTGTCTTTGTCGTATATATTAATGTAACCAGATTTCTAAGGCGTGTATAGCATCTTAATTTTATCTTCTTTATGCTAATTTATGAGAAAAAAAGATGAGAATTTGTAAAGCAGATCAAGTTCTTTTAAACTTCATTCATTCACTTATTCTTTTATTCTCCAAATGTTTATTGAATTCCTGAAATGTAGCAGGTCCTCTGCACTCTGAAGATGCTCTTTCAGAGATATGTGTGTTATTGCAAAATAGCATTTTATAATTTTTGAGAAATTATATTGACCAAATTTTTTTGGTTTATCATTATCAGTGAGATTACTTTCTTCCTTTATATTCCATTGAAGTCTTTAATTACACATTTTATCTCAGTTGCTTTAAGTCAAATGAGAAAAATGTTTTTCCACTGAAAACTATTTTTTCAAATTTATGTTTGAAAATTGAATTTAACTCTTTTCATAACATTAGTAAGCATCAAGATGTGTATGACTTTTCAAGTGCTTTGTTTGTTTGTTTGTTTCTTTGATGTATGTCTCAGAACCAAAGAACATAAGCTCTCTATTTTGCTTTTATATTTTGTGAGGGCTTGGAAAGCCAGACAAAGTAAGTACAATCCACTATTCAGCAACTGTAGCTTCCAGTAATAGGAAATAAAACCCATACACAATTTATTACATTTTTAAAGAAACTCCCAAGTGCATGATAATTTATACCCTGAGTCAAGAAGTTATGCTACACATAAGTCAGTCTGTGTAAAATTCAGAATGTCAGTGGTTTTACATGATGTCAAACATTTGGATAAAAGAGAAAACTAAATCATTCATTTATTTTTAAATATTCAGCTGTCATTTACATCAAACATCCAGATGTGTGATAAAATTTATTTTTCTTTGTTTCTACAAGATAGATATGTCTAAATGCAATTGATTAGATCTATGTGCTTTAAAATCTAGAGTTAAAATGTGAAAATATTACTATTGGAATAGAAGAATACGTTTTAAACTTTGCAATATAGCACATGTAGAACCAATGACTAAAATTAGCATTTCCAAGTGCTCCTTTTGTAAAGATAGTTTCAATCATATGATTTCAATCCACTAAATACTTTGATCTGGATCCTATTAATATACATCTGAAGGTACAAAATAATAGCTGTGCATTATTATAGTTTAATTCTCGATTCATCAATGTATGTTAAACACAAGTTATATCCTTATTGATGCTATCAAATACAGATAAAAAAGTTATATTTATAAATTAAAATATTATTTTAGTTTATTCAAAAGATATTTTGTTGGTGCCACATGTCTAAAAATCAAATAAAACCTGTGCCATCAAATTCACAAATTCTTTGCACTCATTTACTTCATTCTCATTCTCTTCACCACTTTTTATATCGAAAATGAAGTAACTAAGTATTTAAGTTATTAAAATAAAGCAAAGATCCAACTAGAAAATAAAATAATCTCCAGACCAATATTCTATTCTTTAGTTAGAGCTTGCTAAGATTTGGACATTCCTAACTATGCATACTTCAGATGAGCAAAATATGGAATGTTAGTATTCCTGATAAAAAGATACAGGAGCTATCCACCCAATATCAGTAAAAATAAATTCAAAGCAGAAACTTTTGCATTGGTCATAAGATTGCATAATTTATTAAACAATGATTTTTAGTTTCTTGTGTCTGAAATTCAAAGGAAAAGGATTAAAAGATTTTAACCTAGCAATTGACTTGTTATTCTCAAATGTACACTCTCCCCATTACCACACCTTTTACCACCAATGCTCCAGTCAGATTAATAATACATATCAAATTGCTTTCTTTAAAATTTTATTTCTCAATATGGTTTAACTTAAATTACCTACCAATTATTCAATTCTTATATTTTTTAGGCTCTAGTTTCATATTCTGTAGTATTTTAAATAAAGTAAACCAGAGATATAAGAAAAATAAAGTAAAAATAATTTCAATTTAGATTAATATCTAATAAAATATTTATAGGTATACAATATTAAAACCTATAGTCAAATTCAGATTTGAAAACCATCCTTCATTGTATTCATGATTTATGTTTACTACATGGACAAGCTTGTGTTTTGGTGGTGACGAGTCAATTGCAATTTTGTTGTTGTTAATCCTCACCCAACGATAGTTTTCAATTGATTTTTTTTTTTTTTTTTTTTTTAGTTAGAGTGGAAGGGAGGAAGGGAGAAAGAAAGAGAGAAAATTGATCTGAGAGAGACACATCAATGGGCTGCTTCCCACACTACCTCAACTGGTATGTGCCCTTGACCAGGAATTGAACCCACAACCCCTTCATCTGCAGACTGACGCTCTAATTGCTGAACCAAACTGGCCAGGACCAGTTGCAGTTCTTCAACCAATTACATTCTCTGCTTTGATTCAGAAATTGTATGAGGTTTTAGTTATTTTCTTCACTGATTTTTCTTCTTAGATTTCCACAGAAAATAAACCAAATCAAATTGTTGAAAGAAATAATCCCAGAAGGTAGAATAATTTATTCATTAAATAAATGTTTACTGATTGCCTATTAGGTGCAAAACACAATTTTAAATACTGGAAATATAGCAATAAAATAAAGCAAACAGAAGCTGCTATCTCATGGATCATATGAAACAGTGACAAGGGACAGACAATAGACAAATAATAATATATTGTGTTTTAAACCTAAAGTAGTAAAAGAAAAAAAAAAGTGGGCAAGGAAATAGAAAATATTGAGGTATATAGTAATATAATTTAGAGTAGAAATCGAAGGCCTCTGTAAGAGATGTTACTTCAAGAAACATTTAAAGTCGGTTTGGGGATTATAAGTAGAGGTAGCTTGTCAGGGCACAGCGTTGCTAAGGACGGGACGGCATGTGCACGGGTCCCGAGAAGAGACCATGTACTGGGGGATGGGAAGGAGTCCTGAGTGGCAAGGGCAGAAGGAGAAAGAGATGAGAAATAGGAGATTTGACCACAGAGGTAAGTGTTTGTGGGTATTTTAAAGATTTTGAAAATTTCCCTATAAATTTTATTCATAGTAAACATAGCAATTTAAAAACTGTTTGAATTGTATTCAATGAGAATTAATTAATGCTAAGTATTAACTTGGCAAATTAGTATTATTTCTATTTTTTTACCCAAGTTATCATCTTTTCCAGCTTAATGGAAATTTTAAGGACTGAAATGCCTCACGCTCTGTACTTGTTCCTATCGTATCAAAAATATGTATTGGAAATTTGACTAAAAGCATAAAACTGATACTTATTACATTTAAACTTTAAATAAAGCAGGAACATTTATAATATGAAACACTAGTTAAAAACGCTGGGATAAAATTTGAAAATATAAATGTAATAAGATTGGCATTTAATTTCAAAATAACAAATTGCATAATTTAGGAAAATTTTCTTAACAAATCCAATAAAATTATCAGGAAATTTAATTTGATCAAAACTTTCAAAAGGTGCTACTAGCTAAAAACATCTAATAAACTCTTAAAATGTAGCATTAGAAACCAGTGTTCATATCCTAAGTAGTAATTGTCTTATGTATTTCTCTTGTCACATCATCTGGGGTATTCTATTCTATTCTTGGAGTCACTTTTTGTAAGAGAGACACTAATAAACTGGATCATGCCAAGTATAGAATACAATGGAAATTCAGGATGAGAACAAGTCAGGAAATAATTTTATAAACCATACAAATAAATATAACTCCATTCTTTTTACCTTACACATTACCCCATCCCCTGTAGTGAGCCTATTCTCAACACTGCAGCAGAATTGTGCTCTTAAAGAACAGTATGGTGATTGCCAGAGAGAAACAGGGACGGGGGCAGGTAGAAGAAGGTAAAGGGGTAATAAATGGTGATGAAATAAATGGTGGTCAATACACAATGCAACATACAGATGATGTACTGCAGAATTGTACACCTGAAACCTATATAATTTTATCAACCAATGTCACCCCAATAAATTCAATTAAAAAAATATATGACAGAAAAATTTAATTCTCTTCTCAAAACTCTGTAATGGCTCCACAAAATGCTTAGACGGATCTTCCAAACTGTGCACGACCTTCCTTCACACGACTCTGATCTTCTCCTCTCCTACTGCACCTGTCCTTGCTCACTCCGCTCCAGTCACCTTGGCTAATGTGCTGTGCCCTCTCCCTGGCTGTTCTTTCTTCCTGGAACACTCTCCCCTTGATTAGTTACATGGCTAATTAATTCCCTTACCTCCTTTAAGTCCTTGCTCAAATATTATCTTAAACCCACTCTGATGACTCTTTTTAGAATTGCAAACCACCCTCATTCCTGAATCCCCAGGTCGTTACCTTGCATTTCTTGTTTCTACAGGATTTATCAAAGTTTACAAACTACATATTTTGCTTATTTATTATTGCTATTGTTTTGTTTGGGTTGTTTATTTGCTTTTGGCTATTTCTGCTAAAATGAAAGCTCTACTGGGGCAAGAGTCTTTGTTTTGTTCTATCATAAATCCTCAAAATAAATCTTGAAACATATTAAGCTGTTCATATTTTTAATTGAATTAAACTGATTTTTACCCCGATCTCTCTCTCAAAAAAACAAACAAAAAAAAACCAACAAAAAACAAAAAGACATAGTCTTATGTTAGAAGGCAACTAATGATAATTGTAATAGATTTACTCTGATTTTTTCTAGATATAGTATAGTCCAATAGAACTGTAAATGGCAGTGTTATATCTTGGTTCTCGAATTCAGCAAAAAAGAGAATTCAGAGCCAAGAACTCTAGTCAAGAAGCTTATTTAGCCTTTTAGAAAAAGATAAGTCACAGAGGCAGAAGTGAGCCAGCCGGTCTGCATGGATTTAGAACACAAATTATAGAGGGAAAGAATGGCCCTAGGAATTTAGGAGAAAGAAGAAAGGATACATGCATGAGGAAAGAAAGGAGGAAAGACAGAGCATGCCCTGGCTCCCTTGCCTTAAGAGGTTTTATCTGTTTTTAAAGGCAGGAATTTTAGGGGAGGTCTCAAGGGAAAGTCTCAATAGAATATTCATCAGCTTTCCAGGTGTGTTCTGTCAGGGTCTGGACTCTACTGATTGCTCAGCACTGTGGCAGGGGGTAATTAGTCATTGCATCTCTTCCTGATGTCAGCCATGGTGTCACTTCACCTGGTTTTACTGCTTTTCTGGGCCTGGAGCTAGGACACATATGAGGCCTAGATGTTATCTCTAGTTTGACCAAAACTTTCTCAGCTGTCAACAAACCTGAGGCTTTGTTCCTAAGATTATATGATGCTGAGCAGAATCTCATTGTTGGAGGGATTAATGCTTTCAAGAGTGGTCATACAAAGGAGAAGGAGGCAGGTAGGCCAGGCTGCTAGATGGGGCCAGTTTGAATCAACTATCTGGCTCAGTTTCCCCATTCCACTTGCCAAGGAATTTTCCTAACTTCTTACTGTCGTGCCTCATATCATTTTGCAATAATGAAAATGTTCTCTACTAGCCACATATGGCAACTGAGCACTTGAAATAAGCTCACAGTGTGACTGAAGCACTGAATTTTCAATTAAAAAAAAACAACACTTAACTATTTAAACTTTAAATGTATATAGCCACATGAGCCTAGAGGCAATCATATGGGACAGCACAGCTCCAGAGGCATAAACTAAAGCTACAGAGCAAATGTTAATGGGAAAATAATTTTTTGTTTAATCAGGGAAGAACATTTCAACTGGAGGCATCCAATGATGGAGTGGACTGCCTATGAATACAGCATGTTATACCTCATGAAATAACGCTTGAATGATAACTAGGGGGTTCTTATCAGGATTATTATAGCAGAGATCCTTGCCTGAATAGGCTAGTTGAACCACTAAGTTAATGTAGTTTCCAAATTCAGCATCCTATTATTATATCCTTGCTACCCAAAATTTATGTCTAGTATAACTTATTTAATATTCTTATTGTACTGAAGTTCAGTATTCCAAAAGTAACTGAAAGCTGTACTAAAAACATGTAACTTTACATCCTAAATCAGTAAGGGGTTATTAGGAAGAACGTATAGCTATAAAGGTAACAAAACAAAATAAATTTCTTCCCATACACTTAGATTTGTAACCAGGCTCTCCAGTGTAATGTCAGGAGCATGGGCTTTGAAGTCATGCAGGCTCCAGAGACTCTGGGGAACAGAGGTCCACCAGTACCCTTCTTCTCTACTTCCATAGTCACAGAATTTAGCCTGAGTCATGGATGCTCACCCAGAAAAAAACATGTCCCTAAGCCACTGTAGTAGTTGTTGACGTATGACTAAACTCTTTGTCCCAAAGTATGAGCGGAAGTGATATGTACCTTCTGTCTTGATTACTTAAGAGGGAGCCTCTGGCTCTGGACATCCGCTCTTCTCCTCTCTCCACTGGCTACAATGGCAACGATCAAGTGACTTTAGATTTCTGAACAATGTGAATATATTATTCACCCAATAAATTAAAAGCAAATCTATTAAAGTTTGAATCTAAGGAAACACTGGTTAATAAGCTAAAAAACATAAGGTGTGTCCTCAAAAGCAAAATGAGAAATTTCTCAGATACCTATTTTTTTCAAATCTGATTTCTTTCCCTACAGGTTATGCAACAGTGAACCTTTATGAGTGCTACTCGAGCTGGTGACTTTACATTTTCACTTGAAACACTTCATTTGAAAAGGAGAAAGGCTATTTAAAGCAATGACGAAGATATTGGTGGGCAGGCACCTTGCCTTGTACTCCTACGTGGTACTTGGTGTTTGACAACAAATACACTTGGATTTTAGGCTGTAATTTTAGATGGCATTCAGAGGATGTGAATCAGTTTCCTGACACAAACATGTAATTAAAATCAAACAATGAGAATAGTTAAACATGGCATTGCCCAACAGATTGTTTAATGATGAACTTCCTTTTCCCCCCTAGTTGAAAGGTAAGGGTTCATTGCAACTATTCGGTAGTCCAAACACAATTTGTCTCAAAATATTTTTTGACAAAAGCCGTAATCCTCTGAAAGTATATTTTCTCAAGGAAAAATGTTAGGCCTAATAGGTATTTTATTAAAGGAAAATTTTTCTCCCCACCAAGGTTTGCCAGAAGTCAAAATTTAACTAAAGACTCACTGTTCAATTTCTTATGCCTGATATATATCATAATAAATAGAACATTCAGTTTGTAATAACAAGCAGATGGAACAGCTTAGCCAACTTGCCTCATAAGGTAGTGTTAAGTTTTAAAACAAGAAACTTAGTTGTTACTATCTTCTCTTGTTAGGCATATTCTCTGAATTTCAGCAACACATTCGATTCCAGTATTCATCAGAAGTTCAAGTTTAAGCAAGTTATTTAAATGATGTATAATCAGGTCTGTTTTGAAAAGTAGAATGCTGAGATCGTTACGATTTTCTTATAGGTTAAAAAAATAAGTCTCTTCCAAGAGGTACTGGGTAACGTTTAAAATACTTAGCAAGCATTAAGTTACAAGGCTGTAAATGAGTATATTACAATATGTCAGTAAACCAAAATTCAACTTTCTATAGCATATTGTTAAGGTAATTTCACCTAACACACAATGTTGGTCTTTTTTGTGCTGTAAAACAAATACACCAATGAAACCAGAACAACTTATATCTAACAAACTTAAATCTAATTTCTGGCTCTAAACATAAACGAGAGGAGGCAATTCTTGAGACTTATATGTATTAAGTGCCTATGGTATGTCAGATACTGAGTTAGATGTCTTATATATGTTACTTCCTTATCCCCACAACTCTATGATGTATTAGTAATACCTGAATTTGAAAGATGACAAAGCAAGACATCACATTAAAACCTTTTTTTAGGTCACACACTTCAAGATAGCAGATGAGCCTGGAATAAAACACAATTCCACTTTTATCCGCAGTCCATTCTCTATGAACTCCCTGATGCTATCTCAAAGTACTGCTAAGTGCAATTTCGTTCAGAGTTTAGGTGAAGAGTTGACGAGAGCTTTTATCCACACAGCTGAATGTTACCATGTTCAAGTTCAGATCATAGCTGTCTCCTTTTACATTGCATATTCATTCAACATCAAGGTATAAAATTGAGAATAAAGTGTCGACAACTCATGGTCCAGACACAGTGTGTGCACAGCAGAACTCCCTGTCAAAAGACAGGAGACAAAAAAAAGGAAATATTTCGGGTCAAAACCCAATTGTTTACCTAACTACTTTTCTTCATTTCCAGCTGCTCCAGCCTTTCACGCGGCAGCAGGAATTTAATGACAGCTGTTGTAAGGATTATGATGAGAGATTTCCTACTTGAACTATTCTTGTGGACAGGCTAGTAGCTTTGATCTGTCATTGTTAGGTACAATCTTGTGCTGGCAACAGCAAAACTAGTCTTATTGCCATTCATCTAAAAGCTGATTGAAAATTAGATACGGACATAGAATTCTATTGCTCTGTGGTGTTTAAATTACAATGTAATCTAAAAGGACTAAGTTAATAAGATTGTCCATAAATGGGATATTATTTACTAATTGTCTTAGCTTTCCAGGAACACAAAAGTATGTTTATAAAAGAATAACAGCAACTGAGCATTATCTTTCCAAATTCCAGAAGTCATTTAGCAGCTATAATGAGTCTTAAGTGACAGAAATATTTCCTCAAAAGAACATAAATAATATGAAATACTAAAGATTAAACCCAAAGGGATTTGCAGAAGAAAATGATGTAATCATAGAGATCTGTCAAAAATATCATTAGTTTACTCTGAGTTTTCTGACTGAACTTGTGTATTGCGTTTGGATCAGCCAGTGAACCTTAGAATTGGCTTTTCTGACACTGTTTATTTGTCCGCAGGGTTCATGTCACAAATTTTCTGCTCTAATCCCTCTCCCGCCCTTATCCCCATTACTCATTCTCACGAAATGGCCTGCCTCCTACTTTGCTGAAAATGTCTGTACTTGTAAACTCCTGTACATTCTCTATCCCTTGTTACCTCCAGACTGTTTTTTTAAAATAAGTTTAGCTATATGTTTATCATTTTCCATGGTTTCAGAAGGGGTTTCCTACTTTTTGGTCGAATCTCTACCCTTGTGCTCATTAATTGAAAAACCATTTTATCCACTTTCGTTCTGAGCCGTAAATTGTGCCAGGAACCAGGAATTCAAAGAGGTGTCATGCCCCATGAAGGCCTTTCTGCCATCTCCTCCACTAGCAGTTACGTTCTGCTAGCACCCGGCTTACACTTCCCACTGACTTGTTTTCCTCTGGATATAAACAAGCACAGTGAGAGAAGATTAAACAAAATAAAAATAGCCTCTCCTTAATAACCCACTGTCTTATGTCTTGCTTTGCCGTTACCTCTCAATTTCTTAGTAATATTTATGTCCATGAAATTTGTTTCCATTTCCTTAGCAACAAGTAATTTCTTAACCTTGTACTCCTGCTTCCCTCACATCGCTTTTCTGAAATTTACTTGAAAATAAATCATCTCTAGTTTTCCAGTGGTCTTCTTTGCAGTCTCTTTTCCCCTATGACTTATTTTCAATATTTTTGACAGCTTTTGGGATCACTTTCTCCGTTTCTGGCTTCATAGCAAGTGTATTCTACTATTGTCCTCCCTCCTCTTAGACTTTGTTTTTTGTTTTTGGTTTTTCCCTGTCTTATTTGCTGACCCTTGGGCATCTCTTAATTCCTACATGCACTATTTCCCTAGGATCTCATTTATCTTTCCTCTTTCCTTTTTCCCAAAATCATCTACTAGAATGTCTTCAATGAACGCCTTTGCATAATTGCCTACCAAAGTTTTTTCTTTCTTTTTGTGTGTGTGAGGGATGGGGTGTTTATAACTAGCTAACCTCCATTAGAGGTTGGGATGTATTTATCTAAGACATATGGAGGGAGGCAGGAAAGGTTTGGATAGAATTCCAGCAGCTTTGAATATTTATTTATTTATTTATTTATTTATTTATTTATTTATTTATAGTTTTCCAAGTAACTTAGTGATGACCTCTTGTTTACATCATCTCAAAGGTCTCCTAAACTAATGCTAATTCATAACTAGTGAAAATATTTCTTGATTAATTTATTTTATTTTATTTTTTAATCCTCCACAGAGGATTTTATTTTTCTCTTTAGTGTAAACTCTTTTTTTGTTGTTTACAAATAGTCTTTACTTTTTTATTTATTTAATTTAATTAATTAATTATTTTAATTTATTTACTTTTTATTATTTTATTTTATTTTTTTTAATCCTCACCCGAGGACATTTTTCCATTTTTTGTTCAGATAGAGCGGGAGGGAGAGAGAGAGAGAAACATCGACGTGAAGCGACACATCGAGTGGCTGCCACCTGCACGACCAACCAGTGCCGGGGACAAACTGCAACCGAAGCTCCTGCCCTTAGCGGGAACCGAACCCGGGTCTCTCTGTACCGCAGGCCGACGCTCCAACCGCTGAGCCAAACTGGCCAGGGCTATTTACTTTTTAATTTAAATTAATTTAATTATTTTTGTTACAGATGTTTCTCCTTTTTACCCCACTGATTCCCCCCTCTGCCACCCTCCCCTCCCTCTCACCAGCTTTGTTCTCCCTGTCCATTGTTCATGCATACATGCATATAAGTTCTGTGGTTTATCCTTCCCACACACCACCGCTTCTGGGGACAGTCTGTACCCCACTTCCACCTCTCTGGGGCTACCCCATGACTCAGACTGTTATGTTCATTATATTCCACAAATAAGTGAGAACATATGATACTTGTCTTTCTCTGTTTGGCTTGTTTCACTTAGGATGGCACTTTCCAGGTCCCTCCATGTTGTCTCAAAGGATAAGAGATCTCTCTTTCTTACAGCTGCATAATACTCCATTGTGTATATGTACCACTGCTTTTTTTATCCATTTGTCTACTGATGGACATTTAGGCTATTTCCAGATCTTAGCTATTGTAAGTAGTGCTGCTACAAACATGGGGATACATATATTCTTTCCGATTGGTGTTTCAGGCTTCTTAGGGTATATTCCTAGAAGTGGGATCACTGGGTCAAATGAAGATCAATTTTTAATTTTTTGAGGTAAGACCATATTGTTTTCCATAGTGGCTGCACCAGTCTGCATTCCCACCAGCAGTGTACTAGAGTCCCCTTTTCTCCACACCCTCGCCAAAACTTGTTGTTTGATGATTTGTTGATGGCGGCCATTCTGACAGGTGTGAGGTGATACCTCCTTATTGTTTTAATTTGCATCTCTCTGATGATTAGTGTTGTTGAGCATTTCTTCATATGTCTCAGCCATTTGTATGTCCTGTTTGGAGAGGTGTCTATTTAATTCCTCTGCCCATTTTTTAATTGGGGTCTTTGTCTTCTTTTGTTGAGTTGTATGAGTACTGTATATATATTGGAAATTAACCCCTTATCTGATATATCATTGGCAATTATGCTCTCCCATACAGTGGGTAGCCTTTCCATTTTCATGATTGTATCTGCTGCTGTGCACAAGCTTTTGAGTTTGATGTAGTCTCATGTGGTCATTTTCTCCTTTGTTTCTATTGCCTTAGGTGATGTGTCAGTGAAAATTCTGCTGCGTAAGATGTCTGAAATTGTGTTGCCTACAGTTTCTTCTAGGATTTTTATGAATTCATGAGTCACATTTAAGTCTTTTATCCATTTTGAGTTTATTCTTGTGTATGGTGTAAGTTGATGGTCTAGTTTTATTTTTTTGCATGTAGCTGTCCAATTTTCCCAACACCATTTATTAAAGAGGCTGTCTTTACTTCACTGCAAGTTGTTGCCCCCTTTGTCAAATATTAATTGAGCATATTGCCTTGGGTCCATTTCTGGATTCTCTGCTTTGTTCCACTGGTCTATATGCCTGTTCTTGTGCTAGTACCAGACTGTTTTGATTACAGTGGCTTTGTAGTATAACCTGAAATCTGGTAATGTGATTCCTCCTACTTTGTTCATCTTTTTCAAGATTGCTGTGGCTATTAGAAGGTCTTTTTTGGTTCCATATGAAATTATGAAGTATTTGTTCTAGTTCTGTGAAGTATGTCGTTGGTATTTTGATGGGGATTGCATTGAATCTATAGATTGCTTTGGGTAGTATGGACATTTTAATGATGTGAATTCTTCCAATCCTTGAACAAGGTATGTGCTTCCACTTTTTTATATCTTCCTCTATTTTTTTTTCAATGACCTGTAGTTTTCTGCAAATAGTTCCTTTATTTCTTTGGTTAAGTTTATTCCTAGGCATCTTAATTTTTTTGCCACAATGGTAAATGGAATTTTTTTTTTAGTTTTTCTTTCTGTGAGTTCATTATTGGTGTATAACAATGCCATTGATTTCTTGACGTTAATTTTGTATCCTGCTACATTTCCAAATTCATTTATTAAGTCTAGTAAATTTTTGTTGGAGTCTTTGGGGTTTTCTACATATAGTATCATGTCATCTGCGAATGATTACAGTTTCACTTCCTCCTTTCCAATTTGGATCCCTTTTATTTTTTCTTCCTGTCTGATTGCTGTGGCTAAGACTTCCAGTACTATGTTAAATAAGAGTGGCAAAAGTGGGCATCCTTGCCTTATGTCTGTTCTTAAGGGAAATGCTTTTAATTTCTGCCCATTGACTATAATGTGGCTGTAGGTCTTTCATATATGGCCTTTATTATGTCTAGATATGATCCCTCTATTCCCATCTTGCTGAGCATTTTTATTAGAAATGGATGCTGGATTTTTTCAAAGGCTTTTTTGGCATCTATTGATATGATCATGTGGTTTTTATTTTTCATTTTGTTTATTTGGTGTATCACATTTATTAATTTGCAAATATGGTACCAGCCTTGCATCCCTGGATGAATCCCACTTGGTCATGGTGAATAATTTTTTTGATGTGTTACTGGATCTGAATTGCTAGTATTTTGTTCAGGATTTTGGCGTCTATGCTCATCAGGGATATTGGCCTGTAGTTTTTTTTTTTTTTGTAATGTATTTTTCTGGTTTTGGAATTAGAATTATGCTGGCTTCATAAAATGAGGTTGAAAGTCTTCCTTCTTGAATTTTTTGAAATAGTTTCAGGAGAATCGGTGTTAGTTCTTTTTTGAAAGTTCGGTAGAACTCCTCCGTGAAGCCATCCGGGCCTGGGCTTTTGTTTGCTGGGAGAGTCTTGATTACATCTTCAATTTCTTCTGTTGTTATTGGTTTGTTCAAGATTTCTATCTCTTCCCCATCCACTTTTGGGAGACAATGTGTTTCTAGAAATTTGTCCATTTTGGTTAGATTGTCGAATTTGTTGTCATATAATTTTTTGTAGTGGTTGTTAATGACCTGCATTTCTATGGTATCAGTTGTTACTTCTCCTCTTTCATTTCTGATTTTGTGTATTTGGGTTCTCACTCTTTGTTTCTTGGTGAGTCTAGCTTAGGGTCCATCAATCTTGTTTATATTTTTGAAAAACCAGCTCTTTGTTTCATTGATCCTTTGAATTGTTTTTTTTAGTCTCCGTGTCATTTATTTCTGCTCTAATCTTTACTATTTCCTTCCTTCTACTTGCTCTATGGTTTTCTTTTTGTTTGATTTCTAGTGCTTTAAGTTGTGAGATTAGGTAGTCTATTAGAGATTTTTCTTTCTTCTTGAGGTAGGACTGTAGTGCTATGAACTTCCCTCTCAGAACTGCTTTCGCTGTATCCCATAGGTTTTGTGTTGTTGTGTTCATTTTCATTAGATTCCAGGAAGTTTTTAATTTCTTGATCTCCTCATTGACCCATTTGTTGTTTAATAACATGCTATTCAGCTTCCATGTGTTCAAATGTCTTTGCATGTTCTTGTTGCAATTGACTTCTAGTTTCATGCCATTGTGATCTGAGAAGATGCTTGATATGATTTCAATCTTCTTGAACTTGTAGAAACTTAGTTTGTGTCCTAACATGTGGTCTATCTTTAATAATTTCCCATGAGCACTTGAGAACAATGTGAATTCGGTAGTTTTGGGGTGTAATTCTCTGTAGATATGTATTAAATCCATCTGGACTAGTGCTTCATTTAGAGTCTCTGTTTCCTTGCTAATTTTTTGTCTAGAGGATCTATCCCGTGATGTCAGCGGGGTGTTGAAGTCACCTGCTATGATTGTATTGCTATCGATTTCTCTTTTGAATTCTTCCAGAGGATTTTTAATATTTTGGTGTTCCTATATTGGGTGCATATATGTTTATCAAGGTTATATCTTCCTGTTGGATAGATCCTTTCAATATTATGTAGTGGCCTTCTTTGTCTCTAGTTATGGTCTTCATTTTGAAATCTATTTTATCAGATATGAGTATTGCTACCCTAGCTTTTTTATCCTTTCTGTTTTCTTGGAAGATTTTTTTCCATCCCTTCACTTTGAACCTATGTGAGTCTTTTGTTGTGAGGTGGGTCTCTTGTAAACAACATACAGATGAGTCATGCTTTCTTATCCAATCAGCTACTCTGTGTCTTTTTATGGGAGCATTCAATCCATTTACATTTAAGGTGATTATTGATATGTACTTATTTATTGCCATTTTTGTTTAGTGTGGTTCTATTTTTCTTCCAATTTCTTCTGCTAATTACAGCAGTCCTTTTAACATTTCTTGTAGTGCTGGTTTGGTGCTAATATATTACCTTAGCCTTTTTTTTTTTTTTTTTTTTTTTTTTCTGAGAAGCTTTTTATTTGCCCTTCTATTTTGAATGATAGCCTTACTGGGTAGAGTAGTCTTGGATTCAGATCCTTGTTTATCATGACCTTGATTACCTCATGCCATTTTCTTCTGGCCAGTAGTATTTCTGTTGAGAAGTCAACTGAGAGCCTTATGGGGTTTTCTTTGTAGGTAACCTGTTGCTTATCTCTTGCTGCTTTTAGAATTCCTCTTTGTCTTTAATTTTTGACATTTTGCTTACCTTGTGTCTTGGTGTGGGTTGTTTGGGTTCTTCTTACTTGGGGCTCTCTGTGCTTCTTGAACTTGAATGCCTTCTTCCTTCACCAAATTAGGGAAATTTTCTGTCATTATTTCTTCAAATATATTCTCTTTCCCTTGCTCATTTTCTTCTTCTTCGGTGACTCTTATGATGTGAATGTTGTTATGTTTCCAGTTGTCCCACAATTTTCTTAAGCTGTGTTCTTGTTATTTAACTGTTTTTTTTCCTTTAGGTTTTCTGATTGGTTATTTTTTTCTACCCTATCTTCTAATTCACTGACCGGTCCTCAGCTTCCTCTACTCTGCTATTTAGACCTTCCAATGTGTTCTTTATTCCTGCTATATCATTCTTCATTTTTTCTTGGTGGTTTTTAATTTCCAACTGGTTGTTTTTCAACATTTCTATGTCTTTACTCATGTTGTTCATGTCCTTACACATGCTGTTGAGCTTCCTCAAGATCATGGCTCTGAATTTTAGTTCTGTTAATTTACTTAACTGCACCTCATTTATCTCCTCTTCAGTAGAGGTCTCTTGTTCTTTCATTTGGCATTGTTTCTGTGTTTCACCATTTTGGCTATCACAGTGGGCTTTGGAGCCTGCCAATTTTTCCCTGTGGGTGTTGGTATTCTGCTGTTTGGGGCTCCTCTCCTGGGTTTGGATGAGCCAGGGAGGACACACATTACACACCACTGTCAAGTCTTACTTTCCTGGTTAAAGTTGCTAGCTCAGTTATCCTCTAGCTTTTTATCTGGAGGCTATCAGTAGTGGTTACCTGAAGAACCTTGGCTTCTCAGTTAAATGAAAAACTCCCTCAGGTACTCAGAGGAAGAATATTTCCTGAGGTTGGGGCAGATGCTGGTTGTTAATTGGCCTCAATTAGCATTTCAATGGCCACCAGGTGTGGTTGAATCTCTGAGGGAGGGTGTCACTGCCTCTCCCCAGGGCCCTGGGAATGAGTAAGATGACCACAGTCCTGCGTGGCTGCAACTCAGCAAAAGTTCTGAGCGCCCTCCAAATCCCAAGTGACCCCATACAGTTCTAGTCCAGTCTGCCCTCCCTCTGCTGGAGCCCAAGGTAAGTGGCTGCTGCTATTTTAGCCTCTGTCCCAGCTCTGTGCTGTGGAGTCACTTGGGAGTTTATCCCCAGGGCGCCGCTCACAGCCAACGCTGCTGCTCCCAGCTAAGGCCGCTGCTCACAGCCAAGGTCACTGCCAACCGTGGGCTCACAGTCCTCCTCTCGTATCTCTGCAAGTCTACCAGGATTGAATCAGTGTCCCTGGTTATGTGGTCCTTCAAGCTGCTTTTCTGTTGCCTTTTCCTGACGATTTGTCTTAATTTCGTTGTAATTCCAGTTTGGTCCTGGGAGATGGTCTGTGTAGCTCCCATTCACTCCGCCACCATTTTGGAATCTTCCTTAATTTATTTTTGTTACAGATGTTTCTCCTTTTCCCCCACTGATACTCCCTTCTTCCTCCCTCCCCACCCTGTCCCCAGCTTTGTTGTCCTTACCTGAGGATTTTTTCTCATTTATCTTCAGATAAATTAGTAGGACAGGGAGAGAGAAAGAGAGAGAAACATCAATGTGAGAGAGACACATCAACTGGCTGCCTTCCATATGACCCCAACCAGGGCCAGGGACCAACTGCAACCAAGGTACATGCCCTTGACCAGAATTGGACCTGTGCCTCTTTGGTCCACAGGCCGATGCTCTAACTGCTGAGTCAAACCAGCCAGGGCATGAAAATATTTGTAGACATGATGTATTTACGAGGAAGAAACCATTGGTTGATAAGTTATGTACCTCCAATGACAATATTGAGAGGAAAGAAAGGATGTATCCTGCAGAAAGAGATCATTTCCATCAACGTTTAAATCACATTACCCAAGAGAAGGTCTATTGTTTTGTAAACCTCAGATAGCTGAGCTTATTACTGAAGAAAAATTGGGAAAGACGTAGAGCATATCTGTTCTACACTCCAGCATTGATTGGTAAAGTTCAAACTTTTCCATAGGACTTTTACTTTCATGTCAAAAGCATGATAGCTGTTTGACATGTTATTTTAAGTTAAGATATTAATATCTTTGTTAGCCACAATTTTCTGGCTGAATGCACAGAGTTTTGGGGTATAATTTTAAGACTGTCAAAGAACATGTCAAATTATGTGTTTCTTTTACGTGTGCTGTTGTTAATATATTTTAAAAGACCTTTTGGTAAAACAACTCAAGATTTATCTGATTCTTTCTGAGACTAATAGGAAAACTTAGTATCTGACTGCCTTATATTATCTCAAAGAAAAATCTACGTGTCATAAATTTACAGTTTATTAGTCATTTTTCACATATAAAGACAACTAGAAATTACAATCCTATATTATTTTTTATGTGAAATCCTGCCATTTGATCTTTTTTGATGTATCTCCCATATGCATGATCCTTTTAAAAATTAAAATATAATTGGCATACAATAGCTTATTGATTTCAGATGTATGTCATAGTGATTTGATGTTTATATACATTACAAGTGATCAACACTATAAATCTAGTAACAACTGTCACCATACAAAGTTATCACAAAATTATTGACTATATTCCCCACACTGAATGTTACATCCCTGAAACTCATTTGATCTTCATGAGATGATTACTAATGTAAATACAGGCCCCAAAGGCATACTGCAGAGGAGTATCGGCAACTCAAATTACTATGTCAACACTGGTTAAATTGTCTATTACAATTAGTGTAATTGTGAGTTCCATTCACATAAGTATCTACTATTTTATAATGATCCTCTGCCTAGAAAAGTTTTAGAGATTGCTTAATTGATATAGCAACGTTGAGTGCAAATGTTTCTAGTTTTCATGCAATTTTTTTTTCCAGTCTTACCTAAGATTTTGTGTGGAATAATGAAAATTTTATAATTTGTTAGTCGTGGCTATGTAATCTTTGCTTGAATATGTACATACTTCTTCTCGACACTTTTTCTCTTGGAATTGCTAGATAAATCTGTGAAAAAAGCAAATATGACAGTGTTCTCTAGAATTAAAATGTATATGTTTTGTTACAAAATGTCTCTTTCTTCTAAAAAAACAAACACCCTATACTGATAATAATTAATATGTTGCAGATACTTGAGTAACCTAGAAACATTAGGTCATATTGACAATTCCCTCTGCTGTCAGATTTTCTGGAACTCCAACCCTTCAGGTTATGTGATAAGAGCTACTATTTATCAGTAAATACTTCTTAAAAATAATTATTTGGCCCTGGCTGGTTTGGCTCAGCGGTTAGAGCGTCGGCCCGCATACCAGAGAGACCCAGGTTTGGTTCCCACTAAGGGCATTTACCTTGGTTGCAGTTTGTCCCTGGCCCGGTTGAGGTCATGTGGGTGGCAGCCAGTCAATGTGTGTTTCTCATATTGAGGTTTTTCTTTCTCTCTTCTTCCCTCTCTCCCTCCTGCTCCATCTGAAGATAAATGCAAAAATGTCCTTGGGTGAGGGCAAACAATAATAATTATTTCTTACCTGTATGTACATAAAAAACGTAGAAAATATTTAAATTAAATACTTGCCCCTTAAAATTTCTTAAATGAAACATGCATTTAAAGACAACCTGCTACGGTACTCTTTCTGTTACTTGCCCTGTGGAAATAGCATCAAAGACAGGAATTTCAGTCTTAAAAAGACTGGTTTACTAGAGCATGGGCCTGTGGTCCTAAAATTTAATGAAAAATGCTTGCTTACTTTCTTTTTTTTTTGGTACATGCCCCTAGCGGGAACCGAACCTGGGACTCTCTGGTCTGCAGGCCGATGCTCCAACCACTGAGCCAAACTGGCCAGGGCTAAAAATGCTTTCTTTCATTGGAATCAAAATATCTCCCATTTTAAGGCACTTATGCTATACCTGAGTCTTACCATTCTCTTAATAGAGTCAACAGGTGGCTGAAAAAATATGGTTACCAGAGAGGTCACTATAATATTGACCCCATGTTGCCCAATGATTGTACCAGTTATTTTTTATGTAATTGGTTTTGAATTTAGCTTTAAAAATGGATAGATATAGAAAGGCTATTGTAGGCAGAAAAATAGTATGTTTAAAAAGTTAAAACAACACATAAACCTTCAAAATTTGGGGAGTATTTCAAGTTAGCATAATGTAGATCTAGGAATACAGTGGAAAGGCATATGGAAAGCTAATATGGCAATAGATTGTGAAGGATCTGAATGTAATGCCACAAAGATTTGTACTTTATTCGGTAGGCACAATCTTTGGGAGAAGAGGGACCAACCCCCCCACCCCCACCCTGCCGCCAACACACACCTTTTCAAGAACATGATATCAAAATAGCTTTAGTTACTCAAAACTATTTGATAAGTTATGTACTGAAGCAGGGAGACCAGTTTTAAGAATTTTCCTTCCTTCCTTCCTTCCTTCCTTCCTTCCTTCCTTCCTTCCTTCCTTCCTTCCTTCCTTATCTCCCTTCCTTCCTTCTTTCTTTTTTTTTTTTTTTTTTTCTTTTTCTGAAAGGAGTCGGGTAACGACAATCAACATTAGGGTGATTATGATTGGTATGGATAAAAATCCAGAGGGAAAGACAGCGGCATGCAACAACAAAACTATCATGAAAACACAACTTTTTGAATACAGGAGAAATAAGAAGGTTTTGAGCCAAAATAGATGAGACAACAATGTTGAATAGAAATGGGCAAGTTTGGAGGAGGTATAGATCAGAGGTGGAGTGCAAAAATTGTGGGTTTGTTTTCAGGCTTGATGAATTAGGGCAAAAGAAAAACAAATACTCAGGGCACATTTGGAAATTAAGGAGGAAGATGGGGACAAGACATAGCATTTAAGAATCATCCACAACAAAGTAAAACAAGCAAATAAAAACAATTCAGTGAGGATTTTCATGTTTTAAAGTGGGTGTTTTGTTGAGGGATTCTATCTTCTGCCATAAGAGTTCTGGACTTTGATCTCTTTTGCATAAGTGCTCTTTTATATAAATCAGTGCAATACTCATTGTGTAAATGTCATGGTGTATATCATGAGAGCTGTTTTTAGGAATAAGCCAACATGGAAATACTCTGCTAGTGGTTAGTATTTTCCGTAAACAGCTTTATCTACACAAGATTTCTGCTTAAACTTTCATCAAAACAAGATGAAGAAGGCAGATCACTCCTCCAAGTCCTGTTTTGGCAGAAAAATTTTTCTCAGGGTTTTAAGCTCGTACTCAGTTAAGTTTGTGATCTCTCTGAGCAGCGTCACATTTGACTAGATTTAATCATTTCTGTGTGTGTGTGTGTTTTTAAAAATGACCAACAACATAAAATCCAACCAACCTATTAACATAAATACATAGAGATGTAGGTATACAATTTATTATAGTAATAGAATTTCTAAGAATTATTTCAGAAAGATGGGAACCAGGATTCAGAGCAACTAACTGAGGCTTTTGTGGAACTCAACAGTGAAGTTATGTACAAGCTAATAGTCACATTCAATCCTATCAGTTTGGCAAATATCTAAATAAATGCAATTAAAAAATAAAAATAGATTTATCATCGATACCTATTATTATAGGAAAAAATAGTCCACTCCTACATTGTTACAGGGATTAAAAACTAGTTACATTTTACAAGAAAAATTGTATGTGTAACTATAAATAATAAAATCACTATATCTTTTTATCCAAATTCTCACTTCTAGAAAAATTAGACAAAGATATAAGCAATAAAAATATTGGTCAGTTAAATTTTGGAAAAAAACAGACTTATGAGAAAGGATAAACAACTTTTGGGATAGTCATATAATTAAATAATATTCAATAACTAAGACTATAGATATGTAATATAGAAAAAACTTCATAATAAATTTATTAAATAAAAATGCTAATTATAAAAGTATATGGATGACTCTATATATGTATATATGATATGCATGGTTTCACTTTGACTAGAGCAAAAATTGTCAAATATTCATAGATTCTCATCCCATACCCATCAAACAATGGAAATTTGTCCTGCAAAGTGGGCTTTCCCCCTTCCCCTGAAATCCTGGCCTTTTTAGGGGTATATCAGGAAGTGGAGGTGGCAGTCATTGAACAGGGAGTCTAGGAAGACTTCTACATTGAAATGCACAAGGAGCAAGACAGAAGAAGACAAAGGAGGACAGAACTATAACAGTGGAGAATTGTAATCTACCCCACCATCCTTTTGACATTGTTTCTGTAAATGCTGACTCTGATTAATATGTAAAATCCTTAAGGATTTTACTTTTCTACTGAATTACTTTCACATACATCATTTGGCCAGACAATATATACCCACTCTTAGCTGCAAAGGAATCTGATAAATCTAGCATTTTAAGCTAGGTTCATGGCCACACAGAACAAAATAACAGACTTTTTTTTAGCAAGGAAGGAGAGAAGATACATTTATAGACACTTAGGCAATTATATGTGGGTAATAATATTAATACCACAAATTATTGTCATAAGAACAAAATATAAATAAATACACACAGTCAAACTGAAAATAATATCTTGTAAAGAGCATACATTTATAAAATATTATATAAAACATATTCCTCAATTTTCCTAGGTTGAACAAAAACATCAAAAAATCTACTGACTTAGAAAACAGTTGCTTAGGCATTTTTATATAACATATATTATGTTTACATTACATTGTTTTCCAACAAGGTCAAAAAAGTCTTGGTAATAATACCAGCAAAGATTTCCTAAAATTTTGTACATATTGGCTAATTCAATCACATATTTCCTTAGTATTAGTGTGTTTGATATAAATTTTAAAAATGTAATGGTGTTCTTGATTTCCAATATAATGTTTTTAAGTTTTACATTAAACAGTATGCTATTGGATGATAATGAGGATATGCAGGAAACTACTAAAAATCTAAATAAAAAATTTAACACCATTTGAAGAAGCAAATGGAGGTTTAGCTCTTGGAACTACTCTAGCCTACAGTACCAACTCTCAAATTTTAATTGTGTTCATTTTATAATGTATAAACTCAAAGAAGGCTTTTATTCTAGAGAACCTCCCAGGCTGTGTTCTGTCTGGCTTGTTGCAAATGGGTGGCAGGTATGCTCAGGGGTGACCACTCTGCCGTTGTTCTTGCCACAACCCTTGCACTGGTCTCCTCGTCCTAAAGCAGCTTTGACACTTCACCCCAGGATCCAATAAAATGTTATAATTTTCTAAGTGTGCTGGAAATTTTCATGTATTTATGCCTCATCTCCCTAACTAGATTGTATGTGTTAATAGCAGACACTAAATCTTCTATAAGAGCCTACATGGTTGCATTGTATTGGTGCTTACAGAAAAATTTTGATTGCTAATTAATAGAAACACATTTTTTGTATGTAACATTTATGATTTATGCATATATGTGTTCATAAATGTTATCTGTGCTATATTTTTAAAGTTCTCTCTTGATATCTATCTGCTCTATATCTGCCTATTCATGGATTATATAAAATATTTTCATGAGGCAATTATATGTCTAACTTGCACTCATATTAAATCTTTTTCCCCTCATGATCTCTCTGTTATATTGGTTTTAGGTATAATTTTATCTATTGAGATGAGATGAGGGCTAATAAACTTCACTCTTAGTTACGTAGCTTCCAGAACTCGGAAGGACCTCGGAAATCAAGTGTTCTAGCACACTCATTTCACACATGAGGAATCTGAAACCAGGAAGGCTTAAATGTTCAGTTAAAGAAACATTTGTTGAACATTTGTCATATGCTTAGCCTCAGGCTAAGTCCTGGGGATAAATAGGCAAATTAGAAATAATCATAGAAGGATTAAAAGTGATATTGTATGTAATGAATGGAACACAATACTTGACATGCCATACTCATTCGTAAAACAATGTTTGAACATGCTACAGTAAATACTGTAGCTCCTAATTTTCCTAAATTGGAAAGGGTGAAAAAAACACCTGAAAATTGAATTGCAGATGAGAACTCCTTAAGGATTTTACTTTCAGTCTAATAATATATACTAATATTATGACTTTTCTATAATTACACAGCAACTGACTGAAATAGAAATTTAACAGAGGTGTCTTGACTCCTGTTTAATATTTTTTAAGCCCAGTTACATCTCTTCTTCAAACTACATTATGACTTATAAATTCTTATTATTAGATATGAATATTACTATGTTAAAAAGTCGAAAGAAAAAAATAACAATGGAAGAGGAGAGCTTTTCTCAACTGCACGATATACAATATAGCAAACATACTACATTAAGTAAGAAATATATATCATAGAAATGATCAATTATAGGAAAGAGAATCCTACTCTAGAAATCTCTAGTGCCCTGGGGCCTGAGGGTACTCAAGTGAGAAAAGATACTGTCCATGGTCCTGTTTGCCATTTTTTTATGAGAAGAGTATCGATCCTAAAATAATTTGAATTGGTTGCATTCATCATTGTAGGAACACAAAAAGAAAATAAATTAATTTATTTAATTTAATGAATTAACATTATTTTAAATTGAGATTAATGATATAAATTCAATTATTAAAGAAGTTCTACAAATACACCATCAAAAATGACTGAAGGATTTGACTTGTTTCTCTATCTCCACTTTTCTTGATGTTTTTCACCCATAGTTCACCTTTAAACCATATCCAAATTACATCCCTTCACTTCTGGAAAACATCTATAAGTTTTTTGTATTTATAAGTAAAAACCCAAATTTCTCTATAAAATAAACCACTTGCTGCATAAAGTCTCAAAAGCTTAAATTTCCTGGTTCTCTACCATGGAGGTGGAAAGTTCTGTTGATATAATTTAAATAATTAAATGCCTTAGTCATCTTGGGCAGCTATAACAAAATAACATACACTGGGTGACTTAAACAACTGACACTTATTTTCTCACAGTTCTGGAGACTGGAAATCCAAGACCAGGATGTCAGCCTGGTCAGGGTCTAGTGAGGCTCTCTTCCTGGCTTCTTGTTACACCCTCTCATGGCAGGTAGAGAGCAACAGCAAGCCCTCTGGCATCTCTTTTTAAAACTGTACCAATCCAATGATGAGGGCCACACCCTCATGGTGTTACCTAAACTTACGTACACCCTAAAGGCTCCATCTCCACATACCATCACATTGGGGTTAGAGCTTCTACATATGAATTTTTGTGGGACACAATTCAATCTATAGCACTATACTTTAATAATTCCAAGATACTCTTGGTCTCCTGTGATAACTACTGCAAGGCAAGAATTAACATTGTATCCATACATGAAAATACTTAGGTATCAAATTTTAGCTTCTTGTCTAATCAGACAAAAAATCCAGTCAACACTAATGAGTTTAAATATCCTCTCCATGACCACACATGAAGAGAATATCAACCCACAAAAAAGAATCTGTCATAATTTGGGATAGACATTTCTTATCAGTTCTCCCATTTAGATAGTGTATTAATTAAAAAATAGATACATAAGCTAGATAAGGAGAAACATATCAACATAACTGGTGGTAAATGGATGGCAAGATTGAATTTGGAGTCAGATTGGACTTTCTGTTTTTTGCCTCCTGAATGAAACTAAACTACAAATTCATAATGTTACTAGAGAATCAAATTTCCTCCATTGCTCCTGGGAGTGGGACTCTTCGGGCTCAGCTGGAAAAAGCATATTCAGAGGCCCCCATATAAGGGTGGATGGGATGTGGTAGAAGATTTCATTTGTGTGGAGTTACATTTCTCGGTTTCCAATATCTCATTTCCCTCCAGCCAGTCCTGAAAGAGGGATAGCTGGGCTTTAGCAAAGCGAGAAGCAGGGCCAGTGTCCAGAGTTTCCTCTTCCTGTTGCAGCTGGGCCCAGGACAGCATCAGTCCACCAGTCCATTGTATGGAGTCCATGTGGTTGTGAGCCACATGAGCAAATGCAGAGCGTGAGAGCCCCGCAAGCCAGGAGTCAGACGGGCACAGCAAGGGAGAGGGCTAAGAGAAAAAACTTCCTTTGTTCAGAAGTTTAAATACTCAGGTTTCACCATCCTTGCAGTAGCCATGCCTATTCTGGCCAATTACCTGTTCCCAGGAGTGAATGACAAGTGAGCACCTTCCTTCACCACTCAGACCATACTGGTCATGTGTCTAAACTACCTTTGTCCAGTCCTTTCTCCCATCAATCAGCAGGGAATGGTACTGGAGTGTTAAACCAGCTTTCTGGCAACGCTGTATAAATGGCGAGGTATATACCTAGTCACCCATTTACTTCCTTTCTGTTACATAATAACCAGATTGTTACAACTAAATCAATAGGTTGAGGGTCTAGACAGTGGTGTCATACCACTACAAGGGCAGGGTTGGCTTGATTAGATGTCCTCACGGAAGCAGCAAGGAGAAAAACAAGTGTGGCCTGTGGGCCAGCTGGTCCTAAGAGAAAATCACAGGCTGGGTCAGATATGTCTACTCAGAAACCTTCTCTAGTTTTCCAGATCAAAGTAGTCATTTCTTCTCCATGTGAAAGAACTAATGAGATGGGGAGACAAAGACAGACACTTACCGCTACCAAAACTTTCCCAATTCATGAGCTGAGGAAGAAATGTGAACAAGAGGGAGAGTTGTTTTGTTTTGCTTTGTTTTGTTTTTGTTGCTTGTGTGTTTGTTGTCCCTCTAGAATATACACACAAAAGTGCTCAGAGAATGAAGAGCTGAAGCACTACATAGCTCAGATAACATTTTGCTAAGTATATAGAACAATTATGTATTCTTTCATAGGTATCAAGAAATGGAGCTTCAAGACTCCAAGGTTATGCACTGAGCAAATGATTAAGTCTGAACCTTCCTAATGCCACAACCATTTAATACAGTTCCTCATGTTGTGGTGACCCCCAACCATAAAATTATTTTCATTGCTACTTCATAACTGTAATTTTGCTACTGTTATATTTTATGTGACCTCTGTGAAAGGGTTGTTCAACCCCCAAAGGGGTCGCCACCCACAGGTTAATAACCACTGGATTAAGAGAAGACTAAGATCCATTAACAGTGAAGAGAGAAAATAACCACAGTTGAATTAAAATTTTCTTTTAAAGAGGAGCTTCTCTTTGTTTAGAAAAACACAATAAGTCATTTAGCATGACAAGGGATATTCTAATAGCATTGTTTGAGACAGGACTGGAAAAACAAAAAACAAACAAAAAAAAAACCAGTGCTTTCAACTACTCTGCATAGACAATAAGTAAGAATGGGGTGGAGACATCACAGAGGAGAGAGAGAACAGGAGAGATGAGAGAATAACAATCTCACAAAAAAGTATGTATTGCAGTTTGAAGAAAGCTATTTCTCACAATGTCTACCATTTAGATTTTAAACCAATCAAGAAATGGATACAGGAATGAGATAGAAATCAACATTAGCAGGGGTAAAATTGAATTGGAGAATGTGACTTGAACATACAGTCAAATGAGACTTTCTACTTTTTCTCTCATGTATTGAACTGAACACAAACAAGCCAGGGAACAAAGTATGGGACTGGATACGGTCAGAGGAATCTTGGATTTCCTCATCTTTAATTGCTGTTAATAGAGAGTGAAAGTCATCAAGATGTCTCAGGTACTAAGTGTGTGGTGGTTTGTAGGGAAACAGAGAAGACAGAGAAGCAGATGTGGTGGGCAGCTGTCTGAGGAGAGAACATGCTTTTTGCCAAAACAGAAATAATCTTGGGTGGTGGTGGTTGTTAATAGCTGGCATCTACTTAGTAATGGAGGCCCTGAAATAAAACTGGATATCTCAGTCCAGCTATCATGAGACAATAGCCAGCAAACATGAGCCTATTAGCTCTTCACATCACTAAGCCTCTGGCAGGAGAGAAGACTATGATTTTCAAAGTACCAGAGCTGCATTCTTCATCTTCATCATTAGAAGGATCCAACTGAATATATATATATATATATATATATATATATATATATATATATATATATATCTATATCTGAGACAGAGAATATGCTAAGTAAATTGAATGCTGCTCTAAGCCTAGCTAGAGTTGATAGGTATCTGTTCAATTCTAAGCCAAAAGGAAAAGGAGGGACTTTAATATACTTTCCTCACTACTGTGTTTACAGCTAATATGAGGAGTCTAGACTGTGTTGCCAGTATATAAAACTAAAAAAAAACATAATGATGGATCACTGTCACCTTGAGTGATCTGCAGCTTTGGAGGCACCAGCAGAATGAAGTCAGCCTTATTGAGTGCTTTATGGCAATCATCGTGGAGGAGGCACTGCTATCATGGCAATAGTGAAGTATCTTCCTCACATGTTTAGAACTCAGTTGGAAGAAGATGACATACAGTGAGAAGACTTGGAAGTGAATGGTGAGGTCGTCTAGCTATGGAAGACAAACTAGCAGAGTTTGGGAAATAATGTCACTGTGACCTTATTTTGCACCCACAGTCTTACTTGGCTGGATTATCAGGTTACATTTAACTTTCTTTATTCATTTTCTTCCTTTTCATCCTCCACCTGATACTCTTCCCCTGTCTTTAAGGGGTATAGAGTTGTGTGATATTTTAAGATTATCCTTTATTCAACTTTTGGTAGAGACAATGATAACGGTGCCCGGAAGTCTGAGACTGGGAGAACACAGGGCAGAGAAGTTGCAGTCTTAGCAGCAGCGGTATTCATATGGCAGCAAGAGTTCAGTCCCTCTTCAGTAGTGTGCCAGCGCGAAACAGTGTTCTTAACAACCATTCCGAAGGGGTGCTCAGGACTCAGTTTCTCTTACATGGAGCATTGTATGTTTATAGAAATTACCAGATAAGACCTGAGTACTCAGTCTTGGTGTGTGTGTGTGTGTGTGTGTGTGTGTGTGTGTGTGTTTGTGTGTGCAGACTAGGTTCTGATATCATTCTTCTACTCTGCCTGACTCTGGTGATTACCACTAACTAGTATGCATAACAAAATTCTTCTCATTAATCCTGCCATAGTTTAGAAGACTGTCCTAACTCACTTCTATGAAGCTTAAGAAAGGAAGAAAGGAGATTCCCTGTTTTCTACATTCTGGCACCAAGTTTCATACAATCTAGTAACTGTAATGCTACCCAGTGTCAATGTTCTCAAAAAATAAATTCATTTTTTCAGTTAAATTTGAGAAGATATTATCTTATTTAAAATAGAAATGCCCTTCTGTCCCCAAGTAAAATGTAAACATCTTAAGTTTCCATGAAAAATGTTCAATAATTTCTGTGTGCAGTCAATGCTATTTTGATTATGCCACATTGGTTTATTTAGAAATAAAGTTCTCATTACATCAAGATGAGCATAGTAAAGAAAATGTAAAAAAAGGAAAACGATATATGCCACTATTGAAATAATAAGAAATATGTTCATTTCAAGAGCAATGTTGTATTGAGGATGAATTATAATAATACCAAACACTACAAGGTAAAATTAACCCATCCCTTTTGAATGTACTAAAAGAGAGTAAAAAAAAAGGTGTTTTCACAGTTGTCAGAAGCCCTGGTTGACAAGGAGTCCAGCTGAATAAAGCAAAAGAGAAAATGCCTGGTAATATGAGTTGACATGAAAATTTTATGGAATTCCAAACTTGAGTAAATATCTTGACAAAGCAAAGTGTAGAAAATAAAATGAAATGCAATGTTATAGTGTTCTTCCTTTTGAGCTCAAATAAAGTATATTTTAAAGTTTACATGGAAGTTTTAACCATAAACTCACACAATGAAAAGTCAGCTAGCCCTAAACAAAAATGTTTGAATGTGATTACAATTTTCTCTTTACTCAAGAAAGATGTTGAAGCAACAGGTTTCATTGGTGACTAAAGCTATGACATTAACAAATAGCACTTACACATAACTGTATAAAGTGAAATATAAGCAAAGGATCATTGGGACAACAATAAAACAGAAAGCAAGAAGATGTTAAAGCAGAATTTTGTGATAGCCTTGCTATGTATTTAAATATTTATTTGACAAAGATTTTTCTATCGTTAGTAGAAGTTTTCCAATATTATTTTGGCTAAAATGTGTCTTGGTCAACCTACTTTTATATTCTTACAATTGAAAAAGTTATTTATATAATGGAAAAGAACTTTAATGTTTCATAAGTATTGCAGATAGACTATAGATAGAAGATAGAGATAGATGATAGATAGATAGATGATAGATAGATAATTTTTCTTTAATTTACACCTACCAAAGCACACTTCTGATGTTTGACTTCCCATTTAGCATAACCAGAGAAAGAAATCTCTGATAATTTGGACTTCGAATACTCTAATTTATGTCACAATCTTTTGTCATCCCAAATTAAGAAACTCTCACATTTGCATAAGTTCTCTGAAGACTTCTTTATTCTTTGAGGCATATTGCCAGACCCCCAAATTTATGTTTTACTTAGTGAGGTCTAGCCAAACCTCAGCAGGCTTCCCTGAAGATACCGGGACTGACACCCATCTGCTAGTTTTCTACACAATTCTTAATTTACATGTGTTATTTATGATGACTACAGGCTTTTGCCACCTTAAACTGTCACAGAAGGTTTGTCATATTGAGATAGTAAGCTGATTCCAATACTTTTTTCTCCCCCAAGGGTAACATTAGTAGAAAGAAAGAATACTTTCAACCAGAACCTATTTGTATTGTTTTCCTCATTTCTTCCTTTATTCAGCAAATATAGACAATACCTGTTGTGATGTAGTAATAATGCTAAACATTGGAAATAAAACAATGATCCAATTAAAAAGAGAGACCAAGGTCTTGGAGTTTATGGCCTTGTGGTAGACAGATATTATCAAATACATAATTGTTTATATGCTGTGTGATACCAAGTTTGCTAACTCAGTAAAATTTTTTATTTTTTTATCCTCACTCGAGGACATTTTTCCTTTTTTTTGTTTTTTTTGTTCAGATAGAGTGGAAGGGAAAGAGAGAAAGAGAGAGAGAGAGAAACTGATGTGAAAGGGACACATCGAGTGGCTGCCACCTGCACGACCCAACCAGGGCCGGGGACAAACTGCAACCGAGGTATATTATCTTAGCGGGAACCAAACCTGGGTCACTCAGGACTGCAGGCCGACGCTCTAACCGCTGAGCCAAACCGGTCAGGGCAAGTCAGTAAAATTGTAGTAGAAAAAATGATGTGCCAAACTTAAGAACAAAATGCTGAATAGAATTTCTCCAGGAAAAAACACAAATGTGGGCAGAATCCATCCCCAGGCAACAGAAGCACAGATCAGCAGCTGAGACCCATCCCCCAAAACTACAGCAAAGGCTGAGCAGGAGTTGAGCCTCACAAGGCAGCAGCACTGCCCAGCCGCCAGCAGCAGAACATGAGGCTCCAGAGAGGCCTGTGCTACCCAGCAGCCACAACAGCAGTGGGAAGCCGGAGCCCAAGAGGGATATGTGCGATCCAGCTGCCCATGGGACCTGCAGGGTGTGGGGTGCACCAGAGAGGCCTGTGCAACCCAGCTGTCCACAAGATAGGCTTAGAGACGAGTCTCCAAAGGGACTGCACAATCCAGCTGCCCGTGGGACCTGCAGGCTGCTGGGACATCAGAGAGACTTATGCGACCCAGATACCCACAAGACAGGTGTAGAGTCGGGCCTCCAAAGGGACTTTGTGATCCAGCTGTCCAAAGTAAGGGCAGGGAGTGCAACTCCAAAAGGGCCTGCGCTATACAGCTACAGGTGGCACCAGAAACCAGCTGGGAATATAGCTTCAGAGGGGCCCACGTGATCCACAGCAGCCCCTACCAGGACACACCTATACCAGCCCCCAGTAGTCAATCTTCCAGGATCCACAGCAGGCAAGAGGTGACACATAACAAAACAGTCTGGGAGACACAGTAGCCTTATTTGATATACAGTGAGCTGCCTACACATCCAAATAGCCCTCAGAGGGTCTAGAGCTACCAGATGGCTAAAATGAGGAAACAAAGAAACAACACACAAAGGAAAGAAAAAGAAAAATCACCAGAAAAGGAACTACAGAAAATGGAAGACAGCAATTTATCAGATAAAGAATTCAAAGCAATGGTTTTAAGGGTGCTCAAATAATTTGGTGAGAACTACAAGCAACTTAATAAGACTTATTAAGAGTTGACTGGGAACTACTTCAGCTTAAAAAAAGGGTAGAAGCTATGCATAAAAATCAAGAGGAAATAAATAATGACATAGCTGTTATGAAAAATACCTTAGAAGGGTTTAATAGTAGATTAGAAGAAACTGAAGACCAAATCAGCAACTTAGAAGATAAGGTAGAGAAAAACACTCAAATAGAGCAGCAGATGGAAAAAAAAAAATTAAAAGCAGGAGGAAAATTTAAGGGAGCCGTGGGACAATACAAAACATATCAACATTTGCATTATAAGGATACCGGAAAGAGAAGAATCAGAGAAAGGAATAGAGAACCTGTTTGAAGAAATAATGACAGAAAACTTCCCTTAATTGGTGAAGGAAAAAGTCACACAAGTCCAGGAAGCACAGAGTCACAAGCAAGCTGAACTCCAGAAGACCCACAGCTAGACACATCATAATAAAAATGGCAAACATTAAAGACAAAGAAAGAATCTTAAAGGAAGCAAGAGAGAGACAGAAAGTTACCTACAAGGAAGCTCTCATTAGAATGTCAGCTGATTTATCAATAGAAATGACGCAAGCCAGAAGGGAGTGGCACGAAGTGTACAAAGTAATGCAAGGCAAGGTTATGAAACCAAGACTACTCTATCCAGCAAGGCAAGCATTCAAAATTGAAGGAAAAATAAAGAGCTTCACAAATAAAAAAAAGCTAAAGAAATTTACCACCACCAAATCAGCACTGCAAGAAATGCTAAAGGGACTGTTGTAAGAAGAAAAAGAAAAAGAAGAGAGAGAGAGAGAGAGAAAGAGAGAGAGAGAGAAAGAGAGAGAGAGAGAGAGGAACACAGGCATAAAATTAAAATGGCAACTAATAGCTATCTATCAATAATAACCTTAAATGTAAATGACTTAAATGCTCAAATCAAAGGACATAGGGTAGCTGATTGAATAAGAAAACATGACCCATATATATGCTGTCTACAAGAGACCCACCTCACAACAAAAGACTCACACAGGATGAAAGCAAAGGGATGGGAAAAAATTTTCCAAGCAAATGGAAATGAAAAAAAAGCTGCTGTAGCAATATTCATATCTGACAAGATAGACTTCAAAACAAAGGCCATAATAAGAGACAGAGAAGGTCACTACATAATGTGGGAGACTGTTTGCATGGCATCCATTTTGTTATAATCTGCTCTGCCATCTCCTGCCCCAAGGCAGGATACCTCCGTATACAATGTTTCTGCATTCCTTTAAGTAACCATTTACTCAGCCAGTTATGCTCTGTTTATCTTTTGTTCTACCCGGGATATTTACGTGATATTTACCTGAAATTGCTTCGGGGTGGTTACCACAAACTTATCGCTTGGCAACAAATGTTCTTGTTTTTCTGCTTCTTGCCCTATATATACTGTGGATCTCCCCAGAATAAACGAGACTTGATCAGAGCCCTGTCTTGTCTCCATTTCTCGTGTCTCTTGTCCCTCCTCATCCTCACTCCCCCTCTAGAGTCCTTGTTGCTTGACCTGCGGAACGGGTCAACATAATATTTAAAGGAGCAATCCAACAACAGAACATAACCTTGGTAAACATATATGCACCAAATACGGGAGCACCAAAATATATTAAAAAACTTCTGGAGGACTTCAAGAGAGCGATCAATAGCAACACGATCATAGTGGGTGACTTTAACATGCTACTGACACCACTGAATAGATCTTCTAGACAAAAAATTAACAAGGACATAGAGTCCTTAGAAGACAAACTAGATCAGAAGGACTTCATTGATATTTACAAAACATTTCACTCAAAAGCTGCAGAATATACATTCTTCTCAAGTGCACATGGGTCATTTTCAAAGATAGACCACATGTTAGGACACAAAGCAAGTCTCTACAAACTCAAGAAAATTGAAACCATATCAAGCATATTCTCAGATCACAATGGCATAAAACTAAAACTCAATTACAATAAAAACACACAAAAACATTCAAACATATGGAAGCTAAATAGCATGTTATTAAACAATGAAAGGATTACTAACGAGATCAAGGAAGACATTAAAAACTTCCTAGAAACCAATGAAAATGAACACAAAACAACACAAAATCTATGGGATGCAGCGAAAGCAATCCTGAGAGGGAAGTTCACAGCACTACAGAAACAAGAAAACAAGAAAAAAGAAACACAAAAAGAAACAAGAAAGTTTATCTGGAAGTGTTCTGTCTTCTTTGATTTTTTTGGAATAGTTTGAGGAGAATGGGTATTAGATCTTTGAAACAAGATCTAATTGTTACAAGAAACAAGAAAAATTCCTAATTGAATTTCTAACCCTACAACTAAGAGAACTAGAAAGTAAACAAAAAGAAAAACCCAGAGCTAGTAGGAGGAAGGAGATAGTAAAGGTCAGAGAAGGATCTTTGAAAAGATAAACAAGATCAATAGACCTTTAGCCAGACTCACCAAGAAACAAAAAGAGAGAAACAAAATGAACAAAATCAGAAATGAAAAAGGGGAGGTAACACCACAGAAATAAAAAGAATCATTGAAACATACTATGAAAAATTATATGCCAACAAATTGGACAATCTAGGAGAAATGGACAAATTTCTAGAAACCCAGACCTCCCAAAACTGAACCAGGAAGAGATAGAAACTTGAACAGACCAATAACAACAAAGGAAATTGAAGATGTAGTCAAGAAACTCCTATCAAACAAAAACCCAGGCCCAGATGTCTTCATGGGGGAGTTTTACAAACTTTTAAAGATCTAATACCCATTATCCTCAAACTATTCCAAAAAAATCAAAGAAGACGAAACACTTCCAAAATTATTTTATGAGGCCAAAATAATCCTAATTCCAAAACTAGATAAAGATACCACAAAGAAAGAAAAGTATAGGCCAATATCCCTAATGAACATAGATGCCAAAATCTTTAACAAAATATTAGCAAATCAAATCCAGCAATACATCAAAACAATTACTCATCATGACCAAGTGGGTTTCATCCCAGGCATTCAAGAATGGTACAATATTTGCAAATCAATAAAGGTGATACATCACATAAAAAAAAGGAAAGATAAAAACCATGTGATCATATCAATAGATGCTAAAAAAGCATTTGACAAAATCCAGCATGAATTTTTGATCAAAACGCTCAGCAATGTGGAAAGAGAGGGATCATATCTTAACATAATAAAAGCCATATATGGAAAACCTATAGCCATCATCATACTCAATGGGCAAAAACTAAAAGCATTCCCCTTAAGAACGAGGATCTAGTAGATTTTTATTTGCAGATGACATGATATTTTACATAGAAAACCCTAAAGATTTCATCAAAAATCTACTAGACTTAATAAATGAATTTGACAAAGTAGCAGGATACAAAATTAATGTCAAGAAATTGACAGCATTCTTATACACCAATGATGAAATCACAGAAAGAGAAACTAAAAAGACAATCCCAATGTGGCAAAAAAAATTAAGATACTTAGGAATAAACTTAACCAGAGAAGTAAAGGATCTCTTCACAGCAAACTACAGTCATTGAATATAGAAATAGAGGAAGATATAAAAAGGTGGAAGCATATACCTTGTTCATGGATTGGAAGAATTAACTTCAGTAAAATGTCCATATTACCCAAAACAATCTATAGATTTAAGGCAATCCTCATCAAAATACCAATGATATACTTCACGAACACTCCAAAAGTTTATATGGAACTAAAACAGACCTCAAATAGCCACAGCAATCTTGAAAAAGAAGAACAAAGTAGAAGGTCTCACATTACCAGATTTCAGGTTATACTTCAAAGCCACTGTAATCAAAACAGCCTGGTATGGGCACAAAAACAGGCAGATAGATCAATGGCACAGAATAGAGAACCCAGAAATTGACCCAAGACATTATGCTCAATTAATATTGACAAAGGTGGCAAGGGCATACAGTGGAGTCAAGACAGTCTCTTCAACAAATGGTGTTGGGAAAGTTGGAGAGCTACTTACAAAAAAATGAAGCTAGAATACCAACCTAGACCATACCCAAGAATAAACTCAAAATAGATAAAAGACTTTCATGTAACTCGTGAATCCTTAAAAATTCTAGAAGAAAATGTAGGCAACAAAATCTCAGACATCAAATGCAGCAGAATTTTCACTGATACAACACCTATGGCAAGAGAAACAAAGGAAAAATGAACACATGGGACTACATCAAACTAAAAAGCTTCTGCAGAGCAAAAGAAGCAACCATCAAAATGGAAAGGGATTCCACTATATGGGAGACTATAATCGCCAATGATGCATCAGAAAAGGGGTTAATTTCCAATATATATCGACTGCTCATACAACTCAACAAAAGGAAGACAAAGAACTCAATTAAAAATGGGCAGAGGAACTAAATAGACACCTCTCCAAACAGGACATACAAATGGCTAAGAGGCATATGAAGAAATGCTCACCATCACTAATCATCAGAGAGATACAAATGAAAACAACAATGAGGTACCACCTCACACCTGTCAGAATGACTGCCATCAACAAATCATCAAACAACAAGTGCTAGGGAGGGTGTGAAGAAAAGGGGACTCTAGTACACTGCTGGTGGGGATAAAGATTGGTGCAGCCACTGTGGAAAACACTATGCTGTTACCTCAAAAAGTTATAAATTGAACTGTCATTTGACCCAGTGATCCCACTTCTAGGAATATACCCTAAGAAAACTGAAACACCAATCAGAAAGAATATATGTACCCCTATGTTCATAGCAGCACTATTTACATTAGCTAACATCTGGAAACAACCCAAGTGTCCATCAGTAGATGAGTGGATAAAAAAGCTGTGGCACATGTACACAATGGAATACTATGCAGCTGTAAGAAAGAAAGATCTCTTATCCTTTGAGATGGCATAGAAGGACCTGGAGAATATTATGCTAAGCGAAACAAGCCAAGCAGAGAACGACAAATATCACATGATCTCACTTATTTGTGGAATATAATGAACTAAACAAACTGTGAGAAAAATTAACCCAGAGACACAGAGGTGTGGTACAGACTGACAAGCCTCAGAGGAAGGGGGTTTGGGGGAGGAAGAGATAAATCACAGAACTTACATGCATGTATACATGACCAATGAACATAGACAACAAAGCTAGGGATGGGGCTGGGGGGAAGAGGAGGAGGGTGTCAATGAGAGAAAAACGAGAAACATCGGTAACAAAAACAAATTAATAAATAAAAAATAAATGAATTAAAAAAGCAACAAAACAAAATGACCTTTATTTAATACAACACCAGATATTTATCAACACGCCATGAGTCACACTGAGTCTCTGAGGACACAGCAGTAGACCAAACATATGAGAACATAAGTTCTCATAGAATTTGCATTCTGTTTGGGGAGACAAAATTAATTTAAAAACTTAAAGGTAAATAATGTTAGATGGCACCATTGTAACAAAGAACTAAAACTGGGGTATAGTTCACATTATGTTTGTCTCGTATTTGCTCTTTTTCAGAGATTCACTTTTCCTCCATGTAGCTCATGTACCTCTGGGAAAGCTGATGTCTCCTCTAGTACTAGGTATAAACACAGTTGTTCTAAAAGTAATTTCATTTCTTGGAAGCTAGTGGTGGAGCAACACAAACCTAAGTAAAGCAGTTTTTGCATTCACCCTAGTTTAGATGTTAAGGGATGGTAATGTAACAAACAATTTTATCCAATGAAACATGAGAGAAACATTGTTCCAATCCTTTAGGGAAAAACTTGGCTCACTCTTAAGAGGAAAAATGCTCTCTTTCTTCCTATGGCCATGTTGCCTAGAGCTGCAGCTATATCCCTATGTGGCTGAGAGAATCTCAGGAAAACACAACAAGGTTCTTGTTAAATGATGCTGATTTCCACCTGCCTCTGGATATTCAGTTACATAAGCCAGTGATCACAGTTGTATAAATCAATATAATTCTGAATTTCTATTACTCACATGAAAACACTGTAAATGAAACCAGATGAATATTTCATGCATGACAAAGAGGTGTGTGTGTGGGGGGGGAGAACATGGGATAGTGTCAGTCCTGCTCTAGACTGGTTGGTCAAGAATTGTTTTTTTGGAAGAAGTGATATTTAAAGTGAGACAAGAAGTTAGCCATGCTAAGTCCTGAGAGACGAACCTTCTAAGAAGCCAAAAGAACAATTCAACACACACAAGGTTCAACCAAGAAAAAAGAGATGTGACATTAGAGATGAATGATGTTCCAATGATACCAGACTTGTGAGACATATGGAGAAGTTTAGGATTCAATCTAAGAGCCATTAAAACATTTGAAGTTTGGGGATAACAAATTACTGTGTCTTTTTCCTCTATATAATATTTAATGTGATGTTTTCTACTACTGTTAAAATTTGTTATATAGTTTACAGCAACCACATTTCATTTTAAAGTGTTGATGGAATTAACATCATTCTTATGGCATATAAACTTGTCCTATTTCAAAGGAATTGATGACAGAAATTTCTTACAAGACACAATGATGTTCTGTTAGTAAAATCCATTAACAAAAAGTAAAAGATTCAAGACAATATAATGTTAATGTAAAATAAATGAAGTCTGAAAAAATTGTCTTTTCATTTTGTAGAAATAAAAATAAAGTTGTGGGATATAACTGCCCACAAAAGTTTTTTTTTTTTTTTTAAATCTAAAATAATCCTTTGTCATGACAGCATTGTACTAAGAACAGAGGTGACTGAGATAATAAGGAGGCATGTTTTGAAGAGGAGATAATTTTTAAATCGCTTAGATTATATTTATTAGAAAAATTCTAAATGTTTTGTAAACTTCCATATTGATACTCTTAAGAAGTTGTGTATCATCAATATATTTCTTTAACCATACATATCTTTACTAAAATACTCACTATGGAAATATATTGATTGATTTCTACATGTATTTATTGAATTCCTTTGTGTGTAATGCACTATGCTAGGGACTTTTACAAAAGCACACAAAAAATAAGAGAGACTCTTTTCCTCTCTTAAAATATTACACATCTCAGAGAGAAGAAGTACACATAAAATAAAAAATCATATAAAGAAGAAAGAGACACAATTTTGAAAAAGTGGTATAAAAAGAAATTAGAGATCACTTTTGCTAGAGATCCAGGAAAGCCACCAGGGACAGGCATTACATATAAGCCAGTACTTGCAGGTGAGGTAGAAGGGTTTAGAGTAATTTTGAATTAAATAATGGATTTTTTTTTTTTTTTTTTAGTGGGTGCAGTGTCATGACTTTAAGATTACTCATGTCTGATTCACCAACTGCTAATCTCAAGATACAACTCATATTTAGACTCACTACAGGGAGTTACAATTGCCCATCTAACCCCATGTCATCATGTATGTATGCAAGTTAAGTATCAGAAATATATTTCTTGATGTCAAATAATTAGCAATGTGATGAAAGTCCAGAGAGAAAAAACAGGGAATTTTACTGATTTTTAATGCACTGTTTTCCCCAGGGGGTAACTAAATGACAGGAAAGGAGATGATAGCGACCCCGAGTAGCCAGAGAAGCTGTGAGATGTATTATGAAAAAACAACTGCAGTTCCAACTGTGCTATTCAATGCCTGTGAAATCTTTCTGAAATCGTTTTACCACCCTTAGCTTTAGTTTTAACACTTGTAAACTTGAAAAAGCATGTGTAGGTTTGTTCTAAGACATCAAAACATTTATGAAAGTATTTTTTAAATTCTAGGATTAGGCTTTCCAACATGGTAGCCACCAGCTATATTTGGCTATTTAAATTTAAATTAATTGAACTTAAATAAAGTTTAAAATTAAATTCCCTTGTTACACTAACCACATTTTAAGTACTAATAGCCACATGTGACTAGTGACTACTATATTAGACAGCATTGCCACGAAATATTTCTATCATTACAGAAAGTTTTATTAGATAATATTGCTCTAGAATGCAATGCATGTATCAATTTATTTTTCTACTCGTCTTCATGGTCAAAAAATAAGATAGCTTAATTAATAAATCAGTGTTTTTAGGTAGGAAAAATCTAGGGTAGAAAAGATAAGAAGGAAAAAAAAGGATGGCGGCACTCAGGACCTGAGGGAGGGTGAGTGTGTGAGAGAGTGAGCTAGTGAGTGAGAGAGTGTGAGTGGACATGACGACAGACAACCAAACCCGAGCAGTGCAGAGACATGGAGCAGTAGGTTCCTGTGCTGTGGACGGGAGCAGTCGGCTACCGCAGTGAGCGGCCCTTCAGGGCTCTTCTCCCTGCACCACAAGGAGGTCCCACCATTTTGGAAGATCCCGGGTCTTCCCTGGGAGGAGGCAGTGGGAGCACCTAGGGCCCAGCCACCTGAGCCCACCAGCACACCTGTCACCATTGGACCAGTGGACACCCTGTGTCAACACAGACCGGTGCACTAGTGGAGCTCCCAAGTTTGCTGGTCATGCAAGTTGCAGACAGCCTGGAGCCCAGCTGCATCCCCCATTGTAGCAGCCTGATCAGAGTAGAGATATACCCCCAGCAACAGAGGCTGGGGAGCAGACATCCATCCCCAGGTAACAGAAACACAGACAGCAGCTGAGACCCATCCCCAAAAACTACAGCAAAAGCTGAGCAAGAGTTGAGCCCCATGGGGCAGTAGCACTCCCCAGCTGCCAGCTGCGGGACCTGGGGCTCCACAGAGGCCTGTGTGGCCCAGCAGCTCACAAGTGCAGTGGGAAGCCTGAGCCCCAGAAAGACTGGTGCAATTCAGCTGTCCGCCCGTGGGACCTGCAGGGTGTGGGGGCACCAGAGAGGCCTGTGCAACCCAGCAGAGACTGCCATCCAATTACCCACTGGACCTGCAGGGTACTGAAGCAACAGAGAGGCTTGTGTGACCCAGCAATCCATAGCATAGACATAGAGCCAGGTCCCCAAAGGGACTGTGCAATCCAGTTATCCATGGGACCTACAGGGTGTGGGGGCACCAGAAAGGCTTGTGCAACCCAGCTGTGCACAAGATAGGCATAGAGGATGTGAAAATGGAAGCAGAGTGAATAGAAGCTACGCAGATGATCTCCCAGGACCAAACGGGAATTACATAAAAAATAAAGACACATTCTTGGATAAAAGCAACAGAAAAGCAGCAGTACAGGACCATATAACCAGGGACACTGATAGGATCTGTGGAGGTGCAAGAGGGTGGTGGGCTGGGAGCCCAGGGACAGCAGCAGTCTTAGCTGTGAGCAGTACCCTTGGGGAATAAAGACCAAGCCCCCTCCACAGTGCAGAGAACTGGGACAGAGCACTGTAACAGCCACAGCCACTCACCTGGGGGCTATGACAAAGGAAGGGCAGACTGGGCTGGAGCTCTGTGGGGACACCCAGGATTTGGAGGGCACTCAAGAGTTCTTGCTGTGTTGAGGCCACAAAGACCAGTAGCCAGTGTGCTTCTTCCCAGAGCTGTGAGGAAAAGCAGCAGCCCCCCACCAACTTGGAGATTCAGCCTTTCCCAGGTGAGGCTAAGAAATGGAAATTGAGGCTCATTAATAACCAGCATCTATCCCACCCTCTGGAAATCCTCTTATGCAGTACAACAGGGCTACATTCCAAGGCACTGAGTAACTGAGACTACTAGCCACCAAAAAAAAGTTAGAGGAAAAGAGAAACTTTCCTGGGCTTTCAAATCTACCCAGGAAAGTAACACTTGACAGTGGGGTTTAACGTGGGCCCACCCAGGCTCATCCAAACCTAGCAGAGGGAACCACAAATAACAGGACACCAACACAAACAGGGAAAATTTGGCAGGCTCCAAAATACACTGAAATAGCCAAAATGGTGAAACAAAGACACAAATCCCAAATGAAATAACAAGAGAACTCTATCGAAGATGAGATGAATAAAATGCAGCTAAGCCAATTATCAGAGGTAGAGTTCAACAGCATGAGTAAGGACATCAGCACCATGAGTAAAGATATAGAAACATTGAAAACCAACCAAGTGGAAATGAGGAATGACATAGCAGAAATTAAGAACACATGGAAGGACTAACCAGCAGAGTAGAGGAAGCTGAGGACCAGATCAGTGAATTAGAAGACAGGATATAAAAAATCAACTAATCAGACAACCAAAAGAAAAAAAACAATTAAAAAACAGGCAGACAGCTGAAGATAACTGTGGGAAAACTGGAAACGTATTAACATTCATATCATAGGATTCACTGAAGAAGAAGAAAATGGGCAACGGTTAGAGAATATATTTGAAGAAATAGTGACAGAAAACTTTCCTAACTTATTGAAGGAAGAAGGCATTTAAGTTCAAGAAGCACGGAGAGACCCAAGTAAGAAGAACCCAAACAGGCCCACACCAAGACAATAGTAATTAAAATGACAAAAATTAAGTACAAAGAGAGAATCCCAAAGGCAGCAAGAGATAAGCAACAGGTTATCTACAAATGAAACGCCAAAAGGCTCTCAGCTGACTTCTCAACAGAAATAATACAGCCCCGAAGGGAATGGCATGAGGTAATCAAGGTCATGAAAAACATGGATCTGAATCCAAGACTACTCTATCCAGCAAGGCTATCATTCAAATTAGAAGGTCAAATAAAGAGCTTCCCAGACAACAAAAAAGGCTAAGGGAATATGTTAACACCAAACCAGCACTACAAGATATGCTAAAAGGACTGCTGTAATTAGTAGAAGAAATAGGAAGAAAAATAGAACCACACTAAACAAAAATGGCAATGAATAAGTACATATCATTTATCTCCTTAAACGTGAATGGTTTGAATCCTCCAATAAAAAGACACAGATTAGCTGAATGGATAAGAAAGCATGACTCACATATATGTTGTTTACAAGAGACCCACTTTACAACAAAAGACTCACATAGGTTGAAAGTGAAGAAATAGAAAAAAATATTTCAAGCAAACAAAAAGAAAAAAAAAAAGCTGGGGTAGCAATACTCATATCTGTTATAATAGATTTCAAAATGAAGACCACAACTAGAGACAAAGAAGGCCACGACATAATATTGAAAAGATCTATTTAATAGGAAGATATAACCTTGGTAAACATATATGCACCCAATATAGGAGCACCAACATATATTAAAAATCTTTTGGAGGACTTCAAAGGAGAAATCAACAGCAATACAATCATAGCAGGGGACATCAACACCCTGCTGACATCACTGGATAGATCTTCTAGACAAAAATTAACAAGGAAACACAGACTCTAAATGAAGCACTAGATCAAATGGATTTAATAGATATCTACAGAGAATTACACCCCAAAACTGCAGAATTCACATTCTTCTCAAGTGCACATGGGACATTTTCAAAGATAGGCCACATGTTAGGGCACAAACTAAGTCTCTACAAGTTCATGAAGATTGAAATCATATCAAGCATCTTCTCAGAACACAATGACATGTAACTAGAAATCACTGCCAACAAGAACATGCAAAGACATTTGAAAACATGCAGGATAAATAGCATTTTATTGAACAATGAATGGATTACCATGGAGATAAAGGGAAAAATTAAAAACTTCCTGGAAACCAATGAAAATGAGCATACAATAGAACAAAATCTATGGGATGCAGAGAAAACAGTTCTGAGAGGGAAGTTTATAGCACTACAGGCCTACCTCAAGAAGCAAGAAAAATTTCTAATAGACTATATAACCTCACAATTTAAAGAACTAAGAACCAGAGCAAGCAGAAGGAAGGAAATAGTAAAGATCAGAGCAGAAATAAATGACATAGAGACCAAAAAAATATTCAAAGGATCAATGAAACAAAGAGTTGTTTCTTTGAAAAGATAAACAAGATTGATGGACCCTTAGCTAGACTCACCAAGAAACAGAGAGAGAACCCAAATACACAAAATCAGAAATGAAAGAGGAGAAATAATAACTGACAGCACAGAAATACAAAGGATTGTGAACAAGTATTATGAACAATTATATGGCAACAAATTTGACAATCTAAGTGAAATGGACAAAAATATTAGAAACATATAGTCTCCCAAAATGGGATTGAGAAGAAATAGAAAACTTGAACAGACCAATAACAACAACAACAAAAAAAAAAAATTAAAGAGGTAATCAAGACTCTCCCGGCAAACAAAAGCCCAGGCCTGGATGGCTTCACGGGGGAATTTTACCGAACATTAAAAGAAGAACTAATACCCATTCTCTTCAAACTATTTCAAAAAATTCAAAAAGAAGGAAGATTTCCAAACTTGGTCTATGAGGCCAGAATAATTCTAATTCCAAAACTAGAAAAGGACACTACAAAGAAAGAAAACTACAGGCCAATATTCCTGATGAACATAGATGCCAAAATCCTGAACAAAATACTAGCAAAATGATACCAGCAATACATCAAAAAAATTCTTCACCATGACCAAGTGGGATTCATCCCAGGGATGCAAGGCTGGTACAATATTCACAAATCAATAAATGTGATACACCATATAAACAAAATGTATGATAAAAATCATATGATCATATCAATAGATGCCAAAAAAGCATAGCACAAAATGTAGCACCCATTTCTGATAAAAATGCTCAGTAAGATGAAAATAGAGGGATCATATCGCGACATAATAAAGGCCATATTTGAAAGACCCAATATCATACTCAATGGGCAAAAATTAAAAGCATTTCCCTTAAGAACAGGAACAAGACAAGGATGCCCACTTTTGCCTCTCTTATTTAACATAGTACTGGAAGTCTTAGCAACAGCAATTAGACAGGAAAAATAAATAAAAGGGATCCAACTTGGAAAGGAGGAAGTGAAACTGTCATTATTCGCAGATGACATGTTACTATACAAAAAAAACCACAAAGACTCCATAAACAATCTACTAGACTTAATAAATAAATTTGGCAAAGTAGCAGGATACAAAATTAACATCAAGAAATTGATGGCATTCCTATACACCAATGATGAACTCACAGAAAGAGAAACTAAAAAAAAATCCCATTTACCATTGCAACAAAAAAAATTAAGATACCTAGGAATAAACTTAACCAAAAAAATAAAACTATTTGCAGAAAACTATAGGTCATTGAAAAAAGAAATAGAAGATATAAAAAAGTGGAAGCACATACCTTGTTCATGGATTGGAAGAATTAACATCATTAAAATGTCCCTACTACCCAAACAATCTATAGATTCAATGCAATTCCCATAAAAATACCAAAGACATACTTCACAAAACTAGAACAAATACTTCAAAGGTTTATACGGAACCAAAAAGGACCTCGAATAGCCACAGCAATCTTGAAAAAGAAGAACAATGTTGGAGGGATCACATTACCAGATTATAGTACAAAGCCACTATAATCAAAACAGCCTGGTGCTGGCACAAGAACAGGCATGTAGACCAGTGGAACAGAACAGAGAACACAGAAATGGACTCAAGGCAATAAGCTGAATTTATATTTGACAAAGGAGGCAAGAGCATACAATAGAGTAAAGAAAGCCTCTTCAATAAATGGTGTTGGAAAAATTGGACAGCTACATGCAAAAAATTGAAACTAGACCATCAACTTACACCATACACAAGAATAAACTAAAAATAGATAAAAGCCTTAAATGTAACTCATGAATCCATAAAAATCCTATAAGTAACTGTAGGCAACAAAATTTCAGACAACATACGTAGCAGAATTTTCACTGACACATCACCTCAGGCAATAGAAACAAAGGAGAAAATGAACACATGAGACTACATCAAACTCAAAAGCTTGTGCACAGTGAAAGATACAATTATGAAAATGAAAAGGCTACCCATTGTATGGGAGAGCATAATTGCCAAAGATATATCAGATAAGGGGTTAATTTCTAATATATATAGACTGCTCATACAACTCAACAAAAGGAAGACAAAGAACCCAATTAAAAAATGGGCAGAGGAACTAAATAGACAACTCTCCAAACAGGACATACAAATGGCCAAGAGACATATGAAGAAATGCTCAACATCACTAATCATCAGAGAGATGCAAATCGAAACAACAATGAGGTATCACCTCACACCTGTCAGAATGGCCGCCAACAACATATCATCAAACAACAAGTATTGGCGAGGGTGTGGAGAAAAGGGGACTCTAGTACACTGCTGGTAGGAATGTAGACTGGTGCAGCCACTATGGAAAACACTATGGTCTTACCTCAAAAAATTAAAAATTGAGCTGCCATTTGACCCAGTGATACCACTTCTAAGAAGCCTGAAACACCAATCAGAAAGAATACATGTACCCCCATGTTCGTAGCAGCACTGTTCACAATAGCTAAGATCTGGAAACAGCCCAAATGTCCATCAGTAGAAAAATGAATAAGAAAGCAGTGGTACATATACACAATGGAGTACTATGCAGCTGTAAGAAAGAAGGATCTTTTATCCTTTGAGACGACATGGAGGGACCTGGAAAGTGTCTTCCTAAGTGAAGCAAGCGAAGCAGAGAAAGACAAATGTCACACGATCTCACTTATTTGTGGAATATAATGAATATAACAGTCTGAGGAACAGGGTAGTCCCAGAGATGTGGTAGTGGGGTACAGACTGACAATCACCGGAAGAGGGGGTGGTGGGGGATAAACCACAGAACTTATATGCATGTATTCATGAACAATGGACATGGACAACCAAGCTGTGGACAGGGCAGGGAGGGAGGGAGAGTGGGGAATCAGTGGGGGAAAAAGGAGAAACATCTGTAACAAAAATAAATTAATTAATTTAAAAAATTTTTTACTTTTGAAATTTAACAATTAAAAAATTGGTACAATACTATTTGATTTGTGTACTAGTAGTAAATATTCCAAATACCCTGTTCAGAATATTTGTTAATATCCAGAGTCCATGGTTCCAGAAATAAAGTAAATATGTCATATGAAAAAGAAATTATAAGAAAAATAGTACAAAATTTATCTTCCTAAGAAACTCTCTTATTAATAAATTGATATCCATACAGTGATAAATGTTCATTTTCTCAAGCACCTCATTTATTTTTATTTTTATTTTTTATTTTTTTAATCCTCACCTGAGGACACTTTTCCATTTTTTGCACAGACAGAGTGGGAGGGAGAGAGAGGAAGGAAGAGAGAGAGAGAAACATCGACGTGAAGGGACACATCGAGTGGCTGCCACCCGCACGACCAACCAGGGCCGGGGACAAACTGCAACCGAAGTACGTGCCCTTAGCGGGAACCGAACCCGGGTCTCTCGGGACCGCAGGCCGACGCTCTAACCGCTGAGCCAAACTGGCCAGGGCTATTTTTGAGTTCATGGAGAAAATGATCACATTTATATATACACTCAAATAATTCATTCAAGAATAAAAGTCATGCCCTGGCCAGTTTGGCTCAGCGGTTAGAGCGTCGGCCTGCGGTCCGGAGAGACCCGGGTTCAGTTCCCACTAAGGGCACGTACCTCGGTTGCAGTTTGTCCCCGGCCCTGGTCGGTTGTGCGGGTGGCAGCCACTCGATGTGTCCCTTCACATCGATGTTTCTCTCTCTCTCTCTCCCTTCCTCTCTCTCCCTCCCACTCTATCTGTACAAAAAATGGAAAAATATCCTCTAAAATATCCTCTGGTGAGGATAAAAAAAAAAAAATTAAAAAAAAAAAAAGAATAAAAGTCATTCTGTAGTCACAGAAGTCATATCATATGTTGAAAGATACACCAAGCACTGTAAGATATATATATATATATATATGTATACACATACACACACATATGTGTGTGTGTGTATTTTTTATTTGTATCCTCATCCAAGGACATTTTTGCATTTATCTTCAGATAGAGCGGAAGAGAGAGGAGGAGGAAGAGAGAGAGAGAAACATCGATGTGAGAGACTCACATCGACTGGTTGCCACCCACACAACCCCAACTGGGGCTGGGGACAACTGCAACTGAGGTATGTGCCCTTAACAGGAACCAAATCTGGTTCTCTCTGGTCCACAGGCTAACACTCCAAATGCTGAGCCAAACCGGCCAGGGCTATAAGATATATTTTTTAACTTTTTAATGTATAACATAAACAAGACTAAAGTGCATAGATTTTAAGTCTATAGCTTAGTGAATTTTTACTTATGTAACCACCACACACAGTTCCAGTCCCTAGAATGCTCCTCGACTCCTCTGAGGCCACAAAAGTAACCACTCCCCTGACTTCAATCACTAAGACAAGTTTTGTTGGTTCTTGAATCCACATAAATGACACTAGATAGTCTATACTCCTTTTTGTCTGGCTTCTTATGTTTGTCACATAAGGCCACATTCCTGTTCCGGTGAAGGTGAAGGGAGATCACCACTCAGAGAGGAAGGCGTAGTTGCCTGTTTTTTTGTTTGTTTGCTTTTTGTGCTTTGCAAAATGTCTTTCCACAGTTCTAATATATATTAACTATACATAGTTATATTTTTAAGAACTTAATAAAATAATAGATTTATTTTCTTGACATTCTTTCCCCCTTAAAGTGCAGAAAGTTTCCAAATATTATTGTTGATAGCCTTTAAAAACTGTACTTAAAGCTTATTCTCCAAGTGGCTCCATCTTTTCTAAGTATGTGATGCCCTGTAACTTCAAGACCTGTGAATTTCAGGTTTTCTGAAGCTGAAGGTTTCTCTCCACACAAACAGTTCTTGGACATGGTAATTCAGGCAAAGGACAAGAGAGGTCTTTCACAAACCAAGGTATTTCAGGCACTCTTGTCTACTGTATAAATTTGATTGTAAATAATATTGTTTATACAATCCCTAGGTGTGCAGTCCTGTTTAAATATTAAACAGTCAAATAATTGTCCTTGTGATTTGGATATATTTGAGTTTTAATAATTTTCCTGTGTAGAACATGCACAGGAATAGAGTTACCACTTCTCAATATGTACCAAGTACTCTGATAGTCTTTAAATAATAACTATTCTGTATAAAATCCTTTGCACTCCTTCTGCACATTTATGAGATTTTGATGTAAGGATTGTCCTTCCATTTTTAAATGTAAAAAGAAAGCTTGAGGAACTTAATCTCCCCCATGAAGACAATGATAAAGCCTGGCTTCAAACTCCATTGACACAGTCACGATTGCAAGCATCCATCTTTCTTCTTGGTGTTTTCCTGGGAAAGTATGAAAATTGTATGAATTTTAAGGCAATGTTATATATTCTGTGCATTTTCATATTTGAGTTCATATCTAAAACCTGCTCCTCTGAAGCCAGAATCAAACCTTTTAGAGAAGAGAGAATTTAATCATAAAAGTTAAAGGCTAATACTGTTAAAATGGAAACAATCCTAGAAATAGTATAATCAAAACAGATCAAGAATAGAATGTTTAGCCCTGCCAGAGTGGCTATGTTGGTTGGAGTGTTGTCTCCTACACCAAAGGGTGGCTGGTTTGATTCCTGGTCAGGGCACATACCCAGGTGGCAGGTTCAATCCCTGGTCAGGGTATGTATGTGAGGCAACCAGTCGATGTTTCTCTCTCTAGCTCTACCTCTCCCTTCATCTTTGTCTAAAATCAATAAAAACCTATCCTTGAGTAAGGATTAAAAAGAAAAATAGAAAGTTTATAATGCTGTAGATTCTAAGTAATGTTTATACACTTTTATAATTTGTAAACTATTTATATTGTTATAAAATATAAAGTCGTATTCTAAAAAGCTATGCACTAATATAGACTTTCAAGTTTGATTTTCATTGAATTAGAAAAATGAACAAAGAAATAGCAAATCCATGAAAATAAGTACTTCCATTTTATTCACTAAATGTTGTTCGGTTGCATATTGGAGGGTAAAATTTAAGATTATATATGTAGATATTATTACTATCAGCATAATAGTCTAATCCAAAGGTGGGGAAAGGCAATAAATTGTGTTGGAAAAGCAAAAATAGTTAATGTAGAGTATACAAAATCAGATGTTGCCAAAAAGTTGACACGATTTAGGCCTCTATTTCAGAATAAAAAATCCATTAAAATGATTTTAAGCCCAGCCGGTGTGGCTCAGTGGTTGAGCATCAACCCATGCACCAAGAGGTTGCCAGTTGATTCCTGATCAGGGTACATGCCCAGGCTGTGGGTCCGATCCCCATTAGGATGCATGAAGGAGGCAGCAAATCGATGTTCTCTCTCATCAATGTTTCCATCTCTCTCTCCCTCTCTATCTCTCTCTAAAATCAATGAAGAAAAAAAGTTTTTTTTAAGTTTTAAAAGATAAAGGCATGATGGGTTCTCTTTTTGTCATGTCAGCTTCTCAGAAAATTTAAGATCTATCTGGTACATAATGTCGTACATGGTAACTATAAGTGTATAAGATAACAACTCAGTTATTGTGTTGGTTTCTAGGATTCACTATATAGCAAAATGTTAGCCCAATATATAGAAACACTTAAATTTTAAATATTTTTTCCTCAGTTTCTAAACTTTTAGGTATTGTCTGTGGTTTTGTTTCTTTAGCTTCTTTTAGATTTATGAGGTTTCACAAAAATTAGGTAAAACTGTTTCATAAATGTGCTGTTGGTTGTGGGCAGTGAAGTCTATAAAAACTGTAGAGCTGTTAATGTAGAACATCTGCCCTGCAAAGTACTCACTTTCAATAATCTCAGCAAGTACTGAATCAATGAACCTGATACAGAAATATGTCTTGAGTAATCTAAATAGTTGGCGTTGATGTTTACATAATAACTGAGCTTGTTAAAACGTTTGCCCTGGCCAGGTGGCTCAGTTGCTCAGAGAATTGGCCCATATACCAAAAGGTTGCAGGCTCAGTTCCTCCTCAGAAGACATACTTAGGTTTTGGGTTTGACACCCCAAGTTAGGGCAGGTATGGAGGGCAGCTGATCTCTCTCTCTCTCTCTCTCTCTCTCTCTCTCTTTCTCTCTCTCTCTCTTCCTTTCTGTCTAGGGGTTGGTAAAGATAATCACAAAGAAAATGGGATTTAATTGTGTTTAACATTTTCAGGAATAATAATTGTTATTAATACAAATCAAACGAAAAAATATCAAAAAAATTTAACTAGAATGAATATTTTTAAAGTTGTGTTTTTCTATAAGGTTGAGTAGATTTTTTAAGGCTGAGAATAAGTAAAATATTTCTGGTCAAACATATTAAAGTTAGGATACTCAAAAAAGAATTAATCGATAGTTTCAGAAGAATATTTTTAAATTATATCAATATGAGGTAAATTTTAGAAATGTGTGACTTATTTATACCATAAATTTTAAATACATGTATCCATTACTATCTTTGAAACTATTTCACTTAATTAAATCAATATTTTGTCAGTCCTACATAGGAGAATTTTGTTTTTACCTTTTATTGTACATTTTAAAATTTATAAGTAGAGACAATAAAGGAACTTAATGGTACTTGAGATTGGACTTGACTTAACTACCATCCCTCCCAACACATAATTGGTAACTAAATTCTATAAATTTTCTCTCTCAGGTATCTCTGGAATCAGACATTTGTGTTTCTCTATATACTGCCAATACTTAGGGCATGATCCTTCAACTGAACTTCATTTCATAATGTTCTCCTGTTGGTCTGTTTGTCTCCAAAATCACAGTCATGTTCCAGAGTGATCTTGCTAGAACACACGTTTTACCATGTCATCTCCTAGCTCCCTGTTTGCTTTAGGATAATGGGAGACTTTCCCTGGTTCATTCCCTGTCAAGCTGGGCTTGGACTCTATGAACCAGTTCTATTGAATTAGTTGCAGTTTCGTAAATGTACATACATTCTAATGGTTTCATCCATTTACATACTGTCTGAAATTTTACTTTGACTCTTTAACAGTCATTCTCATGTTCTTTTCCTTTGCAAAACAAACAACTGATTTTTTTTTTTTTGCTTCCTCTGTATAGCGTTTGAATACTTAGAGTTAAGCAGAGGGCACTGGGCCCCTCCAGAGCTCCCAGGGTGAACAATAAATCTAAGCCCAATGCATTGTTTCTCTATTCTCCTAGCCTCTCCTTTTTGCCAGAGGTCACTTTTACCATAAGTACGTCACTCTCTGAGCCAAAAGGGACAGTCTTGTAAAAAGACAAGACAGACGTTTTCCTCTGTTCCTATTGTTGGCTGATGCTTTGGGAAGTTGCTATTCTAAATACATTTAGGGGAAGAACTCAAGGTCAAGACCTAACTCTCAGAACAGCAGAGCAAAAACGGTAGAGAAACTTGGTTCCTTGATGGTGTCCTCAAGGCACTGAATTAAATCTGGACTAACTCTACCTCCAATCTTGTAATAAGAGATAACAATTTTCACATTATTATTATTTTTTAAATGTATTTTACTTTTTTTTTTTTTCATCCCTTAATCCAATTTAGGTGGGTTTTTTGTTCTTTGCCATCAAAATTCCCACAGCTCTTAAAAGGTATGTCTTTGCTAATAGTCACTTCCCCTGTGAAGACTTCCTACTAAGATTTACCTTTTCTTTTGTGCTTTTAAGGTTTATACATATAGTTTCTACAGGTATTTAGATAGCATTATAATATGTTGCTGACAAATCAAAGACTTCTCTTGGTGTTCTTGGTACGTATTGTGTTCTTACTATCTGTATATGAACAAAACCTGAGAAAATGAATAACTGTTTCAATTAATCAATTTATTTAGGCTCATAAAGTTCCAGAAGTAACCTTCATATAAATGATAAGCAAATTTTTCTTGTTGATGAAGATAAATTAACTGTAAAATATCAAAGCCATAGAGGGGAATATCACATTTTACGATAGTTTTGATAATACTATATACCTTTGAAATATTATTACATTTTTCATTGATTAAAAAAAAAACACACTTTCCCTTAAAAATTCTGCATATATGTAATTGCATTTTGTTATTTACAATACCTTTATTAAATGTAGGGGAGAACAGTGTTTTTATATACATCTTCCAAATAAAACTCCCTAAGATTTTTTGAGGATCATTTCAGAGGATAATTCCCTTGTCCAAAGGAGTGAATTCCCTCAAGCCTCCTTTTCCAAAGCACCTTACATTTACATCCTTTTCTTGGGTTAGTTCTCCTCCCATTTCACTCTGTCTGGGTGTGTGTTCCACTGATAAATGATCACCAGTGGACGAGACCCTCAGTTCTAACAGAGTGCTGCTTGTACCATGGTCCCTAGACCTCCGCATCAGAACCACCTGACACTGCTGTTAAAATGCTGCGTCCTGTGCCTCATTCTACACCTCAGCCCCACTGACTGGGATTGTTTAGAGTTGAAGAGACCATGCTTTTTAAAGTGTATCATATGATTGAGACATCTGCTTTAGAACCACAATTCCGTGGCCTCATTTTTACAGTTTTGCTTTTTCACAGCTGCTGTCACTTACTCTGATCCTCATTTACTTTTCCAGGCCATGGCTGCTCTTTGAGTAAGACTGACTCCTGTCTCTTTTGCTGCCTGTTCTTCAAAACAGGCTCCGTCAACGGGAGGCATTTTCCACAGTCACAGCTAAGCTGACCACATAAATACCAATGCTCCCTGAGAGGTTAAGTTCAAGCAGTCTGCACTGAATAGGAGGTGAGGTTAACCTCCCGCTGTCCACTCTCTATGTTGGCACATGCTGTGTTGTCTCTGTATCTCCACGCGTGGGTGCTGTATTGTGAGAATTTAGTTTGCAGGACTTCAATTCTCCTTATTTGTCAATAATGGAGACATTTATTTACCATGTTGTGCTTAAATATATTTGTTTGGTGCATAGTAAGTACACATTGTATCATTTTTTATAATTGCATTACAAATCACCAGAGACTTTGTGTATCAAAACCATACCAATGTATTTTCTCATAATTTCCATGGGCCAAGAGTCCAGCATAGCTACACTGGGTCCCTGCTCTGAGTCTCACAAGGACAAAATCAATAAAGGCTGCTCTCGAATTCTGGTCACATAGACCCCTCACATCATGACAGCTTATTTTTTCAAGGCCAACAGGAACATCTTTATGACCTTCAACCCTCCCAGACCCCGTTTTTTAAAAATCCTCACCAAGGGTATTTTTTCATTTATCTTCAGATAAGGTAGGAGGGAGAGAGAGAGAAAGAAACACCGATGCAAGAGAGACACATAGATTGGTTGCCCCCTGCATGACCCTATCAGGACTGAAACGGAACCAAGGCAGGTACCCTTGACCATAATCGAACCCAGGACTCTTTGGTCTGCAGGCTGACGCTCTAACTGCTGAGCCAAACCTGCCAGGGCTCCAGACCCTTTCTTAAAGGGCACACTTGGTTAGGTCAGGCCCACCCAGGAAATCTCATGTTTGATTAACTTAGTCGATTAGGGACTTTGATTTTACATCTGTAAAATCACTTCACCTTTACCATATAATATAATATAACCTAATTACAAGGATGAAATCCATCCTATGGATAGGCCTCACCTCCACTGAAGGGTTGGTGATTGTACAGGGCATGCACACGAGGAAGCCGGGATCTTGGAGACCATCTTAGAATCATAGCTACTACAACAATAAATATTTGCTCATTTTGAATATTTTTGGCATTGGCTATTATTTTTTATTAAAATACATGTAAATGTTACAAAAAGGAAGATAAAGTATGTAATGAAAATATCTCTATTACCATCCACTTTTAGTATCCTTCCTGGTTTCTTGGCAACAATATTTTATAAGATTCTTATATATGGTTTCAGAATATTCTATGAATCTATGTGCCAAAACATCATTTTTTCACATTGCTTGTTTTTCAGTTAAAAATCTTCAGAATATATCATTTACTGCACATACATATCTACTACATATGTGCGGAAATATTTATATATACACTTGTAATATTATTCCATTGTGCAGATGTTCCACAAATTATATTACTCCTGTATTTATACAAATATATTTACTCTTTTGTTGTAAATATTTCCATTTATGTCATCTTGCATATGTTCATATATTATGGGATAAATTCCCAATTGTAAAATTCAAATAGTGTTTTTATATTCTGATTAACACTGCCAATTTTTTCAAAGATGTTGTGTAGAGTTACACTCACAGTTTTCTTAGATTATTGCCAATATTGAGTTAGCAAATTTTCAGCTTTCCCAGTCTTCTAGGTGAACAATGACACTTCAGTATTGCTATAATTTACGTATTATTTGATACATTCAACAGCCATTGCATTTCTTTTTTGATCAATTGCATTTTGTGTCCTTTATTAATTTTTATCTTATGGCATTTATTGTCCCCCGGCTCATAGTGGAATACTCAAGGAGGAGGACTTACCCTTGTCTGAGAAGCAGAGTATATTCTTCTGAGGACTTCAAAGCATAACGAGTCATGGGAGCATCTGCATCATCAAAAAACCTGCTCCATGATTGGTGCTTCCATCCAAAGGGATGCCTGTTTTTCTCTTCCATCTCCCTCCTCACTCCCTTCTGCTTCATAGGAGAATGATGATGTTTGATCATTTTGTATCCAAGTTCTTGTAGGTAGGTAGCTTTAAAAATGCTTATGCTGAATAAAATAATACGCACAAACTCAGAGGATATGCTTTTGAACTCCAGTTGTGATATTTGCTAGCTATCTTTTCCCATTTAAATCATTTAACCTAGCTGAAACTCAGTGGTTATGAGGCTTAAGCAATATAAGATATGTTAGGCTCTGGCAGGTTTGGCTCAGCGGTTAGAGCGTTGGCCCGTGAACCGGATAGTCCTGGGTTTGGTTCCCACTAAGGGCATGACCTCGGTTGCAGTTCATTGCCGGCCCTGGTTGGGGTTGTGTGGGTGGCAACCACTCGATGTGTCTCTCTCACATCGATGTTTCTCTCTCACATAGATGTTTCTCGGTCTCTCTTCCTCCCTCTCGCCCTCCCCTCTATCTGAAGATAAATGCAAAATGTCCTCAGGTGACGATTAAAACAAAAAAATATGTTAGAATGAAATAAGCTAAATAAATTACTTTAAAAATAAGTCTTTTCATTTTTGCCACTGGTTTACTATATAATACCATATTTTCTGAAAATTCTAATTAATATTAACTTACAAATGCAACAAGAGAAGTAGTAGAAATAAGCATATACAAATGCGAGTTACAATTGTTACTTATCCAAAAGTAAAACATAAGCCCCAGCACAAAATATTTTGGAAGCTTTCAATCCACAGTGCTATTAAATGCAGGATTTTGGGGAAAAACAGTTTTGGGGTAAGTCCTTCTTGTTGAGTATTTCACTATGTGCTGGGGACAAGAAATGCCATAGGATAAAAATCAATAATTTTTTTTTTTTTGGTATGTGCCCCTAGCGGGAACTGATCCCAGGACTCTGCTCCTCAGGCTGATACTCCATCCGCTGAGCCAAACCAGCCAGGGCAAAAATCAATACATTTCTTAAGGTATTCATAACATTCAACAACCTAATCAGTCAGGGTTTAAACATGCTTATTCTGAAAGTTTTCTAAATAACTAAGTACTTTTAAAAATGTATTTAAAAAAGGTAATCTTCTGGTCTATGAAAACATGATAAATAAAAGTAGGTGTTCTAATGGAGGCAACACCTGAAGAGAGAAGTTAGTTGCATTAATTAGTTATCCAATGGTTAGTCTCTGGAAAGCATGAGAAAAAGAGGATAAAATTATACTGTCATTACACTCATGTGAAACAGGTATCACCTTAAAACTTTTCTAAAATGTTTTTTTATAAAATATTTTATTTAAGTATGTTCATTGTTATTAAAAAATGCACATTTTTTAAACTTTTCCATACATTACTTTGGAATGAAATCTGTAGCAATTAAGACTGTCCTGGAAAGCTGCTCGAAGGATTGGAAATGTAATGACCAGCCCAGTCCCTGCCCCTGCAGCCCTCCAGCCTTCACACCTGCGGGCACTTGAATTCCACCTGAAATTTCAGTCCTACTGCAGGCCATTCACACTGGAAAAACAAATGAGGACGTCAGTGTCTGGGTCGCTTGCACTGACAGGAAATGTGCCTTGCGTCACTCCATGGAGCGGAGTGGTGTGCAGAGGCCTCTGAAAGGCTAACCCCGCCTGCCCAGGTTGAGGTTTTCAGTGATGTCAAAGGGCTACTGTGAACCTACCTCTTCCCTTACACCTCGATTTGCTCATTCAGTCCATGAGTGAGAGAGGCTGCCACGGCCCTTCCTAAAACTTGGCTCAGAGGACAAAATGTATGATGCATCCCAGTCAGGAGCAAGAACAGAGTGTAGGATGTTCACACATACCTTATTAAAACACACTCAGGAAATAGATTTAAGTACTCCACAGGGTGTGTAGTCAGCCATAATTGCTCTGGCATCTGCTTCTCCCATAGTAAGACTGAAAGGGAAAGGGTCTGTATAAATGTAGCACAGTCTATTGGAGGAAAGGGGGAAAGGAGAGAAAAGCTGAGGAGAATCTCTCTCCACACTCAGTGTGGGTTACTTTGCCAGAATAGGACCTCCTTAAAGGCAGAAGTTGAGCAGGTCTTATCCATCCAATTTACCCTGAATGAATGCAACAATGAGGAAAGATGTCAACTTTATAGAACAACTTTTCTAAAACCTGCTCTCTGGGAAAAAAAAGAACCAATAAAACTGGTTGGCTAGAAAAATCACCTAAGGGCCTGACTGGTGTGGCTCAGTGGTTGAGCATCGACCCATGCACCAAGAGGTCACCAGTTCAATTCCTGGTAGGGGCACATGCCCAGGTTGTGGGCCCAATCCCCAGTGCAGAGCATGCTGGAGGCAGCCAATCGATGTTCTCTCTCATCGATGTTTCTATCTCTCTCTCCTTCTCCCTTCCTCTCTCTCTAAAATCAATAAAGAAAAAGAAAAACCACCTAAGGGACTTAGCAGAAAATGCCTTGGGATTTATAAAGTTTGCCCCACTCCACATTGTTTTATATGTGCAGTCACCCCAACCTTATACCTTTATGCTTGAGCCCCTTAGGTGATTTCATGCCTGCAATCTCAGTTCTTTTAGCCTTCAACCCACTATCATCCAAGGGATCAGACTAAGTTAGAAGCATAAACTACGCATTGACTACTTGTGTGCATTAAGCAAGTTGCTTTACTTGTCCACACCTCAGTTTCTTCAGCTATAAAGTGGTAATAATTACACAAACTTTATTTGTTTTAATAATTTCAGAATGCCTTGAATATAGTAAGATGAATTATTTCTGTTGTTATTTTCTATCAGGAATGGGAACATTTTGTCTGAGCTTCTGCATCTGCTTGTTAAAGCTTTTTACCACCTGAGACTTCTATCCATTACCTTTGTCCCATCCACCAAGACCCTGCTTGCCAGGAAGGCGTGGGTCTTTCTGATGAGTATGATTTTCTTGTTAAATTTCTTCATATTTGCTGCTGTTGAAACCTGTCTTGACCACCTGATCTACCATTAGCTCCCAAGGGATCTATTAATATCCAGCACCTGGCCACTCCCAGTCTAGCTTCCCCACTGACTCAAAGTTCAATCACTGGTTTTACTCAGTGAACACATTATTGAATTTAGCAAAAACCAGTGATAAATCCAACGCGTATTCTAGTGAAATTCAATACGGGTGGGTAGTCTATGAAATTGCTTCAATTCAGCCACCCTTCTATCCCTAGATAACTTATGAACACACTTTAAGCTTCCTCAATGCAAAACTGAAAACTGTTAACTTACCGAGGTTTAGCATTGCAACCGAATTCAAAAGACGTGAACCATTTTTATTAACACACCAAGTATATTATCATGTTCTTGCTTTTAAATTGAATTTGGAGCTTATGCTGAGTTGTGTCACAGAGTTGGATTTATTTGTTTGGCAGACTCTCAAAAAATTCTAAATCCCAACTACAGACACAGTGATTTCTAAACCCAAGTATGCACAGTCTCACACACATCATTACCAAAACCTATTTCAAAAATAATTTTCCATTCTTCTGTTCTTTAGCAGTTTTGTTAATTAATGGGGCATAATGCTAATATTATTATTATTATTATTATTAATGTACTGAATATGATTGACTTTTTTCTTATTAGCAAGGAAAATAAAAAGTAATTGTTACACTCAATTTCATTTACCTGAGTTCTGGGCTTTCCTGTCTTAAATAGAAATCATCTGTGTTTGTAGCTAAAAGAAGGAATAGCCCCTTAAAAGAATGTTTCCCAAGTCTCTAATTTTGAAGGTCTAAGCTTTAGAGGCTGGATTGTTGGATAACCCTTGCAGTGGTTGGAGGCCATTTGACTTTCAGGAAGGAAAGAGACTAACCTGATCTCTCCTGGTTATTGAGATGGTCATTCATTGACTTAAGCTTCTCCTAAGGAAGAGAGTATGAGCCACTGAAGGTGCTTGAAAGGGACATGAGTAGGGTAGTCTCTAAGGACTCTAACTTTGGGAACTTTAGCAATGGTCCTTAAGGCTAAGCCTGAGGTTCATAAAGATGGCCATGACAAGGAAATCTCTGACCAGAACAATGCTTGATTAATAGAAGACCATGAAGGGCAATGGTGGTGAGGATAAGCAACAGGGACTGAAAACCAGACATTTTCTCCATTGTTTTGTCTGAGAAAAACTGTAAGTTACTTATATAATATGAAGAGGGAATAGGAAGGCTGTAAGCATGAGCTGATATGAACCTCGGGAGGTAAGGTCACAAGTTGTCCCTACCTACAAAAAATACTCATGGTATAACTTGTTATATGATCTCATGTGTTTCATGGATCTGTGTCCCTGGCCCATTTATGTCCCCACATGTACATCTAGGACACTTGAAAGGTTACCCCAGAATTACTGTTTTTGCTGCAGCCTGAAGCATGATTCAACAATAAGCTCTGACTGAATCACTCCACAATGAGTACCTGTGAGTGTGAACACCTGCATCTGGCAGGGAATGTCATAAACAAGTCAAATATCAGCTATTCTGAGCCAACCAACCAGTTCAACAATGCTGGTTTTGTACATTCTAACTTAAGGAGTCGGAGGCAAGTTTGTGTCTGAACTGGCTTACAGAGCCTTACATAATTTCTCTCTCTCTCTCTCTGTCTCTCTCTCTCTCTCTCTCTCTCTCTCTCTCTCTCTCTCTCTCTCTCGCACTCTTCCAGGTAGGTGGATGCAGTCTACAGAGGCACATCTTGGTGGCTGCATAGATGCAAAATAGAGAAGTATACTCCTCCTACCACCATGTGGCTGCAGCTTCATGGTAATGTTTTAGGGCTTGGTAAGTGGCAGGCAGCCTGGATTTCAGCTACCACCTTCCCCCTTTGGCTGAGTTGAAGATGAGCTACACAACCCTGTGTGGCATCCCTGACCCCTTGCCCAGATTTCTGATGGAATCAACCTGAAAAATAAGAAAAGCAATTTTTGATGGATAAGAAAACAGACATTTGAAAGTAGCAGAATGTTAACTATGGAGATATAAAGGAGGAAAATAGTGATTGGACAGAAAATGAAGGGAGAAGAGTAAGTGACATGAAGTGAAGAAATGCTTCAACTAATATCTTTAAAATATCCTTGAATATGAACTAAGCTCTTTAATTATGATCATAAATTTGATAGAAGGCTTCTCACATTTCCAAGAGGCTATTACCTTCTCAGAATATAAGAATAATAGAACACTGTTTAAACTAGGAAACAATGAAAAACTTGACATTGGTTATGCTGAAGGAAAGACTAATAAATGACTATAAATCATCAATAAGCATCTAAGGGTTTATCCTGAGAATGCTGAATATTTATCTTCCTAGAGAATTTGGACAGAAAAACAATATGTAAGTAGAAGAAATAACTTTCTGTATTTAAAAGCAAATAGAATAAAAGAAAATAATGAAAAAAATCAAAAGAAGAGAAGGTAATAAGAGGGGATAAATATTCATCAATGGCTCTTTGTGTGCATTATTATTTACCTTTGGCTTGTGCAACAAAACCCCCCAAATCACAGTGGTCTGTGACACCGTTTATTTCTTGCTCACATAACATGAGGACTACAGGTTGGCTGCAGTACTTCTAGGCTCAGCTCAGCTTGGCTTCACTTGGTTGGGTTTGGCTCTGCTTGACTGCTTTGCTGGGCTTGAATCTGAGTGTTTCTTCTTCTGGTACCTAGGCTGAAGGAGTAGCTTCTATCTGAGATACGTAAATGAAGGAGGATAAGAGCAAGATGGACTGCGAAAGCATGCAATTAAAGTGTCTGCTTGAACATGAAATCTATAATGTCTGTTCATATTCCATTGGCCAAAGAAAGTTACCCGGTAAAGTCCAAAATCAATGAAGCAGGCAAATATAGTTTATGTGTTAGTTTGCTATAGCTGCTGTAACAAATTACCACAAACTGGGTGACTTAAAATAACAGAAATCTATTTTCTAAAAATCCTGGATTCCAGAAGCCCAGATTCAGTCACTAGACTAAAATCAAGACATGAGCCAGGCAATACTCCTTCCAGAGGCTTTGGAGGAGAAGCTGTTCCTTATCTCTTCCAGCATTTTGTGGCTGCCAGCATTCCTTGATTTGTGGCCATATTATGCCAATCTTTGCCTCTGTTTTCACAATGACTCCTATTTTGTATTAAATCCCTTTCTGCCTCTCTTTTATAAGGATACATGACATTTAGGGCCCACACAGGCAATCCAGGAAAATCTTTCATTGAAGGTCGTCAATTTAATCACATCTTCAAAGATACCTGCCCCCCATCACGTAAAGTTAAAGATTCCAGATAATAGTTGATATGTTTGAGGGCATACTCAACCTACTACAGGTCACCTATAGAGAAGCATGGCAAGAGAAAAAAAAAGTGAATAGCTCTAAACAAATGAAACAATCTACCATATATGCCATATGTTCGGAAAAACTGTCAACTTTAAGAATGAGTCAACAGGGCCCACCTGGGTGGGGTTGAATCTCTGAGGGAATGGCCACCGCCTCTCCCCAGAGCCCTGGGAAGGAGTAAGATGGCCACCATCCTGCATGGCTGTAACTCAGCAAAAGCTCTGAGCCCCCTCCAAATCCTGAGTGTTCGCACACAGTTCCAGTCTAGTCCGCCCTCCCTCTGCCAGAGCCCAAGCTCCAGAAGTTTTCCACGAGGAGCCGGGCCCTCCTGGTCTCCAGCGCCTCCAGCACCTCCAGCTCCAGATCAGCCTGTGGTGTGCAAGTATGTGAGGTTTCTTCTATTTTGCTGAGTCAACAGTTCCAGGCAAGAGAAGAGAGGCTTCTCCCCAAATCTGATTCTCCAGAAAGTCCTTCACTGCCTCACCTCATTCAATCCGTGTATTCTTCCCCAAGCCACCCTTTCTACCACCTTCTGCTCCTCCGTGATTCCAGTGTTGCAAACCTGCAACTCTGACCCTGGACTTTTCAACCAGCTGACCAGCGCAGGCAGAAAAACCAATGCAGAAATGGTGATCCTTGGACATCTCAGAGGCAGGTGGCAACTGTTAGCTTCTCCAGACCTGCTTCCACCCTGATTCAATTAACATCTGGCCCAAGACCCTAAAATAATAAAAAAATCCTTGGTCTAAAAAAAAAAAAAAGAAGAAAAGAATGAGTCAACAATGGCATAGGCACTTTTAAAAACCTTTAACACAATACAGAGAGCCACCTACTTGCTCGGTTTAGGAATGGCCTGCTTAGAGAGAGTGGACATTCATTGGTTGTTTGATGTGATTTTCAGTTCACTAATTAGAGGATATTTTAATTCATTTTCTAATTTCAATATAAATTTACCATAATTATAGTTACTAGCACTCAAGGATATCTATCTATCTATCTATCTATCTATCTATCTATCTATCTATCTATCATCTATTTATCTATTATCTATCTATCATCTATTTAGTATGTATCTATCTAGTGCCCCTTATATCTAACACAGAGCACTGGTATATAGTAAGCGTTTAATTTCATTGTTGAATGAATGCATAAAAATAAATGTGATCTCAATTCCTTTGGAACTTACAATCTAAGGATCATAAAAGCTAACCTTGCCCTACTTACCCTTCAACACCTGGCCATTTTAGAGATGTGAAAACTGAGACCCATGTACATGGGGGGAATCTGTAAACAGCTTCAAAGAGGAAGGGTTATTGTTCTTTCTAACCTCTCAAAAGGAAGTCAAATTTCTATTTGTCAGAAACATGATAAAACATCAAAAGTAAGCAGAACTGCTACATATATTGTGAACACAAGTCATGGCTTTTTGTCTAGGAATAATAACCAAGGCAAAATTTTCATCACAAGAGAAAAAAACCTTTTTTTCTTATTATAGCTCTCTCTGATCTACATGATCTTTTTCTCTTTGGTGGCTATATGCAAGAAGAAATTAATGACTAGCAGACATTTCATCCTGTCCAAAACATTAATGGACACATTTGGTCCATACCAAATTGTCCTTAATATGTGGTCCTGTCAAAAAAAAATTATGCTTAGAAAATATCCCTGGTTTCAAAAAGCCCATAACACTTATTTATAATTTTGCTTTACAGGATTACTACATAAAAAATGCTATCATGTTTTATTGGCCCAATAATTGTGTTGCAGCTGTATTGCCAATAATAACCCTTCTTGCCTTAATAGCCTAGTTGGTCATGGCACATGTGGTTAGGTAGACAGATCAGCATGAACCAAATATCACTATGGATGTTTTGGACAGGATAAAATATCAAGGACCTTAGGTTGTGAAACAAAATTCTCTATGGACATTTTGAATAGGACCAAATATCCTGCAAAAGAAATGACCTTTCATTGTTGTTTTGTTTTGTTAACTTTTTTGAGACGTCGTCCCCTCAAGAAATATGAAGCAAAGGCTATAATACGACAACATATAGAAAAAAAGTTCTACCTTACCTAATAATATAACATTTTTGTCCACAAAATGTACTTTCATACCTGGTGATAGTTATAACTTGGAATAGAAAAATCTTTAAAATGTCTACCAATTGAACTAGGGATTCCATGTCTAGAATATTATTCTAAGAACATAAGCATATATGAAAAGGTTTATCCATAAATGTTTATCACCACATTCCTTATAATAACAAATAATGAAAAAGATTTATTTCTCATAACAAAAATAATTTAAATAAATTGTAGTTTATCCACTCAAAGAAACATTCATCAGGCATTAAAAATATTCACAAACCACCCGGCTGGTGTGGCTCAGTGGTTGAGTGTAGACATATGCACCAAGAGGTCACTTGTTCAATACTTGGTCAGGCCACATGCCTGGATTATGGGCTTGATCCTTGGTAGCGGGCATGCAGGAAGCAACCAATCAATGTTGATAATTCTCTCTCTCATTGATGTTTCTATCTCTCTCTCCTCCTTTCTTTTCTCTCTAAAAAAATCAATAAAAATGTACATAAAAATATTCACAAATCAATAAATGTGATACTACATGACATAAACAAAATGAAACATAAAAGTCACATGATCATATCAATAGATACAGCAAAAAGATTTGATAATATCCAGCACCCACTTATGATAAAAACTCTCAGCAAAGTGGCAACAGAGGGATCATACATCAATATAATAAAGGCCACATATGCAAAGCCTACAGCCAATATCATACTCAATGGATAAAAACTAAAAGCATTTCCCTTAAAATCAGGAATAAGACAGGGATGTCTGCTTTCATCACTTTTTAATTTATTTTTTTCCTTTATTGATTTTACAGAGAGAAAAAATAGAGGGAGAGAGAGAAACATCAATGAGAGAGAACACTGAGTGGCTGCCTACTGCATGCCTCCAATGGGGATTTGGCCCACAACCTAGGCATATGGCTTGACCAGGAATCAAACCAGCGACCTCATGGTACATGGGTTGATGCTCCACCACTGAACCACACCGGCCAGGCTGCTTTCAGCATTCTTATTCAAAACAGTGCTGGAAGTCATAGCCTTAGTGATCAGGTAAGAAAAAGAAATAAAAGCTTCCAAATTGGAAAGAAGGAAGTAAAACTGTCACTATTCACAGATGATATGATATTCTACATTGAAAACCCTAAGGACCACACCTAAAAACCACTAGATTTAATAAATGAATTTGGCAAAATAGCAGGATACAAAATTAACATCTAGAAATCAATGGCATTGTTATACACCAATAATGAACTCTCAAAAAGAGAAACTAAATAAAACAATCCCATTTACCATTGCAACAACAACAAAAAATAAGGTACTGATGAATAAACTTAAGCAAGGATAACTATAGGACATTGAAGAAAGAAATCAAGGAAGATAAAAATAAATGGAAGCACATATGGTGTTCATGGATTCGAAGAAATAATGTCATTAAAATGTCCATATTATCAAGAGCAATCTATGGATTCAACCCAATTCCTATTAAAATAACAATGGCATATTACACAGATCTAGAATAAATATTATAAAAATTTATATGGTACCAAAAAATGACTCTGAATAGGCTTAACAACCTTGTGAAAGAAAAATAAAGATGGAGGTATCAGCATACCTGGTATCAAACTATACTACAAGGCCACAATAATAAAAACTATCTGGTATAGGCATAAGAACAAGCATATAAGATCAATGGAAAAGACCATTAGAGTTCAGCAATCAACCCTCGTCTTTATGGTCAATTAATATTTAACAAAGGAGAGAAGAACATACAGTGGAGTAAAGACAGTGTCTTCCATAAATATTGTGAGAAAATGGGACAGGTATACCTAAAAAAATGCAACTAGATCACCATGAAACCATAAACATCCTAGAAGAAAACATAGGCAGTAAAATCTCAGACATCTCTTATAACAATATGTATACTAATATCTCTCCTAGGGCAAGAGAAACAAAGGAAAAGAAAACAGAAACCCAGCGAAATAAACCATCAACAAAATGAAGAAGAAACACACTGATAGAGAGAGCATATTTGCCAATGATACATCTGATAAGGAGTTAATTTCCAAAATATATAAAGAACTTATGCAATCAACACCAGGAAAACAAACTATCCAATTTAAAAATGAGCAAAGGATATATATGTACCCCCATCTTTGTAGCAGCACTATTTACAATCGCTAAGATCTGGAAACAGACCAAGTGTCCATCAGTAGACGAATGGATCAAAAAGCTGTGGTACATATACACAATGGAGTACTACACAGTGGTAAGAAAGAAAGATCTCTTATCCTTTGAGACTACATGGAGGGACCTTGAAAGTATCATCCTAAGTGAAACAAGCCAAACAGAGAAAGACAAGTTTCATATGATCTCACTTATTTGTGGAATATAATGAACATAACAGTTTGAGGAATGGGGTAGTCCCAGAGACGCGGAAGCGGGGTACAGACTGACAATCCCATAAAGAGGGGGGTGGTAGGGGAGAGATGAACCACAGAACTTATATGCATGTATGCATGAATAGTGGACATGGACAACAATCTGGGGAAGGGGCAGGGAGGGAGGTGGAGGGGGGAATCAGTGGGGGAAAAAGGAGAAACATCTGTAACAAAAATTAATCAATAAAAAAATAATAAATAAAATAAAAATGAGCAAAGGAGCCCGGCTGGTGTGGCTCAGTGGCTGAGCATTGCCCATACACCAGGAGGTCACTGGTTCAATTATCAGTCAGGGTACATGCCCAGGTTGTGAGCCTGATCTCTAGTGTGGGACATGCAGGAGGGCCAATTGATGTTCTCTCTCATCAGTGTTTCTCTCTCTCTCTCTCTCACTCTCCCTTCCTCTCTCTCTATAAAATCAATAAAGAAAAAAAGATAGAAAAGATGGAAGCAGGCAGGACCAGAGGGAGGGTGAGTGTGTGAGACAGTGAGTGAGTGTGTGAGAGAGTGTGAGTGGACGTGAAGGTGGACGACCAAACCCCAGCAGTGCGGAGCTGCGGAGCAGAAGGTTCCTGTGCTGTGGACGGGAGCAGGCAGCTACTGTGGTAAGCGGCCCTTCAGGGTGCTTCTCCCTGCGCCACGTGGAGGCCCCACCATTTTGGAAGATCCTGGGTCTTCCCTGGGAGGAGGCAGTGGGAGCTGCTAGGGCCCAGCAACCTGAGCCCACCAGCACACCTGGCACCACCAGACCAGTGGACACTCTGTGTCAACACAGATCGGTGCACAGCAGTGGAGCTCCCAAGGTGCTGGTCATGGAAGCTGCAGACAGCCTGGAGGCCAACACCATCACCCATAGTAGCAGCCTGATCAGAGTCAAGATTATACCCCCAGTGACAGAGGCTGGGGAGCAGACATCCATCCCTAGGCAACAGAAGCACAGATCAGCAGCTGAGACCCATCCCCAAAAACTCCAGCAAAAGCAGAGCAAGAGTTGAGACCCACGGGGCAGCAGCACTCCCCAACCGCCACCGGCGGGACCTGGGGCTCCACAGAGGCCTGTGCGACCCAGCGGCCCACAAGAGCTGTGGGAAGCCAGGGCTTGAGAGGGCCTGGTGCAGTCCAGCAGCCCGTGGGACCTATCGGGTGCAGGGGCACCAAAGAAGCCTTTGTGACTCAGCAGCCCACAAGATAGGCGTAGAGAGGGTCTCCAAAGGGACAGTGCAATTCAGCTGCCCGCAGGACCTGACGGGTGCTGGGGCACCAGAGAGACCTGTGTGACCCAGCTGCTTACGAGATAGGCATAGAGCTGGATCTCCAAAGGGACTGTGTGATCCAGTTACCCCTGAGACCTGCAGGGTGCGGGGGCATCAGAGAGGCCTGTGCTACCTAGCTGCACACAAGATAGGCATAGAGCCAGGTCTCCAAAAGAACTGTGTGATCCAGTTAACCGCAGGACCTGCAGGGTGCTGAGGCAGCAGAGAGGCCAATGTGACCCCAATACCCACAAGATAGGTGTAGAGCTGGGTCTCCAAAGGGACTATGTGATTGAGCTGTCCAAGGTACAAGCAGGGAGTGTGGCTCCAACAGGGCCTGAGCTATACAGCTACAGGTGGCACCAGCTACCAGCTGGGAACACAGCTCCAGAGGGGCCCACTTGATCCAGCAGCAGCACTTACCAGGACACACCAATACCAGTCCTACTAGTCAATCCTCCAGGATGCACAGCAGGCAAGAGGTGACATGCAACAAAACAGTCTGAGAGCCACAGTAGCCTTATTTGATATACAGTGAGCTGCCTACACATCAAAACATCCCTCAGAAGGTCTAGAGCTACCAGACAGCTAATACGGGGAGACAAAGAAACAACATCCAATGGAAAGAAAAAGAGGAATCACTAGAAAAGAATCCACAGGAAATGGAAGACAACAACTTGTTAGATAAAGTATTCAAAGCCATGATTTTAAGGGTGCTCAAACAATTTGGTGAGCCCTATAAGCAACTTAATAAGAATTATGAAGAGCTCACTGGGAACTACTTCAGCTTAAAGAAAGAGGTAGATGCTACACTTAAAGAGGTAGAAGCTGCCCTAGCCGATTTGGCTCAGCGGTTAGTGTCGGCCTGCGGTCCCGAGAGACCCGGGTTCGGTCTCCACTAAGGGCATATACCTTGGTTGCAATTTGGGGTCGTGTGGGTGGCAACCACTCGATGTGTCTCTCTCACATTGATGTTTCTCTCTCTCTCTCTTCCTCCCTTTCTCCCTCCCACTCTATCTGAACAAAAAATGGAGAAAGGTCCTCGTGTGAGGATAAGAAAAAAAAAAAAATAGAGGTAGAAGCTATGCATAAAAGTCAAGAGGAAATAAAGAATGACATAGCTATTATGGAAAATACCTTAGAAGGGTTTAATACTAGATTAGAAGAAGCTGAAGACCGAATCAGCGACTTAGAAGACAAGGTAGAGAAAAACACTCAAATAGAGCAGCAGATGGAAAAAAAATATTAAAAAGCAGGAGGAAAGTTTAAGGGAGCTGTGGGACAATACAAAACATAACAACATTTGCACTATAGGGATACCGGAAAGAGAAGAATCAGAGAAATGAATAGAGAACCTGTTCGAAGAAATAATGACAGAACACTTCCCCTAAATGGTGAAATAAAAAGTCACACAAGTCCAGGAAACACACAGAGTCCCAAGTAAGATGAACCCCAGAAGACCCACAGCTAGACACATCATAATAAAAATGGCAAACATTAAAGACAAAGAAAGAATCTTAAAGGAAGCAAGAGAGAGACAGAAAGTTACCTACAAGGGAGCTCCCATTAGGCTGTCAGCTGATTTTTCAATAGAAATGATGCAAGCCAGAAGGGAGTGGCATGAAGTGTACAAAATAATGCAAGGCAAGGGTATGAAACCAAGACTTCTCTATCCAGCAAGGCTGTAATTCAAAATTGAAGAGAAATGAAGAGCTTCACAAATAAAAAATAAAAAAAACAGGAATTTACCACTACCAAACCAGCACTGCAAGAGAAATGCTGAATGGACTGTTGTAAAAGAAGAAGAAACAATGAGAGAGAGAGAGAGAGAGGAACACAGGCAAAAAATTAAAATGGCAACTAATAGCTATCTATCAATAATTACCTTAAATGTAAATGGCTTAAATGCTCCAATCAAAAGACATAGGGTAGCTGATTGGATAAGAAAACATGACTTATATATATGCTGTCTACAAAAGTCCCACCTCACAACGAAAGACTCACACAGGATGAAAGTGAAGGGATAGAAAAAAAATTTCCAAGCAAATAGAAATGAAAAAGAGCTGGTGTAGAAATACTCATATCTGACAATATATACTTCAAAACAACAGCCATAGACAGAGAAGGTCACTAAACTACATAATATTAAAAAGAGCCCTGGCCAGTTTGGCTCAGTGGTTGGGCATCGGCCTGTGGACCAGACTGTCCTAGGTTTGTTTCCTGCTAGGGGCATGTACCACCAAAAACAAAAAAAAAAAAAAAAAAAAAATTAAAAGGAGCAATCCAACAAAAGGTTATAACCCTGGTAAACATATATGCACCAAATACAGGAACACCAAGATATATTAAAAAACTTATGGAAGACGTTAACGGCAAGATCAATAGCAACACAATCATAGTGGGTGACTTTAATATGCCACTGACATCACTGGACAGATTTTCTAGACAAAAAATGAACAAGGACATAGAGTCCTTACAAGACAAATTAGATCAGAAGGACTTCATTGATATTTACAGAATATTTGTCCCCTGTTCTCAAGTGCACATTGGTCATTTTCAAAGATAGACCACAAAGCAAGGCTCTAAAAATTCAAGAAAATTGAAATCATATCAAGCATCTTCTCAGATCACAGTCGCATGAAACTAGAACTCAATTACAATAAAAATACACAAAAATATTCAAACACTTGGAGGCTAAATAGCATGTTATTAAACAATGAATGTGTTGCTAACGAGATCAAAGAAGAAATTAAAAACTTCCTGGAAACCAATAAAAATGAACACACAACAACACAAAATCTATGGGACACAGTGAAAGCAGTCCTTAGAGGGAAGTTCATAGCACTGCAGGCCTACCTCAAGAAACAAGAAAAATTCCTAATTGACTTTCCAACCCTACAACTTAAAGAATGAGAAAGCAAACAGAAAGAAAAACCCAGAGATAGTAGGAGGAAGGAAGTAGTAAAGGTCAGAGAAGAAATAAACAACATAGACACTAAAAAAACAATTAAAAGATCAATGAAACAAAAAGCTGGTTCTTTGAAAAGATAAACAAGATCGATGGACCTTTAGCCAGACTCACCAAGAAACAAAAAGAGAGAAACCAAGTAAACAAAATCAGAAATGAAAGAGGAGTAGTAACACCACAGAGATACAAAGGATCATCGAAACATACTATGAATAATTATACGCCAACAAATTGGACAATCTAGGAGAAATGGACAGATTTCTAGAAACACACAGCCTCCTAAAACTGAACCAGGAAGAGATAGAAACTTGAACAGAAGAATAACAACTAAGAAAATTAAAGAGGTAATCAAGAAACTCCCACCAAACAAAAGCCTAGGCCCAGATGTCTTCATGGGGGAGTTTTACTGAACATTTAAAGATCTAATACCCATTATCCTCAAACTATTCCAAACAAATCAAAGAAAATGGAACACTTCTAATCTTATTTTATGAGGCCAAAATAATCCTAATTCCAAAACTGGATAAAGACACTACAAAGAAAGAAAATGACAGGCCAATATCCCTGATGAACACAGATGCCAAATCCTTAACAAAATATTAGCAAATCAAATCCAGCAATAAATCAAAAAAATTATTCATCATGACCAAATGGGTTTCATCCCAGGCATGCAAGAATGGTACGTACAATATTTGCAAATCAATAAATGTTATACACCATGTAAACAAGAGGAAAGATAAAAACCATGTGATCATATCAATAGACGCTGAAAAAGCATTAGACAAAATCCAGCACCCATTTTTGATCAAAACGCTCAGCAATGTGGAAATAGAGGGATCATATCTCAACATAATAAAGGCCATATATGAAAAACCTACAGCCAACATCATACTCAATGGGCAAAAACTAAAAGCATTCTCCTTAAGAACATGAACAAGACAGGGATGCCCACTTTTGCCACACTTATTTAACATAGTACTGGAAGTCTTAGCCACAGCAATTAGACATGAAGAAAAAATAAAGGAGATCCAAATTGGAAAGCAAAAAGTGAAACTGTCATTATTTGCAGATGACAAGATATTGTACATAGCAAACCCAAAATACTCCATCAAAAATCTACTAGACTTAATAAATGAATTTGGCAATGTAGCAGGATACAAAATTAATGTCAAGAAATCAATGGCAGTTTTATACACCAATGATGAATTCACAGAAAGAGAAACTAAAAAGACAATCCCATGTACCATTTTGGAAAAAAAAAAAAAAAATTAAGATACCTAGGAACAAACTTAACCAAAGAAGTAAAGGATCTCTTCACAGAAAACTACAGGTCATTGAAAAAAGAAATAGAGAAAGATATAAAAAAGTGGAAGCATATACCTTGTTCATCGATTGGAAGAATTAACATCATTAAAATGTCCATACTACCCAAAGCAATCTATAGATTCAATGCAAGCCCCATCAAAATACCAATTACATACTTTACAGAACTAGAACAAACACTCCAAAAGTTTATATGGAACCAAAAAAGACCATGAATAGCCACAGCAATCTTGAAAATGAAGAACAAAGTAGGAGGGATCACATTACCAGATTTCAGGTTATATTACAAAGCCACTGTAATCAAAACAGCCTGGTACTGACACAAGAACAAGCAGATAGATCAATGGAACAGAATAGAGAACCCAGAAATTGACCCAAGACATTATGCTCAATTAATATTTGACAAAGGTGGCAAAAGCATACAGGGAGTCAAGATAGTCTCTTCAACAAATGTTGTTGGGAAAATTGGAGAGCTACTAGGAAAAAATGATGCTAGAACACCAACCTACACAATACATAAAAATAAACTCAAAATGGATAAAATACTTAAATGTAACTTGTGAGTCCATAAAAATTCTAGAAGAAAATGTAGGCAACAAAATCTCAAACATTATATGCAGCAGAATTTTCACTGATACAACACCTAAAGCAAGAGAAACAAGGGGAAAATGAACACATGGGACTACATCAAACTCAAAGCTTCTGCACAGTGAAAGAAACAACCATCAAAACGGAAAGGGATTTCACTATATGGGAGACCATAATCGCCAATGATGCATCAGATAAGGTGTCAATTTCCAAAATATATAGAGTGTTCATACAACTCAACAAAAGGAAGACAAAGAACTCAATTAAAAATGGGCAGAGGACCTAAATAGATACCTCTCCAAAAAGGACATACAAATGGCCAAGAGATATATGAAGAAATGCTCAACATCACTAATCATCAGAGAGATACAAATTAAAACAACAATGAGGTGTCAGCTCACAGCTGTCAGAATGGCCGCCATCAACACATCATCAAACACCAAGTGTTGGCGAGGGTGTGGAGAAAAGGGGACTCTAGTACACTGCTGGTGGGAATGCAGACTGGTGCAGCCACTATGGAAAACAATATGGTTTTACCTCAAAAAATTAAAAATTGAATTGCCATTTGACCTAGTGATGCCACTTCTAGGAATATATCCTAAGAAACCTGAAACACCAGTCAGAAAGAATAAATGTACCCCTATGTTCATAGCAGCACTATTTACAATAGCTAAGATCTGGAAACAACCCAAGTGTCCATCAATAGATAAGTGGATAAAAATTCTGTGTTACATTTACACAATGGAATATTATGCAACTGTATAAAAACAAAGAGATCTTACCTTTTGCAACAGCATGGGTGGACCTGAAGATTATTATGCTAAGTGAAATAAGGCAGTCAGAGAAAGACAAATACCATGTGATCTCATTTACATGTAGAATCTAATGAACAAAATAGAGTGATGGACAAAATAGAAACAAACTGACAGCTGTCAGAAGGGATGGGAGAGGAGGGGACTGGGTGAGAGAAGGTGGAGAGGTGAAGAGCTTAGTCAAAAAATATATATGTATAAACGATACACACAGATAATAGTGTGGAGATGGCCAGAGGGAAGGAAGGGCGGGGGCGGGGTGGAGGCAGGCAAAGTGGGGATAGTGGGGACATCTGTAATAGTATCAACAACAAAAATAAAGTTAGCCCTGGGCCATGTGACTCAGTTGGTTGGAGTGTCATCTGTGCATCAAAGGGTCACAGGTTTAATTCTGTGTCAGTACACATACCCAGATTGTCGGTTTGATCCTGGTTGGGGCTCATACAGGAGGCAACCAATAGATGTTTCTCTCTTACATCAATGTTTCTCTCTCTCTCTCTCCCTCTTCCTTTCTCTCTGTCTAGAATCAATGAAAACGTATCCTCCAGTGAGGATTAAAAAAATAATAAAATTTTCCAAATATAGGTGTCTACTGGCTGGCTGTTTTTTTTTGTTGTTTGTTTGTTTTGTTTTGTTTTTAGTTTTTGTTTGTTTTTAAATTTAATAACCCTATTACCCATTTATTTTTTAGGCCATATATATTTTTAAAACTTTATAGTTTTATTGTATTTTCTTTTGAGACATGAAAATCATTTGTTTTTTTAAAATTGAGTGCTTTTGACTACTAAGTGATGCCAGAGGTCAGAGACAAACTGCTCAGCGAGGTTGGAAAAGTGACTAGAGGATATTAGGAGTCAGTTTTTAATCTAGAGCATCAAGGGATTTGAAATTTAAAAATAGATTTAAAAAGCTTTTTAAAAATTTGTTTTATGGGAGAGCTTTTATTTATATGAATGGAAGTGTTTCATCTCCCTTTTATCTTACCAAATGTTTTTAGATTATGAAGGTCAGGTCAGTTGTTCTCATTTTCCTTTAAAAAATGAGGAAACTGAAATAGAGCAAGATAAAATTATTTCTCTAACATCGTATTGGAAAATGTGTAGTATAGTTAGTTTTAATTATTATGACTATCAGCCAAGTATTAAGGAATCTTCATGCTCAAAATACATAAAATAAAAAGCAGAAAATAAATGTCTGAGAGTCCTTCCATAGATTTTCCTAAGAAATGTAAATGTTAGTAAATAAAAGCAAGAACTACATTTAAAATAGAAAATAGATTTTAATTAACGATTAAGCTAAATAAAATTTCTAGGTCAATGAAAAGTCAGCCCAGTGAACTTGGAAGCATCCCAGACTGTTAGAAAACTATCTGAAAAGACATTGTCATGATTGGTTTAAACCATTAACTAATGCCCTTTAGTTTTCCTTCAGCTCTGCAATTTTCTTACTGAAAAAACTGTCAAAAGATTAATGTTGTTAACATAATACATACCAACATTTTTCAAATCGGCTGTTGCAATAGAGATGGGTTACAATGTATCTAGAATCTATCTTTCTACCATAGTGTTTAATTTCCATAAGGCTGAGAGGATGTTGTTGCTTGACAATCATGCTCCAAACAATTTGTAAATCTGCATATCCTGGCTCTGTCTTTATATGAACTCAGTAGAAAAATATGTACATACAACGTGTTCCATTTCACCTCCCAACCCCTGAACTATAGAAAATAACAAGTGTTATATATAACACTTGGGGAGAGGCCATGGATGTAAAAGGGCAGAGAACTGTAAAGTCAAGGGAGAAAGAAACGAATCATGACATAATTCTGGATTCTTTTGCAGGTACTAGTGATGACAGTCTGACTAAAATTTAAATATAAAATACCTCAAGGAAAGTTCAAGGGATTACATTTATATAAAAATATTTTTTCCCAAATCAATAGCTAAGCAAAACTATTAATTCTGTGAACACAGGAATGTGACATTCTTATATTTCTTTCCATTGCCTAACATAATGGGATCAATGAAAAAAATAAAATATAAACATATTAATGCTTCAATTATATAAAAATCAATTTCAGCTCTAAATATGGTAATTATATATTATATGTTCAATTCATAACTGGACTGGAAAGATTAATCTTCTAAATTGTTTTGGTTTAAGGTGTGTAATATCAATTTCAAAATTAGCAAAGTGGTAAAAATGACATTAAATATGCAATTTTAATAATTATTTGATCCTACTTTAAAGATTTTTCTATTAAAAAATGGATCCTTTATTATAATTCAATTAGAATTGAATGGATTATTTTATTCCAATGTGGGTTAAATTCAGCCAAACAACCAGTTTAGCTGACATTTCACTGACACTTATAGTTGCTTTCTAAATAGTGGCTTGGCATTATAGAGATAAACCACAAGCTCTCTTTTGACAGTCTAAGTGAGGAAGAGGATTGAGATGCTATTTCAGGCCAAAAACTCCCAAATAAATCCACAATCACTTTTGCCTGGACTGTCCAGACATTTATTATGTAGAGCTGTCTTGAATTTTGTTTTCCACATCTGTTCTTGGACACTAAAACCTTAGAAGCTTATTTTTTTTTTTTTTTCAGATATGATAAAGTGACTATTTAAAAAAAAAAAAAATATATATATATATATATATGTAATGTTAGATCCATCTCATTCTTCACTGTTTTTGGAAATTAAGCCAAGCAAATATGTCTGCTATGAGTATGATAATATAATTCATTGAAAGTAAAGTCAAATATTTCTTAGAAACATGAGAACTGAGGGATGTCAGAGCTGCAACACCATAGGGATGTGCAATAAAGGAGGCAAGAGCACACAATGGGGAAAAGACAGTCCCTCAATAATTGGTGTTGGAATAACTGGACAGATTCATGTATAAAATAAAATAAAATTAGAGCAGTTTCATATACAACATATAAAAATAAACTCAAAATGGACTAAAGACTTAAGTGTAAGACTGAAATTATAAAACCCCTAGAATAAAACATAGGCAGTAAACTCTTTGACATCAATCTTAGAATTTTTTGTGTGTGTGTGTTATATCTCCTTGGGAAAAAGCAACAAAAGTGAAAACAACAAATGGGGCTACATCAAACTGAAAAGCCTTTGCACAGTGCAGGAAACCAACAAGATGAAAAAGCAACTTACTGAATGGGAGAAAATACTTGCACGTAATAATCCAATAGGGGGTTAATATACAAAATATATGACAAACTCAAAAAATCAAATATATAAAAAAACCCACAAACAATCCAATTAAAAAATGGATACACATTTCTCTAAAGAAGACACACAGATGGCCAGCAGACATATAAAAATATGCTCAACATGAGTTATCATCAGGAAAATCAAAATCAAAACCACAATAAGATACTACTTCATTGATTGGCTATTATAAAAAAAAGAGAGAGAGAACAAAGAAGTGTTGGCAATGTGGAGAAAAGGGAACCCACGTGCACTGTTGGTGGGATTGTAAACTAGAGCAGCCACTAAAGAAACCAGTATGGAGGTTACTAAATAATTAAAAATAGAATTCCACCTCTGATTATTTATCCAAAGGAAACAAAAACACTAATTTGAAAAAAATATATGTATTTCTGTGTTCACTGCAACATTGTTTACAATAACCAAGATATGGAGGCAGACTAGGTTTCCGTGTATATATATATATATATACACACACACACACATACACACACACACAAACACACACACTGGAATATTACTCAGCCATAAAAAAATAAAATAAAATCTTGCTATTTGTACAACATGAATAGACCTAGAGGGTATTATGTTAATTAAAATAAGTTACAAAATCTAATGCTGTGTGATTTCACTTATATGTGGAAACTAAAAAAACAAAGCAAAGAAACTCTTAGAGAACAAACTGATTGTTGCCAGAGAGGAAGGAGTGGAGACATGGGCAGAAAAGAAAAGGATTAACAAGTACAAAATTCCAATTATAAAGTAAGTCATAGGGATATAATACACAGCTTAAGGAATATAGTCAATGCTATAGTAATAACAATGTCCAGTGACAGATTGTACCAATCTTATTGTGGTGATTACTTAAAGTATATAAATGTTGAATCACTATATTGCACACCTGAAACTAATATAATATTGTATATCAACTGTAATTTTTAAAAATGTTGCTGAAAGTAAAAGCCATTTCGCCCAGCCGGTGTGACTCAGTGGTTGAGTGTCAACCCATGCACCAAAAGGTCGACAGTTCGATTCCTGGTCAGGGCACATGGCCAGGTTGTGGGCCCAATACCCAGTGGGGGGCATGCAGGAGGCAGCCAATTGATGTTTTTTCTCATCGATGTTTCTATCTCTTCCTCTTTCTTCCTCTCTCTAAAATTATTAAAGAAAAAAAACTTCTTTAAAAAAATAAAAATAAAAGCCATTTCATGTTTTTTTTCTTATTTTAAAACACCTGAAATGTCACAGTATTTATATACATTTATCATAAATATATATCTATATATTCATATTTATTATTTAAATATTATATATTATATGTATTTTTCCTTTATTAATTTATTGATTTTGCTGCCTACCGGTCAGACAATATCTATTTTTTATATTCAGTAAATAGATCTTTAAAATTATTGAATTTGCCTGGCCTGCATCGACTCATACACTAAGAGGTCGCTGGTTCAATTCCCAGTCAGGGCATATGCCCAGGTTGTGGGCTTGATCCCTAGTAGGGGGCGTCCAGGAGGCGGCCAATCAATGTTCTCCCTCATTGATGCTTCTATCCCTCTCTCGCTCTCCCTTCCTCTTTCTAAAATCAATTCAAAAAAAGAAAACGCTATTAAAATAACTGAATTTTTCATAGGGGCTGCACCAGTGTGCATTCCCACCAGCAGTGTACTGGAATGCCCTTTTCTCCACACCCTCATCAGCACTTGTTGTGTGATGATTTGTTGATGGCAGCCATTCTGGAACGTGTAAGATGATACTTCATAGTCATTTTAATTTGCATCTCTCTGATGACTAATGATGTTGAGTATTTTCTCATATGTCTCTTGGCCATTTGTATGTCTTCTTTGGAGAAGTGTCTGTTCAGATCTTCTACCTATTTTCTGATTGGATCTTTCGTCTTTCTTTTGTTGAGTTGTATGCATACTTTATATATTTTGGATATTAACCCATTATTGGATGTATCATTGGTACATATATTCTCCCATACAGTGGGTTCTCTTTTAATTTTGATGCTGGTTTCTTTTGTTGTGCAGAAGCTTTTTAGTTTGATTGCTAAGCAAAATAAACCAGTCAGAGAAAGACAAATATCACATGATCTCACTTATTTGTGAAATATAATGAACAAAATAAGCTGACGATCAAATAGATCCAGAGACATGGAAGTAGGAAACAGACTGACAATCTTCAGAGGGAAGTGGAGAGAGGGAATGGGAAAAGATAAACCAAAGAACTTATATGCATATATGCATAAGTAATGGACACAAACAACACTGGTGAAGGCAGGAGGGGGTCAATGAGGGGAAAAAAAGGGGACATCAGTAATACTTTCAACAATAAAGATAAATTAAATAAATAAAATAAAATAATTTTAGGTATGGAAGCTATCTTAAAAAACAACTTCCATTTAATAGAGAAATTCTCTGAAAAAGGTCATATAATGCCTGTTGAATAGAGCAGGGGCCTCACTTCTTCAAGGAATTTCATGTCATCATTGAACAGTTGACCTCTTGTATTCATTACATATTTTCTTTTTACATATTGTGGTTTGTCAATAGATGCATAATGACAACAAATTCAAACTCCAGTTCTTAACTTTCATCTATTAATGCTAGTTCTGCCCCTCTAAGGATACAGAATCAGCCTCATTCTTTGCTCCATAATACTTGAAGGTAGCTATTCTGAGCTTCTAAGTCTCCACTTTCTTAGTATAAACACACCAACAAATACCTTTTCCCAGAGCAAACACTATTTCACAAAGGATATGTATTACAGTCATATCTCTATTTTCTTCAAATTACAGAGCACACAATGAAACATCTGAAATGCAAATAAAAAAATTAAAATATACTCTGGGGATATACTTCTATTAATGAAAGCCAAGATTTTATTTTTTGTGCGTGAGTCCATCAGGCTTTCACTGTCTTTGTGGTTAAAATGATTTTGCTGTTGTACTTCTTGTTTTTGCTTGTATGTTTGTTTTTCAGGTTTTTTTTTATTATTATTTTCTGTTTAGCTAAGTTTTATGTATCTTGTACTTTTAAAACAATGAATAAAAAACAAAAACATAGCATGCTTCCATCGGTGCCTCCTCCCAGCTCCTATAGCAGACACTGACAATTACAGTCCCTTTGCTTGCAAGGTCCAGATGCTGGCTTGGAATTTTCCTCCAGTATTTTGGTTTGACTAGTAATACTACCTTCATTTGTCTTCACTTCCAATCTTGACTGCAGGATGTACATTTACGTGCATTACATTTAATCATGTTACTTTTTCTGCTATATTATTTGAGATGTGCTTATTCCCAATTCTGACAACTAACATATAAACTATTGTTCTTTGAAAATTTGATGAATTTTTTTGTCTTTTCCAGATTGTCCTAATCTAATATTGATCCATATTCTATTGTTTTTAAAATATGTATTTGGAAGATAATTATGTATCTTATATTTCTCTCTGTTTTTAAATGAATAGACCTCACTGTGGGCTTCTTTGTTTCTGGGCCTCTTGACAAATTCTCCCTTCTAATAAACTTTTCTTTTCTTCGAAAATTGCTTCCTTCCCATACATGTGATCACAGAAGTGAAGGTAGGCATGTCAGTTTTTACAAAGACAAAAAATTTTGGCATTAGGAATTAAAATTTTCTTTTGCTTTCTGAATAAGAATTTAGCCTGTGAAAACTTACAATCCTTAAACTAGTTATAATGATTCTAACTTTGATTTTAGGTCAATTAGTCTCATTTGTTCTGTTCTTAATCTTTGAAGATTATTTCCCTTAATTAAAGAGACAAGAACCAAACATAAATCTGGGTGGATGAAACAAATGTATTGGTCTCCACGGTATTTTAGAGGATTGAAAAAAAACATTTGGTAAGTATTAGATATAATTATGATGGAGATTGATTCATTATTTAGTGAGTTAAAATATTCTAGACAGGTACATTTTAAATATTGCATTCAGTTATATTTTTATTTTAATGAGAAGCTGAAAACTTTCAATAGAAGGAAATAAATTAATAAATATGTCATTATGGTAGACTGGAAGACTGTTTTTTAAGACCCAGAGTTTCTTGTGACTGTATGGATAACTTCCAAATTATGACTGTGATCAATATGATATACAGGTTTTTATAATGACGGAGTATATTAGATGACAATTTATGGTGTGTAATCTATAATTTATTTTAATATTATATCTGATGTCAATCATTGTAGATTTACAGTCTTCTATTGATAAAATTTTAAATAAAAAATTTAAGCTCTGTGTTCCTGTATGTGTACCGAAGAGATCTTGACAAAGCTTATTTCAAAGTATTAATCACAATCATAATTTCGAACTTATCCATACAGTCACAAGCAACTCTGGACCTTAAAACAGTGTTTTCCCTCTTCTTCCAGTCTACAATAATGACATATTTATATATTTATTTCCTTCTATTTAAAGTTTTCAGCTTCCTGATAAAATGAAAAAAATCACTGAAATGGTAAAACACTATTCCATTATACACTTCCTAACTCTTCGACTATTCCTGCTTAACTTAATTTAAAGGACTCGCTTAATCTATTTGCTCCTTTAATATTCATGACTGTAGGACTCTGGCCCCATTCGACACCCCACACCACTGATTTTTAAGCTTTTTTTCCAGGCTGAACCCCTGAGAGAATGAGAAAGCACACGTGGGTGATTATGAATCTTGTACCTATGGCACATGCTCCCTTTTGGAGCAGACCTTTCCAAGGCAGCCTCAGAAGCAAAGTGCTTGAGGAGAGGTTGGGAGTGGGAAATGTCCACTAGAACCAGAGCCAGGGATGCTGAATATCCTTCAGTGGGTAGACAGGGAGATCCAATACAGTGGGCCAGCCACCGCCAAATCAGTATAATCTACAGCAAATGTGTAATGGAGGAGACTTGACGCAACTTTCATCAGATCCAGAGAAAACATTATTAAACTAATAATACACTAAATCAGATCTCATCTAATTTTGTTAATAAATATACCTTTAGAAGTATTTCGTAGTAGTAGAAGTATTTCATACTACTGCTTAAAATATTTTTGTAACACTAAGATTATAATTCGAAAAGATGTCTGTTTGGATTACCTGCATGTTTCAGGCAGTATTTTGATGCCATCCCTAGAGTTGTCTCATACATATCAAATATTACTATTTATTTTTCTAATCCATTTCCTATTTCAAATTTTCAATGAAATGTAAAATATTAAAGATATTTTTAGGCACTAGCGATAAAATGCATGCTTTGACATGGGGCATACAAAAGAATACATTTGGTATAGGATAGTCCATCCTATCAAATGTCATAAGGTAGAGGATTGTTTTGACACTATCTTTCTACGTTGGATCCTGTTTGTGAGAATATTATTTTATTGCCTCCATGACAGTTGGTAATGTGTATTGCTGTGATATTTATTTTTCAACAAAGATCATTTTTCGTTATCTTCCATGTACAAACAAATCTGGTTTTATCACTTTATTTTTATTTTTTTAATTTCATTTTTTGTTAATCCTTACCCGAGGACACTTTTCCTTTGATTTTTAGAGAGTGGAAGGGAGGAAGGGAGGGAGAGAGAGAGAGAGAGAGAGAGAGAGAGAGAGAGAGAGAGAGAGACATCAATTGGTTGCCTGCACACATCAATCGAACCTGCAACCCAGGTATGTGCCCTTGACTGGAATCGAAGCTGTGACCCTTCAGACCCTTCGGTCCGTGGGTTGACGTTCTAACCATTGAGTCAAACCAGCCAGGATTTTTTTCCTTTTCCTTTTATTTTTAATATTTATTGTTGAAAGTATTACAAATGTCCCCCATTTTCCCCCCATTGACCCCTCCTCCTACCCCTCTTCTGCTTTCTCCAAACTATTTTCTGTGTCCATTGATTATGAATATATGCATATAAGTTCTTTGGTTTATCTCTTCCTAATGCCTCCACTCCTCTTTCCTCCGGGGCTTGTCAGTCTGTCCCCTACTTCCATGTCTTTGGATCTATTTTGTTCATCAGCTCATTTTTTTTCATATTTCATAAATAAGTGAAAATATATTTAAATTTATTTTTCAAACAGTTTGCATTCAATACTATTCTGCATGAGTTTCAGATGTACAGCGAAGTGGCCAGAAAACCATGTACTCTATAGAGAGTTCCCCCTACTGCCCCAAGCACCCACCTGCCCCCCCATGTGCTGTCATCTGGACAACACTGACTATATTCTCCACACTGGAAATCCACATCTCTGTGGCTATTCTACAACTACCAATTTGTGCTACATAATACTTTCACATTTTTCACTTAGCTCCCTAACCACCATCCCCTCTGACAACTGTCAGTCTGTTCTCTGTATCTGTGAGTCTGTTTCTATTTTGCGTGTTCCATTGTGTAAATGTACCACAGTTATTTTACCCACTCATTTACTGATGGACACTTGGGTTGCTTCCAAATCTTGGCTATTGTAAATAATGCTGCTGTGAACACAGGGGTTTAGATATAATTTTGAATTAGTGTTTCAATTTTCTTTGTATATATTCCCAGAAGTGAAATTGCTGCGTCATAAACCAACATTTTTCATTTTTGAGGAAACTCCATGCTGTTTTCCACAGTGGTTGCACCAGTCTGCAACAGTGCACTAGGGTTCCTTTTCTCCACATTCTTGCCAGCACTTGTTTGCTTATTTGCTGATGATAGCCATTCTGACAGGTGTGAGGTGGTACCTCATTTTGGTATTGATTTGCATTTCTCTGATGATTAGTGATGTTGAGCAACTTTTCATGTGTCTATTAGCCATCTATATGTCCTCTGTGGACAAGTGTCAATTCAGGTTTTCTGTCCACTTTTTAATTGGGTTGTTTTTCTGGTATTAGATTTTCTAAGTACTTTATAAATTTTGAATATTAACCCCTTATATGCATCAATGATGACTAGCTTCTCTCATTCAGTAGGTTGTCTTTCCATTTGGTTAACGGTTTCCTTTTTTTGTGCAAAACCTTTTTAGTTTGATGTAGAAATAAATCCACACCTATATGATCAGTTAATATTTGACAAAGGAGGCAAGAACATACAATGGGGTAAAGACAGCCTATTCAATAAGTGGTGATGGAAAAATTAGGTAGACGCATGCAAAAAAATGAAACTAGACGACCTTCTTACACCATTCAAAAAATTAAATTCAAAATGAATTAAAGACTTAAATATTAGACTCAAAATCATAAAAATCCTAGAAGAAAACATACACAGTAAAATCTGAAACATTTCCCGTGGCAATATTTTTTCTAACGTATCTCCCCCGGCAAGAAAAACAAAAGAAAAACTATTGGGATTACATCAAATTTATCATTTGTTTTCACTTTAATATTCCTCCACCTATAAAACAATTCTCAGTTATCTATAACTTTTCTGGGGAATGGTTTTCTCTGGTTCTCCCAAAAATAAATTTACTGCCCTGGCTGGTTTGGCTTAGCGGTTTAGAGCATCGGCGTGCAGATCAGAGTCCTGGGTTCATTTCCAGTGAAGGGCACATACCACCGTTGTAGTTTGGTCCCCAGCTCTGGTCAGGGTCATGTGGGGGCAACCAATCAATGTGTCTCTCTCATGTCAATGTTTCTCTTTCTCTCTCTCCCCCTCCCACTCTATCTAAAGATAAATGAAAAAATATCCTCAGGTGAGGATTTAAATAAATAAATAAACAAACAAACTTACTTATTTTAAATGAATATAAGCATCTGGTTACTTCATTATATCATGTAATATTTTTGTAATTAAACATTTATATATTTAAATTCATAGTTTTAATCATACATTACTTTCTTTTAGTTTTTTTTAATATTTTAGTTGAAACATCATGGTAATTATTTTTAAATTATACACATTGGTATATAATAATTTTTATCTGTAATTTTATTTATTAATAACAAGAGGATTAAATGATATTTGTCACCTAGAAGGGATGCTGGGTTGAGTAGGGTTGGGAAGCACTGTCCTATAATGTACGAAAATCTTTGAGTACAAGGGGACACAGGCACAGAGCTGGCTTCATGGGCATAAGACCTCTTTATTCACACAGAACACTTGGCTTAGAAGGCCCTCATCCTTCATGTAATAATCATTTGTCCCCACATTAAAACTTTTAATACATTTTGACTAAAGGCTCTATATTTCAGTTTGCTCTGATTCTTACAAATTAACGACAATAAACAACTTTAAAAAGGTCCAAAGAGAACACTAACATTGATCTCCATGAATAGTTTCTAACACCAACCTCAAAGAAATGTGGTAACATTCTCAATAATAAATTCTTATCCTTAGTTTATTCTTCTTCCTGCAGCTCTATACATGTGTTGGAGTGCCCACTGAACATTTTCTCACACATCAAGTCAACTTCTTCCTGAATATCCAGCTCTCAGTAACTAGCGACATTAGACACTAATTCACAAGGTGTGCAATGGGACCATTAGTTCATTATGCCTCCCTATGCCACTTCACTTCCTCCCTCTGTGAACTAATTGATCTTCACCATGTTGACTTTAGTTTCTCGACTATACATGGGCAGGAAATGCCTTAGGTCCATGCATCAGCATTTTCATCTATAATCATTATTATATATTCATGGTAATCTCTTTATTTTTTATTTCAGCAATATAATTCAGCCTCAAATCAAGTACTGAAAAACCCTGTCCTCTTTAAAACATAATTCTTATCATTCAATTATTGTACTACACTAAAAAATTTATTTATTTTGCAGTTTTTTTTATTAATTGTTTTATATTTGTTACAGATATTTCTCCTTTTTTCCCCTATTGACAGCCTCCTCACCATCCTCCCACCCTGTCCCCAGCTTTGTTGTCCCTGTCATTGGTTATGCATATAAGTTCTGTGGTTTCTCTCTTTCCTCCCCCATCCTCCCCAAGCCCCTTTTCTGGGGATTGTCAGTCTGTACCCTACTTCCACGTCTCTGGGTCTACCCTATTCCTCAGACTGTTATGTTCATTATATTCCACAAATAAGTGAGATCATGTGGTATTTGTCTTTTTCTTCTTGGCTTATTTCGCTTAGGATAATACTTTCCAGGTTCCTCTACATCACTCAAAGAATAAGAGCTCTTTCTTTCTTACAGCTGCATAGTACTCCATTGTGTATATGTACCACTGCTTTTTTATCCATTTGTCTACTGATGGACACTTGGGCTGTTTCCAGATCTTAGCTATTGTAAATAGTGCTGCTATGAACATGAAGGTGCATATATTCTTTCTGATTGGTGTTTCAGACATCTTAGGGTATATTCCTAGAAGTGGGATCACTGGGTCAAATGGCAATTCAATTTTTAATTTTTTGAGGTAACACCATAGTGTTTTCCACAGTGGCTACACCAGTCTGCATTCCCACCAGCAGTGCACTAGAGTCCCCTTTTCTCCACACCCTCGCCAACACTTGTTGGTTGATGATTTGTTGATGGTGGCCATTCTGCAAGTGTGAGGTGACACCTCATTGTTGTTTTAATTTGCGTCTCTCTGCTTATTAGTTATGTTGAGCATTTCTTCATATGTCTCTTGGCCATTTGTATGTCCATTTAAAGGAGGTGTCTATTTAGCTCCTCTGCCCATTTTTTCATTGGGTTCTTTGTTTTCCCTTTGTTGAGTTGTATGAGCATTCTATACATTTTGGAAATTAACCCCTTATCTGATGTATCATTGGCAATTATGCTCTCCCATACAGAGGGTTGCCTTTCCATTTTGATGGTTGTTTCTTTTGCTGTGCAGAAGCTTTTGAGTTTGATGCAGTCCCATGTGTTCATTTTCTCCTTTGTTTCTGTTGCCTTAGGTGATGTATCAGTGAAAATTCTGCTGCATATGATGTCTGAAATTTTGTTGCCTCCATTTTCCTCTAGGATTCCTATGGATTCACGGGTCACATTTAAGTCTTTTATCCATTTTGAGTTTATTCTTGTGCATGGTGTAAGTTGATGATCTAGTTTCATTTTTTTGCATGTAGCTGTCCAACTTTCCCAATACCATTTATTAAAGAGGCTGTCTTTACTCCACTGTATGCTCTTGCCACCCTTGTCAAATATTAATTGAGCATAATTTTTTGGGTCTATTTCTAATTTCTCTGTTCTGTGCCACTGGTGTATATATGCCTGTTCTTGTGCCAGTATCAGGCTGTTTTGATTACAGTAGCTTTGTAGTATAACCTGATATCTGGTATTATGATCCCACCTACATTGTTCTTCTTTTTCAAGTCTTCTATAGCTATTCAGGGTCTTTTTTGGTTCCATATGAACTTTTGAAGTATTTGTTTTAGTTCTGTGAAATATGTCATTGGAATTTTCATGGGGATTGCATTGAATCTACACATTGCTTAGGGTAATATGGACATGTTAATAATGTTAACCTTGCAACCCATGAACAAGGCATGTGCTTCAACTTTTTTATATCTTCCTCTATTTCTTTTTTCAATGTCCTGTAGTTTTCTGCAAATAGGTCCTTTACTACTTTGGTTAAGTTTATTCCTAGGTGTCTTAATTTTTTTGCCATGATGGTAAATGTGATTGTTTATTCAGTTTCTTTTTCTGTTAGTTCATCATTGGTGTATAAAAATGTCATCGATTTTTTATGTTAATTTTGTATCCTGCCACTTTGCCAAATTCATTTATTAAGTCTAGTAGATTTTTGATGGAGTCTTTAGGGTTTTCTGTGTATAATATGGCATCTGCAAATAATGACAGTTTCACTTCCTCCTGTCCAACTTGGATCCCTTTTATTATTTCTTTATGTCTGATTGCTGTGGCTAAGACTTTCACTATATGTTGAATAAGAGTGGCAAAAGTGGGCATCCCTGTTTTATTCCTTTTCTTAATAGAAATGCTTTCAGTTTTTTCCCATTGAGTATGATGTTGGCTGTAGGTCTTTCATATATGGACTTTATTATGTCAAAAAATGATCCCTCTATTCCCATATTGTTGAGCGTTTTTATAAGAAATGGATGCAGAATTTTGTCAAATGCTTTTTCAGCATCTATTGATAAGATAATGTGGTTTTTATCCTTTATTTTATTTATGTGGTGTATCACATTTATTGATTTGAAAATATTGTACCAGCCTTGCATCTGTGGGATGAATCCCAATTGGTCATGGTGAATAGTTTTTTTGATGTGTTGCTGTATCAGATTTGCTAGTATTTTGTTCAGGATTTTGGCATCTATGTTCATCAGGGATATTGATTGGCCTGTAGTTTTCTTTCTTCGTAGTGTCTTTTTCTGGTTTTGGAATTAAAATTATTCTGGCCTCCTAAAACGAGTTTGGAAGTCTTCCTTCTTCTTGAATTTTTTGAAATAGTTTGAGGAGAATGAGTATTAGTTCTTCTTTGAGTGTTCGTAAAACTCCCCCAGAAAGCCATCCAGCCTGGGATATTGTTTGCTGCGAGAGTCTTGATTACCTCTTCAATTTCCTTAGCTGTTATTTGTCTGTTCAAGTTTTCTATCTCTTCCCGGTCCAGTTTTGCGAGACTATGTGTTTCCAGAAATTTGTCCATTTTGCTTAGATTGTCGAATTTGTTGGTATGTAATTGTTCATAGTATTTGTTAACAATCCTTTGTGTTTCTGTGGTATCAATTGTTACTTCTCCTCTTTCATTTCTGATTTTGTGTATTTGGGTTCTCTCTGCTTCTTGATGAGTCTACCTAAGGGTCCATCAATCTTGTTTATCTTTTCAAAGAAGCAGCTCTTGCCCTGGCCTGTTTGGCTCAGCGGTTAGAGTGTCCGCCTGCGGTCCTGAGAGACCCGGGTTTGGTTCCCGCTAAGGGCGCGTACCTTGGTTTCAGTTTGTCCCCGGCCCTGGTCGGTTGTGCGGGTGGCAGCCACTCGATGTGTTCCTTTCATGTCGATGTTTCTCTCTCTCTCTCTCTCCCTCCTACTCTACCTGAACAAAAAATGGAAAAATGTCCTCTGGTGAGGATAAAAAAACAAACAAACAAAGAAGCAGCTCTTTGTTTTCTTGATCATTTGAATTGTTTTTTTTTTTTTTTGGTCTCCATGTCATTTATTTCTACTCTGATCTTTACTATTTCCTTCCTTCTACTTGCTCTGGGGTTTTCTTTTTGTTTTCTTTCCAGTTCTTTAAGCTGTGAGGTTAAATAGTTTATTAGACATGTTTCTTGTTTCTTGAGGTAGGCCTGTAGTGCTATGAACTTCCTTCTCAGGACTGCTTTCACTGCATCCCATAGATTTTGTGTTGCTGTGTGTTCAATTTTATTGGTTTCCAGGAAGTTTTCAATTTCTTTTTGCAATTGATTTATAGTTTCCTGCAATTGTGATATGAGAAGATGCTTGATATGATTTCAGTCTTCTTGAACTTGTAGAGACATAGTTTGTGTTCTAACATGTGGTCTATCTTTGAGAATGTCCCATGTGTACATGAGAAGAATGTGAATTTTGCAATTTTGGGGTGTAATTCTCTGTAGATATCTATTAAATCTATGTGGTCTAGTATTCATTTAGAGTCTCTGTTTCCTTGCTAATTCTTTGTCTAGAGGATCTATCCAGTGATGTTAGTGGGGTGTTGAATTCCTCTGCTATGATTTTATTGCTGTCGATTTCTCCTTTGAAATCCTTCAAAAATTTTTAAATATATGTTGGTGCTCCAATATTTGGTGCATATATGTTTACCAAGGTAATATCTTCCTGTTGGATAGAACCTTTCAATATTATGTAGTGGCCTTCTTTGTCTCTAGTTATGGCCTTCATTTTGAAATCTATTTGATCAGATATGTGTAATGCTACCCCAGCTTTTTTTTTCCTTTCCATTTGCTTAGAAGATTTTTTTCCATCCCTTCACTTTCAACCTATGGGAGTTTTTTGTTGTGAGGTGGGTTTCTTGTAAACAACATATATATGAGTCATATTTTCTTACCCAAAGAGCTACTCTGTGTCATTTTATCAGAGCATTCACTCCATTATCATTTAAGGTGATTATTGATATGTACTTATTTATTGCCATTTTTGTTTAGTGTGGTTCTATTTTTCTTCCTATTTCTTCTACTAATTATAGCAATCCTTTTATCCTTTCTTGCAGTGCTGGTTTGGTGCCAATGTATTCCCTTAGCCTTTTTTTCTTTTTGGGAAGCTCTTTATTTGATCTTCTATTTTGAATGATAGCCTTGCTGGATAGAGTAGTCTTGGATTCAGATCCTTGTTTTTCATGACCTTGATTACTTCATGCCACTACCTTCTGGCCTGTAGTGTTTCTGTTGAGAAGTCAGCTGAAAGCCTTATGGGGGTTCCTTTGTAGGTAACCTGTTGCTTATCTCTTGCTGCCTTTACGATTCCCTCTGTCTTTAATTTTTTGTATTTTAATTACTATGTGTCTTTGTGTGGGCCTGTTTGGGTTTTTCTTATTTGGTGCTCTCTGTGCTTCTTAAACTTGAATACCTTCTTCCTTCACCAAATTAGGGAAGTTTGCTGTCACTATTTCTTCAAATATATTCTATAACTCTTGCCCATTTTTTTCTTCTTAAGGGACTTCTATGATGTGAATATTATTATTTTCCAGTTGTCCTACAGTTCTCTGAAGCTGTCTTCCTGTTTTTAATTGTTTTTTCCTTTGGTTTTCTGATTGTTTCATTTTTTTTTTTTTTTTTTAATTCACTGATCCAGCCCTCAGCTTCCTCTACTCTGTTGCTTAGTCCTTCCAATGTGTTCTTTTTTTTTCCTGTTATGTCATTCTTCATTTCTTTTCGGTGGTTTTTCATTTCAAATTGGTTTATTTTCATGTTTCTGTGTCTTTACTCATGGTGTTGATATCCTTACTCACACTGTTGAGCTTCCTCACAATCATGACTCTGAATTCTAGCTCTGTTAACTTGCTTAACTGCATTTCCTTTATCTCCTCTTTGGTAGAGGTCTCTTGTTCTTTCATTTGAGATTTGTTTCTTTGTTTCACCATTTTGGCTATCTCTGTGGATTTTGGAGCCTGCCAAATTTTCTCTGTGGGTGTTGGTGTTCTGCTGTTTGTGGCTTCCTCCCCTGGGTTTGGATGAGCATGGGAGGACCCACATTAAATACCATTGTTAAGTCTTACTTTCTTGGGTAGAGTTATATGCCCAGGAGTAGTTCAGTTATTCTCTATCTTTTTGCCTTTAGGCTATTAGTCTCAGGTACTTGAAGAGCCTTGGCTCCTGAGTTGAATGAAAAACGCCCTCAGGTGCTCAGTGTAAGGGGATTTTCTAGGGTGGGGTAGATGCTGTTTGTTAATGAGCCTCAATTTGCATTTCAATGGCCCACCTGGGTGTGGTTGAATCTCCAAGAGAGGGGCCACTGCCTCTTCCCAGAGCCCTGGGAAGTAATAATATCGCCACCATCTTTTGTGGCCGCAACTCAGCCAAAGCTCTGGGTGCCCTCCAAATCCCAAGTGTCCCCACACATTTTCAGTCCAGTCTTCCCTCCCTCTGCTGGAGCCCAAGGTGAGTGGCTCTGTCTATTTTAGCACTCTGTCTCAGCTCTCTGAGCTGTGGAGCTGCTTGGGAGTTTTACCCCGAGGGCACTGCTTGTAGCTAGGACTCCTGCTGTGTGTGGGCTCCCAGCCCCCTTCTCGGGCCTCCACACTTTTACCTGGATTGATTCAGTGTCCTTGCTTATATGGTCCTCTCAAGGTGCTTTTTTGTTGCTTTTTCCCAACAACTTTACTTTTAGTTGAAATTCCAGTTTGATCCTGGGAGATGGTCTGTATAGCTTCCATTCACTTTGCTGCCATTTTGGAATTCAACTCATTGCAGTTTTAGAAGGGTATATTAAAATTTTTAAATAATTCTTTATATATTTTTAATTAAATTACAATTATTTGAGCATAAGTTGCTTTAAGAATCATTTGTCCTTAATTCTTTACTCCCACTTTTGACATATTTTTCAAAACTATACTTCAGTTTTGACCAAACTAAATTTCAAGAAGCTTCTTACAAACCTCGTTTTGTAAAGCTTGTGTTACTGCTATATATGCTATTTTGACTGAAAGATTCTCAGTCATTATTGTGCTAGTTGGGTCCTCTTGAGTGTAGATGGTGACTTGAAACTGAAAGTGCAAGAAATTTATTGGGTATAATGCCTGTAAATGATAAATGGGGAAAAGAAAGTCTTAAGCCTGGAATAATGGTCTGACCTCTTTTATTCAAGGGGGAAGAGGCATGAAGGAGACCTAGGTACAGTACAACTATGAATAAGTCTTGTCCAGCCAAAAGAGGAAGTCTGACATGAAGATTGTCTTATAAAAGTGTCACATTGGGCAGAACTGGTAAGGTCTTTATACCCCCACAAATTGGCTGGGAAAGATGACTACCTAAGAAAAGCTTAACTTAAAAACTAATGTTGTGTTATATCCTGAAAGCAAATAATTGGCAAGTTCTTGTTGTAAGAGCAAATGAAAAGCACACTTCATGACTGCTACAACTCTCCATTTGAGACACATACTTTGTTGGAATGTGACAGGGAATAAAGCAGTCAATCCATAAATGAAGAACTCCACGTAATCCTTCAAACTCATCTTGAACTGTTGAGTATTGATCTTTGATATTTTGGAAAGAATTAATATACTGCCATAGTTCCTTAAACATTTCAGTACTAAAGGACACTAATACAATTGTTTGCTTGTTTATCCCTACTGACTATAAGACTTGCCTTTATTGGTATGCTTGGGTATGATCAGAGTGGCCACATGACCATTGGTAGCTTATAAATGCAGGAAGAAGGGAAAGTTAATACAAACTTAGCAGAGATAGGGGCAAGTTTGAAGAGAGTCAAGGTCAATGGGACAATCATATCAACAACAAATCAAAACACATGTACAGAAGATTCCCTTTTCCCAAGCTCTGTATTAGATACATGAAAGTGGCTTGCAGAGAATTCTTTGGCAAACTGCAAACCCTTTAAAAATACATATTGTTTATAGAATTTAATGAACAAAATAAGTTGATAAACAAAATAGATCCAGAGATATGGAAGTAGGGAACAGACTGACAAACCTCAGAGGGAAGGGGGATGAGGAGTGGGAAGAGATAAATCAAAGAACTTACATGCATATATGTATAACCAATGAACATAGACAATAGTGCAAGGAAGGCAAAAGGGGAGTAGAAGTGGAGAGGAGGGGCTCAATGGGGAAAAAAGAGGAAACATCTGCAATACTTTCAACAATAAAGATAAAAAATTTTAAATAAAATAAAATACGTAATTTATAATATCCCTTTGAATACTCCAACATAAAATCATAGATAAACTAGCCTACCTACTCCCATAGTATAAAAAGTCAACATTATGCTCTAATTATTCTACAAAGGAAGAATCAAAAGAAAATAATTTGTAATGAAATAATGTGCATCTCAGTGTTTAAATCCTTAGTCACAATTATATCAGAAGACATAATGAGGTGGTCAGATACTTTCATCTACAGATAAAATCACTGGGAATGTGACAGTTATAAATGTTGACTGATAATTATGTATTGTACTTTCAATTCAACCTGGTTAAGTATCTATTTCTCTTTCTCTCTCTTTCTTTCTCTCTCCCCCTCTCTCCTGACTGGCCACATTAATTTTTAGAAGAATACTTTCCATTTTTCTTGACAAAAGATTTTTTTACATATCAAAAATGAATTTTAATATTATGATAGAATTCACAATAAGATCACATTTGTGCATTTAGTAACAACCAAGTAAACACAAAACAGAATAACATGGCTTTAGTGATGGCATGATTTTGTACACAGACAATTTAGACTCACTAGCTGAAAGACACCAGAATTTAGATAGAGCAACCAATGTTTGAGACAAACAAGAGCAATTAAGAAATATTGTTCTGTTGATTCTTTTATTTGTTAGAGACAAAAATTTAATAACTGACACCATAGTTCAGGGTTGATAAAAAATCTAAAAGCAAATTTTAAGATTTAAACATTCCAGTACAGCTATACAGTTACAGTGTCCAATTGGCTGAAAATAATAAATAACCCAGGAGTCAACTTCTTAAAGAATGACAAATTAAATAATCTAACTATGATATCATACTTCTGTAATATTACAAACATAACCTCTCCAGGAAACAAATAAAAGAGCTGAGACTAATTGAAAGAATATAAACACATGCATTCATTTTATGTTGTAAAGAAGTCCAAAAAGAAATTATTATGTAAAAAAAAATGAGGAATTGAAGAATTATCTTTATTTGTCACTTTATTTAAATTGTGATTCCAATGGATCAATTTTAAATTAATATTGTTTTGCTAGTCCTCTGAAATCCTAAGACATTAGCACATTTTATTTAGGGCTATTAGAGTTAGCCAATTTTATAGTTAATTTTTCATATGTCTGTTTGCCTCTCTACATGTAAAACCCCTTGAAGATAAGAACTACATTTTCTTTTTCTACACACTAGAAGACTTACACAATATCTTGAATGTGATAAAAACTAAATAAAGGTATATATTAAGTCCATTTGTATACTAAGGATTTTAATATGAATCAAAATTGCACTCTAATTTAACTTCACAATTACCATTTATATGGATAGTAAGATGCATGGATAGAACACTTATTACTGAAACATTAATGATTGATTTTTGATTCAGATAAATAAAGATTTATGGTATAGTTCCATAGGTAGAAAAAATATCCGAAAAGCTGGTAAAATAGTTTTTCTTGTTGCTTTGAGATTCACAGTTAAGAGATTTTCAACAACACATCAACAATTACATTCAATATTCTTATGTTCTATATTTTAGGTCACCTGAAATATAATAAAATTCTTTAGATGCAATAAAGTTTAAGTAAATAAAGATCTGTTTACACAATCTTTGTTTAGTACCTTGAGTTTTTATAGCCAAGTTGTGCTTGCCAGGCTATATACATTGAAATGCAACAGATGAGATAAAGACATTTTACTGTTAAAAGTCTATTTCCACCCTGGCCAGTTTGGCTCAGTGGTTAGAGTGTCGGCCTGCAGTCCAGAGAGACCTGGGTTCGGTTCCCACTAAGGGCACGTACCTCGGTTGCAGTTTGCCCCCAGCCCTGGTTGGGTCGTGCGGGTGGAAACCACTTGATGTGTCTCTTTCATGTTAACGTTTCTCTCTCTCTCTGTTCCTCTCTCTCCCTCCCATTCTATCTGAACAAAAAATGTAAAAATGTCCTTGGGTGAGGATAAAAAAAAAAGTCTATTTCCATTTTAAACTGATGTTTAAGAAAGCCTTTGGTAAGATGGACTTGACAGTTGGCCTTGTTTACTCTTCTTCAATTTGAGAAATGAGGACAGGAATGGGATTTTTAAAATTTATTTATTTATTTATTTTTATGCTTGAAATATGTTTTTATTGATTTTTTAGAGAGAGAAGAAGGGAGCAAGAGATAGAAACATCCATGTGAGAGAGCTATATTGATGGATTGCCTCCCACATGCCCTCACTGGGGATGGAACCTGCAGCCCAGGCGTGTGTTCTGACCAGGAATTGAACCAGGACCTCTCAGTCCATGGGACCACATTCAAGCCACTGAGCCATACTAGCCAGCAAGGATAGAAATTTTAAAATCTGACTTAAGAGAAAGATGGAAAAATAAGTATGACTTAATCCTCATGCTCAATAATTTTATAGTCCACTAAAAGAGACAAAATTAAATAAATGAATACAAATAGACATTTCAATACTGATGAGTAAGATCTGAACAAAGAAAGAAGAAATCTCTGGGTAAAATTTCCCAATTGTAAATTTTATCTCTCTCCCTAAAATATAAACAAAATTATAAATAAATAAAAATTTATATTCATATACATATATATTTACTAATTGTTTGTAGTTTTCTCAAATTCATTAATTTCTTTTCAACCAGAGTAAGACTGGCTTTCTGATAACTCTTCTCTCTTCCACTGCCAATTTCTGGTGTCACTAGCCAAAGCTATTTATAGGCTTTTGATTTTATTTTACCTTCTTTTGGTCATGAAACAGACTTATAGTTAAATGTTCCCTCTTCTGGAGCTAACCTGGTATCTGTTTGTCACAAATGTTATTCTCATTCCTCCCCCTAGGTTTAACACATCCCAATATCTGAAAGCTTTTGCTTCTGTTTGTGAAATCACTCTTTTTATTACCTTATTCTACAAACGTATCCATGAAATACTCTAGTCCTATGTTTTAATCACATTGGAAAGGGTAGCTTGAGAATGGAGAAGGTACTCTATAACAATATCTGTTGAGATAATCAGGTTTTACATGAGCAATTATTTGTGGCTTATTTACAAAACCTAAATTAATATGTAGAAATTATATTTGCCATGAGATTTTGAACAAAACAGACAGATGTATTCTTACCTACAATATATAGATGGAAAAGTAATAACATTTACTAAATATCACAGACATTTAAAAAAAGAACTCTAAGATACTTGGCAGAGCCATGAAAATTTTTTTTTCTAATTCCTTTTCCAGTACTCTTTATTATGTATCAACAGTTTATAAACTGTAAAGCCCAGTGGAACCTATCTCTCTGCATGATGTTATTCGTTTTCATGGTTGCTTCTATCATCTGGCTTTTGCTAAATTATAAGTACCTTGAGAGCACGGGTTGTGTGTTTTCTTCATTTCATAATAATTTACTTCTATTTTACAGACTTTGCAGAAGCACCATAAATATTAACAAACTATAAAAGTGTATCTGAACATTGGGTTCCAGACTCTCCAAAGTTAAAAGGGTTTTCATATTAAATAAGGCCATTAGGAATATACAGTTACATTTTCATGCCTTTAAGATTTTTAATAATCTGATTTGTTATTTGTATTACAAATTCTAAGTAATGTATTTTTCATTTTCAGGAGAGATGATGTATAGGGCTAGAGTTTAAGGATTTTGTCCTTAAAATATATACACCCCTGAGAGCAAATTTCTAGATTTTATTAAATTAGTAGTATGAATACCCATAGAAAAGCCAGAATTCAAATCAATCAAAGAACCATTGTGCAGCTGAAGTTTCAATTCAAACTTTGTTAGAATCACAAAATGTGAGAGGTCAAGCTCATTACAGTCTTTGTAACTGGTATTAACTCATCTAAGCAGATGGTGAATATATTATATTGAATATTAATAGCTGCTACAAGTGTAATAAAATGTATTCAGTCTTAAAAGTAATTTATAAAAATTTGCAATGTAAAAAATAACATACTTAATTTTACAGAATAAAGCTTTAGAGGCTCACCTGTATAACAAAGTATAGATGAACTCCCAAAGAGATTTTAATATTACCAAGAAATGAAATTATAGAATTCTGTAAAAGCATAGTTTATTAATCTTATCTGGTGGCATAAAACACAATTTTTTCTTTTAATTAAAGGATAAGCGATTCCTAAATGATAATATGCTATAAACTCTAAATTATAGGTCTGAGAAATGAAAGAAATGTCTGAAACGACAAAACTCCTTATTAATTTCCATGGCTCTGTGGCCACATTCTCCAGGGTAAAGAAAACTATAGTTGTACAGCAACTTGTTTAGATGAGATGCCATGATTTTTATAATATAACTTATTATTTTTAATTTTTTTAAAAAATGAAAATACCCATTTTAGAGCTTATTTATGATGTTTAAAAGATAGTTCCCAATTTTATATAGTAAGAAATACAAAATAGCCCTGGCCAGGGGTCTCAGTTTCTTGAAGCATCATCTGAGATGCCAAAAGTTTGCAGGTTTGATTCCAGTCAGGGCACGTACCTGGGTTGCAGATTCGACCCCATGTCAGGTAGTGTGCAGGAGGCAACCGATCAACACTTCTTTCTCACATCAATGTTTCTCTCTCTCTTCTAAAATCAATAAAACATATTCTTGGATGAGGATTAAAAAAAAAAAAGAAAGAGAAGAAATGTAAAGTATACAAAATGTCTACAGCATTTTTCTATCTATATTTAGAGTTGAATGTTGAATAACAGGGTTTTAAATTTCCAGGGTCCCCTTATATGCAATTTTCTAGAAGAAATACTATAAAGGTATTTAACATTTTTTTCTCTAGCTTACTTTATTGCAAGAATACTATATATAATACGTATAACATACATAATATGCATTAATCAACTGATTACATTATTGGTAGGCTTCTAGTCAAGAGCAGGCTATTAGCAGTTAAGTTTGGGGAGTCAAAGGTTATATGTAGATATTCTACTGTGCAGGGGGTTGGGTTTCTTAACTCTCACATTGTTCAAGGATCAACTATACTTTAATTATAGATAGAAAAAAATGAAACAAGTATTTTTGAAACATAGTTCTAAATGACATACATCTATCTGCTTTTCTATTATATAATCTTATTTTAGATTTAAGATTAATAAAAATTCACAAATTGTTATAAAATTGGGGAAATTTTTAATTACATTTATTGGGGTGATATTGGTTAATAAAATTATGTAGGTTTCAAGTGTACAGTCCTATAATATATTATCTGTATATTGCATTGTGTACCCACCACCCAAAGTCAAATCTTCTGTCATCATATATTTTACCCTCTTTGCCCTTTACTACCTCCCTCCCAGCCCCAGTTCCCTACTGGTAACCACCATACTGTAGTCTGTATCTGAGGAGATGGGGGCAGGTTAGGCAGTGAGGGACAGGACCATGGGAAGGAAAGGCTGAGACACTGGGGAAGTTTGAGATGACTTGGGGCTGAGCACACAAGCAGGCAACCCAGTACACAGTATGTCTGGAGGTTTATTCGGACACTACATATCTCAAAAGGAAACTAAAATTAACATGGGAGATTGTGCCTTCAAGGCCAGAAACTCCTAGCCGCCATTTATAGAAATGTAAATTAAACCCTCCCCACCCAGGCTGGTTTTCTGCAAGAGGGGAACAGATATTGATGATATACTTCCTTTTTCTGGGTTTGAAAAATAATTTTATTTACTGTTAAAGAATATAGTGCTGGTGATTCTGACCTATTCCAATTAATATACCTATTGGTTTCTAGGAGCAAGGCAAGAGGATTGTTGAATGAGTTCTGCTGGGAAACTGTAGTGTGTTTCTATTGCAGAAAGCCAGGTCACCTTAAAAAGGGTTTAGAAAACCAACATAGGATTTGGGGGAGAAACCAAAAGTAAGCATAAGGTTGCTTCAAGGGTGTTTCTCCTCCTCCTTACTAACAGTCTGGGAGAACTTGAAATTATCATAAAAATGGAAGCCACTAAGGGCACTATAGATGACCTATGCTGAATCCAGTCAGGTGGGAGACACAAACTTGAAAATGTATGAATGTTACTAAGACAGAGTTCCTTGAAAGGACCAATCAGAGGCTAGAAAATTGTCTATCTACCCCTAGACAACAAAGCCCCACAGGCAACCCACTTGAGTCTTTTCCTCTGTGTGTGTTTATGCCCTGATCTCTCATGAGGACATCAGATGTTGGGTTGGAGTCCATCCTACTGACCTCATTTAACTTTGTCTCTTTAAAGACCCTATCTCCAAATATCTTCATATTCTTAGTTAATGGAGGTTAGGAACCCAAAC